>NC_133377.1:10424364-10495132 GCF_049309525.1 Garra rufa
TATTCCTTTTTGTGCTACTTTTATTACTGCAATCTTTACATCCTATACTGTGTTTATTAACTAGGATATTGCTGGAATAAGTGCTCTGCCAATATCAGTGCTGTGAGAAAGGATGCTATACGGTAGGCCTAGCAGAGACAGGGAGGAGTGTGGTAGAGATAGGGAAAACAAAACAGTTACACAATGTACTTTGGGTTTGTAATTAACTCTAAAGTAGAGGTGAACACATGACAATAATTGTAATTTCTTAGGTCCCCATGAGCAAACAGGCTTATAAATCATGCACAATGAGTTTTTTTAAAGAAAGAAAAAGTGTGCACAATCTCCTGTGAGGGCTAGGTTTAGGTGTAGGGTAGGTGTAGGGCGATAGAAAGTACGGTTTGTACAGTATAAAAACCATTACGCCTATGGAATGTACCCATAAAATATGTAAACACAACATGTGTGTGTGTGTGTGTGTGTGTGTGTGTGAGTGTGTGATACACATTCACAGGTTACTCCTATCATAAGTAATAGCAGAAAAACAGCATAAACAGACAGCACACGGACTCTACAAGATTCACAGATTATTTTTTTATTTAGTTTTTACTGTATGTATAAAATGTGTTATAAATAGGTTGTTTTTGTTCCAGTTACATACATTAAATGTTTAAATATCTATTATTGTCACAAGGACGGTCAGAGGCGAGCGGATCCATATGCAGCATTTAATGTAGAGGCAAACAAACTCAAAGGGGCAGGCAAAAATCGTAGTCAAACACGGGCAGAAAGGTCGGGGCAGGCAGCAAGAATCAAACACGGGAAGGAGTCCAGGAATCAAAACACGGGAAGAAACGCTCAGAACTGCAGCCGGGACAATACAAGACTTCGCGAAGAAGCTGAGTGTGTGAGTGGATTTAGCAGTCCTAGAAATGAGGTGCAGGTGTGAGCGGTAATCAGTGCAGTGAGAAACAAGGAGCAGGTGAATGCAGTAATTAGTGCAGTGGCTTGTGGGGAATGAAGTCACATTTACATTTACATTTACATTTATTCATTTAGCCGACGCTTTTATCCAAAGCGACTTACAATTGGGAATACAACAAGTGATTCATCCTAAGGAGGCAGATCAACATAGGAAGTGTTCAAAAATACCATATATCAGGCGTTGTTAGAAGAGTGCAGGCTAGAAGGAGAAGATCAAGAAAGAGAGGAAAAACAGGCTAGAAGGGAGGATATTTTTTTTTTTTTTTTTTTTTTTTATTGAGTCAGATAGTGTCGAAAAAGATGGGTTTTCAGCAGTCGTTTGAAAGCTGTTAAGGAGTCTGCATTCCGGATAGGGGTGGGAAGATCATTCCACCAGGCAGGAACGTTGAACGAGAATGTTCTGGACAGTGATTTCATGCCTCTCTGTGGTGGTACAATGAGGCGTCTTTCACTAGAGGATCTCAGTCTTCTGGAAGGAGTGTAGATGTGTAGTAGTGAATGGAGGTAGGCAGGTGATGATCCGGTGGCTGTCCTATAGGCCAGCATCAGTGTCTTGAATTTGATGCGTGCTGTAACCGGTAGCCAGTGCAGGGATATGAAGAGAGGTGTAACATGGGCCTTTTTGGGCTCGTTGAAGACCAGTCGTGCTGCTGCATTCTGAATCATTTGTAGAGGCTTGATTGTACATGCTGGAAGACCAGCTAAAAGAGCATTGCAGTAGTCCAGCCTGGAAATGACCAGGGCCTGGACGAGGAGTTGTGTAGCATGCTCTGTTAGGAAGGGCCTGATCTTTCTGATGTTGTACAATGCAAACCTGCAAGATCGAGCGGTCTTAGCTATGTGGTCTTTAAAAGTCAGTTGGTTGTCAAAGATAACACCCAGATTTCTGGCTGAAGTTGATGGGGTAATTGTTGATGAACCTAACTGGATGGAGAAGTCATGCTGTAGAGATGGAGTGGCAGGAAAGATAAGGAGTTCCGTCTTTGCTAGATTGAGCTGTAGATGGTGTTCCTTCATCCATGCAGAGATATCCGCTAGGCAACCTGAGATCCGTGCAGCTACCGATGGATCGTCTGGTTTGAAAGAAAGATAGAGCTGTGTGTCATCAGCATAGCAATGGTAGGAGAAGCCATGTGCCTGTATGATGGGGCCCAGAGATGTAGTGTATATGGAGAAGAGGAGAGGTCCAAGAACTGAACCCTGAGGAACCCCAGTGACCAGTTGATGAGTTTTGGATACCTCGCCTCCCCAGGCCACTCTGAAAGACCTACCAGAGAGGTAGGATTTGAACCAGCGAAGTGAAGTCCCTGTAATACCCAGCATTGAGAGGGTGGACAGGAGGATCTGGTGATTCACAGTGTCAAAAGCTGCAGATAGGTCCAGCAAGATGAGTACCGATGATTTGGACTCAGCTTTTGCCGTCCGCAAGGCTTCAGTGACAGACAGTAGCGCAGTCTCAGTTGAATGGCCGCTTCTGAACCCTGATTGGTTAGAGTCCAGTAGATTGTTCTGTGAGAGGAATAAGGATAGCTGGTTGAAAACAGCCCGTTCCAGTGTTTTTGCTATGAATGGAAGGAGGGAGACAGGTCTGTAGTTGTCTATGAGTGAGGAGTTAAGTGTAGGTTTTTTGAGCAGTGGGGTTACCCGGGCCTGCTTAAATGTAGTGGGAAAAGTGCCTGTGAGAAGAGATGTGTTGATGATGTGTGTGAGCGCCGGTAGGATTGTAGGGGAGATTGCTTGGAGAAGGTGTGAGGGGATAGGATCTAAAGGACATGTCGTCGGATGGCTGGAGAGGAAAAGTTTGGTTACTTCTGCCTCCGAGCAAGGACAGAAGGAGAAGTGGGGGGTTCCAGCCGTGATTGTGGTCAATTTTAGTTCCTGTATGTGTGGAGCTGAGAACTTATTATTGATCGATGTAGTTTTGTCTGTAAAAAATGTGGCGAAATCATCAGCTGTTATAGAAGTTGTGGGAGGTGGTGGAGGGGGACAAAGCAGTGTATTAAATGTTTTGAAAAGGTTGCGTGCGTCCGGGGAATTGTTGATCCTGTTGTGGAAGTATGAAGATTTGGCTGTATGTACTTGGGTAGCGAAAGATGAGAGCATAGACCGATACATACTGAGGTCGGATGGATCCTTAGATTTGTGCCATTTTCTCTCAGCTGCCCTAAGTTTGGAACGATGCTCACGAAGAACATCGGATAACCAAGTCCATGATGTGTAGTGCAAGAGTTTATGATGACAGGACGACTCAATTCGTGACAATTATATATGGTACTGCTTGTATTATTTCACCATCTGTACACCAATATAAGTAGTGAATGTGCGTGTCGGTGGGTGGGGCTGTGTCAGTGTGGTAATGTGGGCTGGTGTTGCTACAGTGCCAGGGCTGAATTTTTGTCCCAGTCCGCCCCTGCATCCAATTACTAATATCATTACACATAGAAATATAGTCATTAAAGTGCCAGTCCTACAGAAGTACCCTGCATAGCTTAAGAACACAGTGGTAACAGTTCATGGACTTAAAAGTTTGACCCTATAACCTTTTAGTTTCCAGTCTTTCCAGTTTCCAAATAAATGCTGCTCTTTTGAACATTCTATTTGTCAAACAATCCAAAAATATAAAGCAGCACAACTGTTTTCAAAATTGATAATAACAATAAACGTTTCCTGAGCAGCGAATCAAAATATCTAAATGATTCCTAAGGATTATGTGACACTGAAGACTGGAGTAATGATGCTGAAAATTCAGCTTTGATCACATGGGGGAAAAAAAGTACATTTTACAATATATTACAAACAAAAACATTTTAAATTGTATATTACCGTTTTGGCTTTATTTTTGATATGGAAATGCAAATGATGTGTTGATTTGTAAATTGCTCATTAATGTCAATGTATAAGTTATAAGTTTATGTAAATATAAAAGTATAAAATAAAATAAAAATCATTAAAAAATAAATAAATAAAATCATACTGACCCACACTGTTTGAATGGTAGTACTGTATATTGCTAGCCTGGAAAAAAATCCAGACCCTAATATATTAAGATTAAGGGTTTGGCATCGAGCAATGAAAAGAGCCTAACTCGAGGGGCGGCACCAAGCATGCATTTGAAACTCTCACTGCACGCAATTGGATAACGCTACGACCAATCACAACAATACACTGTGACACACGCTAACTGATAGAATAAACTCTTGCCGTATCCAGTCGGCAAAACAGCAAAAACGTCCTTCTTGCAAAGGAACGATTCGAGCGCGGTTTTCTGTTCCTCTTTTATATGAAAAGCCAAGTCTAACTCGTTCATTGTAGCGGCCAAAGCCGTTTCAAACAACTCGTGTTTATCTATAGCCATCTTCATTCCGGACATCGCAGCGCTGTCGTCATCAGCTTCGCTCGCCTCTGGCCCGCCTACATCAGATACACCGATTTGATTGGTTCCCAGAACTGCTTACGTAATGCAGTAACGTGCAACATTGCTCGATGCCAGAGTGTCTTGCAGAGAAAATTTAAACTGTGCTCTTGCGAGACCTCTGGATTTCCAGGGTAGTATATTGCTTGTTACTAATGTAAAATCATAAATAAATGTGGAATCTCCTTCAAACAACATAAGAAACAACCAATATCTTTAACTTGACCTTTTTGTTTTATTAATATAAAGCTATCATTGTTTTACTACAGTAACAAAATGAGTGTAGAAGAAACAATGTTTCTGTGCAATTTTAAGAGATTTTTTTAACCAACAAGCTATGCTAACCCAGTTCTGTTGTGGTTTGTTTACAGATTCAAGCTCCATAAAAAGAAAAAAAACATGGAGTAAACAAGGCAACTTAAAGGCCTAAAGAGCAGACAAGGCCTCCATTGTTATACTTTGAAATCTATTGAGCTGAAGATACAGTATCACTCTGACCTTTAAAGATCTGTCCTAAAACAAACTCAAGCCTTAGGAAAGACTAAACCCATCAACCTCAAAGATACTTAAAACCTGAACAGAGAATGGGGAGGCAAAAAATATATGATGACATTGTTGAACTGGCAGGTATGTATGCTGTTGTGAATGTATGGTCTTGGCCAGGGATGAAGATTGATGGGATTACTGGTCTTTATCAGGCTTGTAGATGGACAGGGTTCTGGCTGAGGGGTCAGTGGCCTTGATCCAGCGGGGCATCCAGTAATGTGGCGTCCACTCGGAGCGGCCGGGGTAATACTTCTCAAAGATCTGCCTTATTATGAAGAAGCCAACTTTGGTTGTGGGAGGATTGAAAGGGAACAGCTTACTGGCATTCTCCAACTGAGAGTCATTAACCTGAAAGAGAAAAGACAAATATAAGGATGAGATGACAAGGAAGGTGGTGTAAAGCGCTCTGTGTCATGTGCATGTAAAGTACCTCAGACTCAATGTGCTCCTGCAGGCTGATGTACCAGGGTTTCTTCTGAGATGTCATACCATCACTGAAGGCCTCCTTCCTCCAGAGAATCTCATCTGGGATGAGATTTAAATCTTTAAACGACTCCCTCAAGAGATGCTTCTCCACACCATCCTGCTCCCATCAAACAAGTAATTCAATCTTGTTACAAAAACCACTAATAAAAAATTCAGTATCAAAAACTATTGCTTATATTGACCCTATAAAGCCAACTGTATCATGTTTGATACACACATTTTAAAATGTTTTTGAAACCACAAAATACCTAAATCAACTGCAAAAAGTTACATTTTCTAATATATTTATTTCATAGATAGATTGCTCCAGACAGAGCTGTGGAGCCATCTGCTAGACAGTTAAAGCAACACTAAGTAACTTTTCCCTCAACGCTCCCTCTACAGGTTGGAAGCGGAATTGTCCATTACCGCTGTCGTAAATAATTTAGCCTACCGTCGCGTCACATGCACGTTATTTGTTTGAAGGCTATCCAGGACCGGCTTTGGAAATAACGATGTCCAGTGACAAAGTAGAGTATGTTGTATGACTTTATAAAATTAATTCTGCTGAAAAAACCAGCTAAAACCAGCCTAGGCTGGTTGGCTGGTCTTAGCTGGTTTAAGCTGGAAATGGCTGGTTTTAGCTGGTCTCCCAGCCTGGCCAGGCTGGTCAGGCTGGTCTTAGCTGGTCAGGCTGGGAAACCACCAGCTAAAGGAAAAATGGCCAAAACCCCTCTAAAACCAGCCTGCCTCCCAGCTATGACCAGCTAAAACCAGGCTGGTTGACCAGCTAAAACCAGCCAACCAGCCTAGGCTGGTTTTAGCTGTTTTTTTCACCAGAAGCCTGCCGTAAAGCAAGTCGCATTTGTAGTCTCATTTGAACTACAAAACCGCGACCCGACGACCCAAACTTACATAGTGCTGTTATGGCCGATAGAGGGTCGCAAAGCGAATACGAAAGTGCCGTTTCACCCTGTTATGAGTTGATGAACCACTGACACGAGTTCGGAAACATTATTTTAAGGTAAAAACATCTCTTTTGTGTTGACAATTCCGCTTCCAACCTGTAGAGGGAGCGTTGAGGGAAAAGTTACTTAGTGTTGCTTTAAAAGGATTCAAATGGTTTAAAGCACCAAATGCCAGTAAAAATCAGCACAAAAACTAGATTTTTTCTAACTGTATTTTTTATCTTGCATGTCAGGCTTTCCAAGGTTAAAGGTAAGGAGTTTGTCAAATACCTAAATATTCAGTTGGGATTGGAAAAAGTAGCTGCAGTAAGAACTGACATGAGAACAAATAGGAGCTAGGAAAACCCACCTTAGGCACTCTCATCTCTTCAGGCAGAGAGAGGTAAATCATAACAGGGATAAAATACATTACAACAATACATGAAGTAATGGCTCTCTTACTGAACAGAAAAATGATTTGAACATTAAAGTTGTCACTTGTGAAAAAGAAGTAGGCTTAATTGTATTGAATGTGCACTTGTAGTACTGTGTAAAGTGGCTAAGTGTAAAAATACCTGTTGGAGCTACTGTAAATATAAGACAGGTTGATTATACAATAACATGTACCTTATGAAAGTATCCTTGTGTCAGCTCATCCAATCCTTCACCTGAGAAAAGCACAACGCTGTCTGTCTTCTCACGGATGTACTTTGATATCAAGTACATTTCTGCAAACACAAACAGAGATCCCTGAACCTTCCTGCTGCCATCTAGTGGTAAAGTTCAGTCACTGTTACTGTTTGCTCACAATTGACACATGGCAAAGCCCAAGTATTAAGCTTCTGCATTTAACTCATCCTGCACTGTTTGTGCTACAAATATGAATGATGCCAAAATCAGGCAGCTGGCTGTTGATGAGAGGTCTGCCATTACTTTAAGGATTTTTCTTGCCGAATATAAACAAAAAAATAAAAATAAATACACATAATAATTATAAAAAAGTTGCTTTTTCAGGCATTTAGAAACAGCCTTTATTACAGAGGCAAAGGGAAAGAACACCTTGAGCAATGCTGAACCTTTTGTCCTGCCAACCCACCAGACCACCATTGTCTCTAATCCAGAAAATTCATGTGGTCACATGAGCAGAGAAATGGTGGCCAACTAAAACCTAGACGCAGCGGGCTAAGGTCAATGGGCACAGTGACAGCAGGACAGTTTTATCATCAACACTTCACAAATGTTAAGTGGAAATGAATTTCTACTAATGTCTTAAAAGTGCCATAGAATGGAAAACTGTATTTACCTTGGCATAGTTGAATAATAACGGTTCTGTACATGGACATGACAAACCGTGAGTCTCAAACACCATCGTTTTCTCCTTCTTATATAAATCTGGTGTTTGCAAAAGACCACTGAAAAATAGGCTAATCCTAACATAACAGTGACTATTACGTAATAGTCCCGATATCAGTAATAGTTATGCCCCCACCATTTGCATAGCCGAATCATCAGAAGTTCTGCAGCTAGGCTATTGTGAAAAAACAAAACAAAGCGAGGACAACAGTGAAAATGGCAGATCACTGGAATAAATGTTATGTTCCAGGTTGTGCAGGAGATGTGAAGTGCAGGGATGGGTTGGTGTCTGTAGAAAGGCAAGGAAAACAAATAAGGCAATCTAATAAAATAAAGCCAGCCACTGAAGGGATATGGATAGCTTATTGCTAGCAGTAGCCTGTTACATTGCAGTACCTAAGATTTCACTTACCACATAAACGGAGAGTTGACTGCACGGAAGATGGCGAATGATTTACAGATCCTGAGCATCACTAACAAGCATCTAAACTTGTAAAATATGTGGTAAGTACTGTCGCTGTAGTATAACGTTACACAGAGCACATGCGTTCACAAAAGTAAAAGTAGTTTCAATGACCCACATATTAATAGTGGCTCAAGCTCCTTAATTAAATATATATTTTCCTCCATGTGCGAGCTACTGAAATGAGCCGCTCTGTGAAACAGCCAATCAGAGCAGAGCTCATCGTTATTATTCATGAACCTTCCAAATAAGGTAATAACAATAACAATCTAGGGACAAATCCTAGGGTTGTAAATGGACCTGTAAAACCGTTTCTGGAGAATTTTTGCCATTTCCTATGCCATATACCTTCTATGTAGATATCAGAGAACAATTTAAAATATTGTATCAATGCATTCTATGGCACATTTAATGCAAAGGAGAAGCAAGTTTCACATTTTAGAAACTGAGTAGCTGTAGGAACCAGCCAACTCTTCCACATCCTTCAGTATGATTTGTTTAAAGCTACAGTCCTAACTTTTTGCCTCATGGTCACCATTTCGGTTTGTAACCTGCATTTGGAGGTATTTGCAGAATTATCATCACTACGTGGGTGGGCAGCAGCAGGGCTCCTCATCGTGGCTGTCACTGCACCATTGTGGATATTCACTATGTTTTTACAAAGCGTCATCACTCGGCCATATTGGCAGCACTGAACGTAAACAATGCCACTGAACCCGAATATGGCGAATTAGGCTAAAGTAAGGAGATGCATGTTCATGCTTAAAATTTGACTTAACCAAAAAAAACGAATGAACTTGAGCTCTTTTTTTTTAATTAAATAAGAATAATTGAACATTACAAAAATATAGAAATATAAATCCAGATACACAGAATATAATAGCAATCTTAAACTATATAACAGTGAATAAGAGGGAAAAACAGATAAACAAAATAAACTAATACCACATAGAAAAATAAATAAATAAAATGAACTTGTACTCACCGACGGAGGCACACACAGTGGTGATGTCATAACTCTCCAAGTGAAAGATGACATCCTCCAGCACACGGATTGCTTCCTCAGGTGTGAAGTTCACCTCATGGTGTTCACTTTTAATGTGGGCTGCCACCTGCCACACAACAGTAGGTAAAATTAGGCATTGGTGATCTGATATATCATGACCATATTTTAATGACCATTTTGAACCAAAACTGAATGTTTAATGCAATACAGTGTTTTTTTTTTTTTTTTTACTGTGCATAGGTCATAAATCATAGTTTTGTTCCAGTCTGGATATTCTCAAAAGTACATATAAAAATTAGGAAGTTCACGATTCAGATTGTGGATCATGATTTTGCATTACATGATTGTGATATATATACCCCTGTGGTGGGCTCAGGCTTTAGCTTCGTTTTGCTAGGTAAAGGCTAGCTGGGTTTTGGACTGAAAGTGGGGCTGGCAAATCCCTTGTTAGCATCGAAGACGGTGAGTGGTGAATAATTGCTCACCAGCACCCACTCCAAAAAAAACAGCAAAGCTCCCCTGAGGACCTTCCCAAAAATTAAAATTTGATGTTTATCTGCTTACCCCCATGGCATCCAAGATGTAGGTGACTTTGTTTCTTCAGTAGAACACAAACAAAGATTTTTAACTCAAACCGTTGCAGCCTGTTGGTCATATAATGGCAGTTGGTTGATAGATTCCCATGATAGATTTATTGACACTGGCATCTTACCTTGAGACCCGCCTTGATGAGCTGTAACAGTCCGATCGCCATTGTTATAATGCCGGAAAAGGGACATAGACAAGAATGGTTCCTAAGTGATTGAGTTGTTTTGTTGTTGGATGTAATAATAAACATAGTAGTCGTCATTTACTTCCGACATCTGAGCCGCTGAAGACACAGTGGATGGCTTTTGTTTGTGAAGGAAATGCGCCTCCTGATCTACATAAATGTGTCTATGTTTGTGTTTTATGAATCTTTGCAATCACCTTTCCTAATAACGTGCTAGTTAGCAAGTTTCGCAGCTAAAGTAAACAGTCTCTCAGAGCATGGCTCCTCACTCCACAGAGAGAAGAAAGGGGAGCAGAGCTCATTTGCATTTAAAGAAACATCCAACAGAATAGGTTAATTTTTTGCAGAGCTGATTTTTACAAGGTAAAAGGGTGTTGTTTTACAGTACTATTGATTATTTTTTAACTAAAGTATGTTATAGACTTTTTATTAAGACCCAAAAGAATCATTCCAACTTGTGGAAAATGGGCATCCAATGACCCTTTTTGGACACAGTCTCAATATAGTTATGTTAATGCAAGTGGCCCCAGATGTGCATAATTTTGTAATTTTCTAACAATAAACATTCATCTTCAATGTCACAATCTTAAGGAGCAGTACAGTCTTTGTGATAGAGAGTCATGCGTAACAAAATGTGAGACAATTAAATGTATCTGGCAACTAAAATATGTTAACAAAAAATATTTTTACTTAATTGGATTGAAAATCAGTGCAAAATATTATCCCAAAAATATAAAAATCTTATTGATTTTAAATGGTGGATACAACATCATTGTTTAAATTAAACACCTAATCTCACAAAAATACCTGGGATAATGCCTTGAATGCTTTAATGTTTCCAGTATTCATGAAACACGCTTCCAGTGTTTAGGCTATTGAGCTGTAAAGTGCATTTGACAAGCTACATGTATAAAGTGTCTGACCTTGCGAGCAGCAACAGCATCTGGACTGTCTTCTGCACCGATGGAAAACATCTGAATGCAATACTGGAGCTGCTCTTCTTTGGCCAGTTTCACAAGTGTAGCAGCTACCAGACTCGAATCGAGACCACCTGGAAATAAAACCACCATGGACAGGCTGAATGTAAGAAAATAAATTATAGTAACTAACCCACTAAATCAAAGCAAATAACTAAATGAGCACAGGCACCTGAGAGGAGGCAACCGATTCTTCTATGAGCCATCAAGCGTTTCTTAACTGCATCTTCAAACAGGATCCTAATGTTGCTCTTGACAGTCTCCAATTCAAAGCCTGATGAAAAGTATGAATTTTTTTGTTTGTTATACAAAGTTATCAGACTGCTTAAAACAAAACAAAGCAATATAAACTTCTATTATGCTGCTGAATGTGACATCTGTCATTAAACAAGAGCATTAAACAAGAACATGTAACATCAACGACGGACACTGGGGTGTGATTAGACACAGACTTAAATACATAGAAAACAAGGCGTGGTTACAAACAAGATAACGAGATGACGAGGGGGAAATACAATTATGGGCAAGACTGAACCAACTAATACAAAACCAAAAGGGGGGAACACAGGACTAAACCATTATCATAAGGAAAGATAGGGGGAAAAACACTAGGAAAACAGAACAGGACAGGACAAAATACTGACAACATCTACCTGTGCCAAGACCTTCAAGGTTGTTAAAGCTGGCGTGTTTGAGTTCTTCTGTGCAGCAGTGGAAGCGATCCATCTGAAGAGACTGCACTTTTCCAGTGAGCTTCAAATCAAACACCTCAAAGTGTCCTGGTGGGAAAGGAGTGATCTTTGCAGGAGTGGACATGGAGGTTTTGATTTCTAGAAAACCTGTGCAGATTCAATCAAAGTTGAAACATAATGCTGCTAAAAAATATGCTGTAATATGCAAAGTGTGCAAAAACTCTGTTCATTATACCTTTGCCCTCAGAACAGACAGCCAGAAAGCCGTCGTCAGTGATCAGTTTGAACAGTGGTCCCACGCCGTACGTGTCCCTGCCTATGAAATCCCTCATGTTAGCCGTGTCCAACAAGATGAAGGCAAATATGCCATCCAGCATGATATATGATATAATATGATATAACTTTTTATTGTCAGACGAATCTGAAATTTTTCTTGCGTAACAGTATGTTGACACTCTTTACAAACAGACAAAACACAATTTACAAAAAACATTCAATATAATCAAGAAAGAAAAAAAAAAAACAAAAAAAAACACTGGAGCTTTCATTTTACATGGATCTTATTTAGCTCTAGGACAGCCTGGTGTACAAAAGAATGTTTTAATTTCACTCGAATAAATCTTGAAACCTTGTATCTGCGCTTAGATGGCAAAAGAACAAATTCATTATACAACACATGACTAGGATTTGAGACAATATTCATAGCCAGCCTTAAGAGGTTATTATGATCAGAAAGTTCATATAGCTTTTCAAGAGGCTGTCCTACTATCTTTGAACATATATGCATGGAGCATGGAGGCCATCTTCTCGATTCCAAAGCGATCATACAGGTGGAGAAGAATCTCGCCGTTGACTTTAGTCTGATACTCAAACCCAAAGTGATTTTTCAGCTGTAAGAATAAGATAGGTCAACAGATGTTATGGTAAACCATGAAGGAAGACATAGATATTAGTGCTGGGTAGTAACTGATAACATGTAATCTGGATGAATTAAGTTTTCAAATACAAAATTTAATTGATCATTAACTTTTCAATTATTTATGAACCCCCTCTGGTTTCTTCACATTACGTTAGGGATTCCCAAACATTTGCTGATAAAGAATGGAATACATTTTCTTTCTTTTTTTTATGGTACAATATAATTCTAATCAAATCAATATGAGTTAGGTCAAAAGTTATTTAAAATGCATTAAAAAGTACTTTATATTGTCTAAAGAAAATGTAATTATTACATTACTACAATTTTCATTATGTAATATCAGGCACATAAATAGAAGAAACATTTATAAACAGAATAAAAAATGGTGTTAAAATAATAAGATGTTCAGCTACCTACCTTTATGTGGTTGTAGATCTCACCACTGTAACATAAATGAAAATCGGGAACTTCTTGACTCGCAGCGGCTGCATGCCGTACAGTTGGTCCACGATAGCGAGGTGGTGAACCCAGAAACAGCAGTTGGTAAAACCGTTGACAGTCTCAAAGCGGAAAGCATCTGGACCACGATGAGCGATTTTCATGGCATTAGTGCACTGAACTGCAAGGCACTCATCACTACCAAACAAGGCCCATATACCACACATACTGACACTGCAGATAAATAAGAACATAGAATGTATTAACAAATTCTATTACCAAAGTAATCATGTCCAAATGTTTCCACACATGAATTTAAGGCCTCTCAGTACCCATGGTTTTAGATGTATGTGCCATGGAAGTACTAATAGTATTCTATGATTTCATCATTTAAAGGGTTACTCCACCCCAAAATGAAAATTTTGTCATTAATCACTTACCCCCATGTCGTTACAAAAAGCTTTGTGCCTCTTCGGAACACAATTTAAGATATTTTGGATGAAAACTGGGAGCTTAATTAAATTAAAACAAAATTGTTATTTTTGTTTTCTTTGCGTAGATAAAAGTATTCTTGTAGCTTCATAAAATTATGGTTGAACCACTGATGGCAGATGGACTATTTTGACATTGTCTTTCATACTTTTCTGGGCCTTGACAGTGTTATTTACTTGGCAGTCAATGGGACAGCCACAAAGCTCCCAGTTGCTACAAACCCGGCCCTTGTCCTTCTGTCCGCTCACTACCAGAGGTTGTCTGTGCATTTCATTGACTGTTACATCTCACTGACTGTTAAACATCACCCTGGACTCCATATGCCATGTGCCATTGCACGGTTTGCACTTTCACCCACATCCAATCAGCAACTCTATAAATACCAGGTCACTACAGTCACTCACTGTGGAGTATTGGTTTTGCGTAGCAGCCGTACAAAGTGTTCCCTTGTTTTTCTAGTTCTGTTTTGTGTTTCCGTGTTCTTATTGCCCTGTCTGGTTCTCAATCTACTGCCTGCCCTTTTGGATTACTCTTTTGTCTCGCCCCATTGGATTACATTCATCGCTGTTTTCGACCCTCGCCTGTCTAGGATTACTCTTGTGTTTTGCTCCCGTTGTATCTGTTTACTGTTGCCTGACCCTCTGCCTGTTTGACCACGTCTGTGCTAAATACCAATAGCTTGCGAATGGATCCGCACTCCTGTCTTTCCATTACAGAATACTCCGTCACAACAGGATCCAGCAGTTTTTCACCCGGACACTGGTCAGGTATGGACACTGCAAGACAGTTGTTAGCCCTCGAGCAGGGTACACGATCACTCGAGGGCTATATACAGGAGTATTTGGACATTGCTTATTTTTCTGATCTACCAGACTGTATATTAATAGACTTTTTCTGCAAGGGCGTGAATCAGCCGCTTAAATCTGAGCTCGTTTGAGAGGGTCCGTGCTCATCACATTAAATTTATAGATTATGCTTTAGTGTGTGTAGGCTCGTTGTTTACTGTGGGTGTCACAGAGGAGGTACGCGACATCGCGGCAATGATGGCAGCGGGACATACACCTCTCTTGAACATTATGCCATACGCGCAACCCGTTCACGAAATGGCATCCGCGCCAGACCCCATACACAAAATGACGGCCGCACCAGTGAACGCACACAAAGTAGCGGCTACATCTTCACTTCATCACGACACGTCCGTTTCCAGTTATCTGAGGTTCGCATCCAGTTTAGGGGATCCACTGCTGCTGTCAGCTCGAACAGCTGGTCTCCCTAAACCCACATCTGCCAAGCCAGCACCCGCTAACATCACGTCTGCCAAAACAGCGCCCGCTAGCGTCACGTCTGCCAAGCCAGCGCCCGCTAGCATCACGTCACAGCTGCGGTTCCTGAGTCAAGTAACAGCTGTTCCTCCAAGGTCAAGTCCAGTGGCAGATGTTCCTCTAGAGAAAAGTCAAGACACAGTGACACTTCCTGAGTCAGGTCAAGACACAACAGCACTTCCTGAGTCAAGTCAAGACACAGCAGCACTTGCTGAGTCAAGACAAGACACAGCAGCACTTCCTGAGTCAAGTCAAGACACAGCAGCACTTCCTGAGTCAAGTCAAGACACAGCAGCACTTGCTGAGTCAAGACAAGACACAGCTTCACATCCTTCAAAGTCAGGTCAAGTCACGGCTGTTCCTTCATAGTCAAGTCAAGTCACGGCTGTTCCTTCAAAGTCAAGTAAGGTCACAGCATTTCCTCCAGAGCCAAGTCACATCTTGTCCGAGCATCCAGAGCCAAGTTATGTCTCGTCCGAGCGTCCAGAGCCAAGTCACGTCTCGTCTGACCGCCCAGAGTCTTGCCACATCATGGCTGACCGCCCAGAGTCTCGCCTAGTCACCGCTGACTGTCCAGAGTCGGTTGACCGCCCAAAGAGTCCTATCACGTCACAACTGGTCTCCTAGAACCAGGTCATGTCGCATCTGTTCGGCCAGAGCCAACTCACCTCAGGCTTCCTACCCACAAACTGATTCCCCTGTCCACGACATTTCCCATCATGGGAGTTGCACCACCACCGAGTCTCCAGAGGTGGTGGCTCACGCTGCAGAACCTCTGGAGGCAGCCTCGTCTACCGGGGCTTCCTCCATGGCTATGAGACTCCTGTCCTGTCTCGGCCACAGAGGCCGTATATGAACTCTCAGCCTTTCCCAAGGACTCTACTCCATCAA
Source organism: Garra rufa (assembly GCF_049309525.1). Classification (NCBI taxonomy): domain Eukaryota; kingdom Metazoa; phylum Chordata; class Actinopteri; order Cypriniformes; family Cyprinidae; genus Garra; species Garra rufa. The sequence continues at coordinate 10,440,023 of NC_133377.1, forward strand.
CGGAATCTCGGACGGATGAGCTACTCCATCAAGGGGACCCGATCAGACCCGTCCACTTTATTAGCGGATACAGGTGGGGTCTGTCTGGTCCTAATCCTTATTTATTCCGCATCCATCGAGCCGTGCAAGTGGACGCTGATACGGACCCGTTTTGCGGAGTCATTATGCTATCTGGGCAACCACCGCACAGAATATGAAGAATATCAAAAACTTTGTGATTTAGCTGTCCACGGTAGTCCTAAACGTGTACCAGCACAATAACATGAAAACAAAATTTGTGAAAAAAAAAAAAAAAAAAATATATATATATATATATATATATATATATATATATATATATGTCGTACTGCAGTATATGAGTAATATATGTTAAGCTGTTCAGTTATTGCCAGGGGCGCCACTCGCAATTTTGGGCCCTATGACAAAATATGAGTTTGGGCCCCCCCTACCACACCAAAGCAGATCTCTGGGGGCCCCTAAAGGGCATGGGCCCTTAGAATCGTCCTACTTACCCCCCCTTAGCGGCACCCCTGGTTATTGCATTTAAGTCCACTTATTACAGCTGGAAAACATATGACAGGAATTTGACATTTGGACAAATAACCTGCTAAGGAATGTTCTAATCACAAATGAGATATATAAATATTAAAAAGCAAACTGATATCACACATAACTAGCAATACCTGTAATAGATGCTTGATTTGCTTTATTTTGGTTGAAATAGGGGAGAGGTAGCCCTATCAGATCTTCCTCAGAGAAGCTCGGCTGATGAAACGAGATACCCATTGCTGTCTCAGACAGTATGGCCAGCCCAGCAGCGTCAACCCCGACGTAGAAAAAGTTATTTTATTAAGCATAGCGCCACGTAGTGTTCGGATCATCTATGTTGGTGTCAAATTAGCATTTTATTATATCGAATTATCGATTTAATCAGACGATAGATAGATGAGGTAGCTGATCAAAAACAAGGTGAGATTATAAGGCTTTCATAAAACAAAGCTATACAAATGTGTTGCCAAATTCTTTCCAAGAATAACTCTCTATTGACTGTTGGATCTTCATGTTGATGGTGAGGTAAAAAGAAGAAAATTTATATATATCGTTTTCATTACAATGAATAAACAAAAGTGCTTTCCTTGACCTCTGTATTAAATTGCTCTGTACATGGTCCTTGAGATGCCCTTTGATTTCACAGCTGTAAGTTGTATAAAAAGATAATTAAGACTTGATTCAATTTGATGATATATTAATATTTGCTTTTCCTTATTTACCAGTTGGATTTTCCTTTAATACTAAAATGGCAGTGCTTGGAAAATTTTGCTGTTGAACGGTATCTTTTTCTCTCTTTCGCTTTTCTCTGTCCAGCAGACTACAAATTACCATATTTTTTCACAGGAAACATCCTCACAGATATGCAAGTGACGGAAGAGCAGGAGATTGAAATCGGCAATCGGGTATGCTTTTATGTCTCAAATAAGAGCACTTGAGAAAAAAAAAATGAAAACTTGATTTGCCTTGAATTCTTTTTTGTTATACTTGCTTCAAACCCAAAGAGCACCTTCTGGGATTACTTCACAAGGTCCTTTCAGCAAGTAGCACTCCAACATGTCTTCTATATAAATAGCATGTTTCTCAAGTTTTTATTTTAGTTTTCTTTTGTCAATTTTGAAAATTATTGTTAAATGTTTTGAATCAAATGTTCAATGCTTCGTTTTGTCTCTTTGTCCACCGGGGGACTGGTTTTTATCATTGGATCTCAAAGGCGCTTACTTTCACATCCAGATGTGATCCTTGTGTCTGCCAGTCAGCGAGTAGTCCCACGCTTGGTGCCTGGGATGTCTTTACCTCAAGGTGATACACTGCTGCATCAGAGCTGTGGCCCCTTGGAAGGCCCCTTGCCTGTTTCAGACAGGTGTCCCAGAGGGACTGACCTTCAGAAGGAATGCCTTCTTCTATGGCCACAGTGCAACCTACTCTCACAAGGAGCGGGCATACTGTCCAAGGGCAATTTTGCTCCAGAAGAATGGAGACTACACTCCCAAATGTTTCAAATGATTTGCTCTTTGTTTAAAGAGCTGATGGATAAGGGGGGCACCCTTTCTAATCTTGAATGTATATGTGAAAAAAACCTATATATAGCAGCTATCTAAAGACCTTGTCTTTAAGTTCCTGAGGTGGAGCTCTGAGACTGAATCCAACTTGTCCTCATACTGTGCCACTTTGAGACTTATCCATAGTCCTTATGGCCCTATGAGGCCCTCACTTTGAGCCACTCCAGTAAGCCAACATACAGCCCCTGTTGCTTAAGACCACCTTCCTTTTGGCTTTAGCTCTAACCACTTTCAACTATTTGTATACTTAGGAGGCCGATTTAAAGTGCTGCCAGTCACAAAGCAGAGATTATCTTGCTGAATAGTTGATGCCAAAGCCCTGCATGGCTTATGCATCAGTGGGCTTGCAGTGTCCTATTAGAGTGAGGGCCCACTCCATCAGAGGAATGCCCTTCTCCTGGGCTCGGTCCAGCTGAGTTTTAATTAGATATCTGTATGCGGCAGCTGGTCTTCGTCATCCACCTTTGCCAGATTTTACAACTTGGACATCCCTGCCCTTCAGGTATGGATTTTGTCCAGAGCTGCACAGGTTGTTGCTGGGATCCTCTTTCACTTCTCATGAAGCTACTGGACGTTAAACACATGGTTTTTCTCCACCTTATGCTTGAGGATGACCAAACTGTTTTTTGTTTGTGTGCGGGGCGCGTAAGCGCAGGGTAAAGGTAGTTCCACTACAGGTCTGCACCTATTAAATTAATATGCCCTTGTCTCAAATAAAACTTCACTTTTCTTTTTTCCAAGTTGTTATATAATCAACAAAGAAACAACATTTTACTTGTTTGTATGGCCACTCAGACCGCTGACATAATATGAAAATAATATGCTCAACAGGATCAGGCAGGAACACACGAACAACGACGTAGTAAAAGACGAATATTTAATAAATCCAATGGGAAACAGGCAGACACAGGAACACGGAGTGGTAACATTAAAGACCGACAGCATTGAGGGGAAAACACACACACTAAATAAACAGAATGATTACACATCCAGGTGGAGACAATGAGGGAGAAACCAACAACACTCAGAACTGCGGGGGAAAATGGGAGAAACCAACATGAAAGTCCGGGGGTGTGACAAACCCACTTTAGATCTTAGCCAATCAATATCATTTTTATATATTTTGGCCTCATGTGATTGGACCGTTTTTGACTGTCAAATACGCGCAATATCTTTTCCGAGATAAAAGTAAATTTATCTTGTAAAAAAACCTTTCACAAGCCGTTCAAATGAAGAAATAAAATAAAAATACGGATCATGGAGCTTTTGGATGGAGTTTGCTCACTAGATGTTATGTAAGTCATGCTTTTTATTGTTTTCCCTGTTCATTATTTCCTGTCCCCAAATTGTTGTAAGCAGCTACACAGAAAGTAACTGAAACAATGCAGTCTTGAGGCAATCGTCGGGGTTCAAGCACAATGCTTTGTGTAGATGATTTAGTTACACAATGGACATGTCTCTTTTCAAGTAAACTGAGTCTTTATAAGTATTAAACGTTATAAGTTGTTTGGCTGTTGTTGTTTTTATAATTAACATCTATCTTGGGATTAAGGAAGTTAACACAAAGAAAAATAATAAAGATAAATTCAAGTTGTTTATTTAGAATCAGGGAGGTTTTCTGTTACTAAAGAAATCAGAAGTGGAGTAATGAAATTTATTACAATTCGTTTAAGGCGAGAGAGCACGACACGAAGCTGACAGTTCCAAAGCAAAGACTTTAATTTAATCCACACTGGTAATTCCACAAACAGGGTAATACACACAAAAGGGTGTGACAAGACAGGATAATCAAACATTGAACACAAACCAACTTATAAAGACAGGCTAAATGACACCAGGACAGGTGATGGTGATTGCTATTTAGTGCACATGACGAGGACTGGAACTGGAAGGGCCATATAAGGGCAAACCTCGCAACGTAGAAAAAACAAAACAAAATAAAGAAAGGCAAAAACGTTCAAGGAGGTGAAGATGGAGGGGGGAGTCAGAGGGAGACAGAACAGTCCAGTGTGGTGACGATGGGGGGAGGAGGCAAAGGAGAGACAGGCGAGACCCAGACCGCGGCCATGATAGTAGCCCACGGCGGAGCTGACGGAGGAGCCATGGTGGAGGAAGAGGTGACGACTTCATGGGGCCGACCGAAGGAGGCGGAGCAGGTGGAGCCCGAGGCAGTGGTGGTGGTGTGGTCCTCGAGAGAGTGGTCCTCCTGCTCCAGCAGAAGGACGAGGATGACGGGATCTTCCATGGCAAATGAAGAATTTCAGTCAGGTTTCAGGCCCCACCATAGCACAGAAACTGCACTTGTAAAAAAATCACAAATGACTTGCTTCTTGTGTCAGACCAAGGCTGCATCTCATTGCTAGTTTTACTTGATCTTAAAGCTGCTATAGACACTATAGATCATGACATACTCATAGATTGATATAAAGCTATACAGGTATTCAAGGGCAGGCTTTAAGATGGTTCAGATCATACCTGTCTGACCGCTACCACTTTGTTTAAATGGGGAGTCATCGCAATTATCACCAGTAAAGTGTGGAGTGCCACAATGATCTGCTATTTTCAATTTACATGTTACCCCTTGGGTAATATTATAAGGAAGTAGGGGATTAGTTTCCATTGTTATGCTGATGATGATACTCAACTATATATTTCAACAAGACCAGATGAAATCTCTAACTTAGCAAAGTTAACAGAGGGTGTTAAAAATGTAAAAGACCGAATGACCAATAATTTTCTACTGTTGAATTCAGATAAGACTGAAATATTACTTATTGGACCAAAAAACAGTACACAGAATCTCTTGAATTGCAATTTGCAACTAGACGGATGCACTGTTATTTCCTCTACAGTCAAAAATCTGGGTGTTATATTAGACAGCAACCTGTCTTTTGAAAACCATATTTCTCATGTTACAAAAAACAGCATTCTTCCATCTTAGAAACATTGCTAAGCTACGGAACATGTTACCTGTCTCTGATGCAGAAAAGTTAGTTCATGCATTCATGAGCTCTAGACTGGACTATTGTAATGCACTACTAGGTGGTTGTCCTGCTTCTTCAATAAACAAGCTACAGGTAGTCCAAAATGCAGCTGCTAGAGTCCTTACCAGGTCAAGAAAATATGATCATATTACCCCAATGTTACAGTCTCTACACTGGCTACCTATTAGGTTCTGTATCAGTTACAAAAGACTACTTCTTACCTATAAGGCCCTTAATGGTTTAGCTCCTGCATACCTGGGTGTGCATTATTTTCGTAGAATTCTACGGCCCGAAGTCAATTATTCCGCTTATACTACAGTTACCACACCTCCAGACATCGATCAAATGATATATTTCAAGACATTCGTCCCTTTTTATCCTTAACACGCTATTGTGAGTAGGATTAATTTCTTACGCAGCTCATTCAACAGCTTCGTTTTAGAACTAGTAACGACGCTTGAGCCGTTGATAGCAAAATAATGCCGTTAATAATGAAGTTTAGACAGACAGGCAGGCAAGCAGACAGATGGAAAGAGTGAGGGAGAGAAACTAAGTGTATGACTTTACCTCTCTCAAGTCTGTGTGTCTCTCAAAGGTGACTGGCAGCATCGTCTCTACTAACAGTTAAACTTTAAGTTCATTTTCTTCAAGACCACGCCGTTGTTACCTCGCGTGTGAGAGCTGTCATGTCGTTTTTAAGTTGTTAGTCATCAGAGCAGCGCTAACAACATTAGCGTGAATGCTAACTTGAGTGCAAACTGTAACGTTATGTGTGTGCGTCTGTGAGGTGAGTGAGAGAGGGCGAGAGAAATAGAGTTTGTGCTTTCCGTACATAATAAAACGTAATATATTGTGGAAAAAACATGGAAATAATCTGTCGTTTTTATTCTGATGTTTACTGTATTTATTAGTTTGGCCAGTGTCATTGTGGGTTTTAGTTATTTTGCTGTTTTGGGCTGTAAGGACCTTTGAAATAACTGAAATCGTATGACGAAGTGATATAGACATGCACTGCGGTCTAATGCTGCCTGGAACTACGTTCGCCGTGCGTTTCCCTGAATATAATGCACACCTCTAGAACGTTCGTCAGCCAATCAGATTCAAGCATTCAACGGCCCTGTAGTATAATGAAAAATAAAACATTAGCAGATTCATCATTCTCAGTATATTTGAAACACTTTGCTAAGGAAGGATCATTGTTTTGAGCTTCAATGAGTTTGTCACGAGTTACTATTAACGGCAAAGGGTTGCTCACTACTAATTCCTTCCCTTCATCAATGTTATCAGCCTTGGTTTCTACAACGTCTTCGAACGCACCATCCATACATAAGAAAGTGTCAGAAAAGGATATGTTTTTTATTTTTTTGCTTTGGGCACGTGTAATCACACATGCAGGAAATGCACTGGGGCATTTCTTTGTTTGCCCCCCCCCCCCAGCCGCCACTGTTACTGGTCTTTATCAGGCTTGTAGATGGACAGGGTTCTGGCTGAGGGGTCAGTGGCCTTGATCCAGCGGGGCATCCAGTAATGTGGCGTCCACTCAGAGCGGCCGGGGAAATGCTTCTCAAAGATCTGCCTTATGAAGAAGCCCTCTTTGGTTGTGGGAGGATTGAAAGGGAACAACTTACTGGCATTCTCCAACTGAGAGTCATTCACCTGAAAGAGAAAAGACAAATGGACGAATGGAGATGATGGAGAAGGTGCTTTAAAGCGCTCTGTGTCATGTACAGGTGCAGTACCTCAGACTCAATGTGCTCCTGCAGGCTGATGTACCAGGATTTCTTCAGAGATGTCATACCATCACTGAAGGCCTCCTTCCTCCTCCAGAGAATCTCATCTGGGATGAGTTTTAAACCTTTAAATGACTCTCTCAAGAGATGCTTCTCCACACCATCCTGCTCCCATCAAACAAGTAATTCAATCTTGTTATGAAATGTTTTATACATTTGTAAAAGGTTTTTGAAAATCGCAAAACGGCCTTAATTACCTAAACAAACTGCGAAAAATTACTTTTTCTAATACATTTATTTCATAGACTGTTTACTCTAGAGCAGGAGTTCTCAACTCTGGCCCTCGAGGTCCATTTTCCTGCAGAGTTTAGCTCCAACCCTAATCAAACACACCTGAACAAGCTAATCAAGCTCTTCATCATTACTAGAAAGTTACAGGCAGGAGAGTTTGATCAAGGTAGGAGGTAAACTCTGCAGGAAAGTGGACCTCGAGGGCCAGAGTTGAGAACCTCTGCTCCAGAGTCTAGACAGAGCTGCACAAACTCGTGGCACCATCTGCTGGACAGTTGAAAGGATTCAAATGGTTTAAAGAACCAAAGTGCAAAAACTAGACTTTTTAACTGGTATTTCATATGTCAGGCTTTACTGGTTTAAGGGTTAGAAGTCTGTCAGATCCCCAACTCCAAATATTCAATTAAGATTGGAAAGAGTACTTGCAATAAGAACTGACATAGGTGGTGTCAGGAAAACCCACCTTAGGCACTCTCATCTCTTCAGGCAGAGAGAGGTAGTATGCTGTGAACCTATGGTCCAAGAAAGGCACTCTCAGCTCCAGCCTAGAAAAGGGAAAAAATAATTTGAGTGCCAAATACTGGGAAAAATGACCAAGTTGCTGTGGGAGGGGAAGAGAAGGGCATTTAGTCACCCGTGTGCAGCTGTGGTTCTGTCCGCTCTCAACACGTCAAACAGATAAAGTTCTTTCATCAGACGCACACTGTCCTCTGCAGCAGCTTTAGGTGACGGCGCCTAATGCAAAAATGTAACTGGCATAAAATACATTACAACAAAACATGACTGCAATGGCTGTTTTACAAAACACAAATGATTCAGACACTGAAGTTACCACTTGTGAAAAAGTAGTAAGCTTAATTGCATTGAATGTGCACTTATACAAAGTCAGGTTGATCAAACAATAACATACCTCATGAAAGTAGATGTATCCTTGTGTCAGCTCATCTGATCCTTCACCTGAGAAAATCACAACGCTGTCTGTCTTCTCACGGATGTACTTTGATATCAGGTACATTCCTGCAGACAAACACAAACAGATATCACTGAATGTTCCTGCTGCCATCTAGTGGTAGATTTCAGTCTCTATAATCAGAGACTGAGCGATACTTGCTCACACTTACTGGTTTGTTTATACACAAATGAATGATGCCAAATGAATTCACAAATGAATGAAAAATGAATGATGCCACACATCAGGCAGCTGGTTGTTGATGAGATTTCTGCCATTAATTTAAGGATTTTTTTCTATAAATACTATAAATACACAATAATTATAAAAAAGAAGCTTTAAGCATTTAGAAACGGTCTTTATTACAGAGCCATTGTGCTGAACCTTTTGTCCTGCTAACCCATTTTCTAAGCAGTATAATGATGACACGGCTTGCAACCACCATTGTCTCTAATCCAGAGAATTCATGTGGTCACATGAGCAGAGGAATGGTAGCCAACTAAAACCCAAATGCAGCTGGCTGAGGTCTATGGCCACAGTGACAGCAGGACAGTTTTTTCATCGACATCTGCAAATGCTGAGTAGAAATTATTAGTTTACTAAAATTTTTACTATAATATGTTGTGTTAATTATGCAGATATGCAGAGGAGAATCAAATTTCACATTTTGTTCCATAGAAGAAACTGAAGGAACCGACCAACTAACTCTGTAAAAGTAATATCTTTCAGTGGGATTATTTTAATTTAAAGGGTTACTCCACCCCAAAATCAAAATTGTGTCATTCATCACTTACTCCCATGTCGTTCCAAACCCGTAAAAGCTTCGTTCATCTTCGGAACACAATTTAAGATATTTTGGATGTAAACCGTAAGGTTTGTCAGCTCCGTTCCATTGAGTGCCAGGTAGATTGTGCAGATTGAACCACTGATGGCAGATGGACTATTTTGACGATGCCTTTCATACTTTATTGGTTCTTGACAGTGGTATTTACCTGGAAGTCAATGGGACAGTGACAAGCCTCCCGGTTTTCATTTAAAAGTGTGTTCCGAAGACGAACAAAGCTTTTACGGGTTTGGAATGACATAGCGGCAAGTGATTAAAGGGGGCATAACACACACAGTTTCACCCAATTTCATGTTAGTCTTGAGTACCTATATAGTAGTACTGCATCCTTCATATCTCCAAAAAGTCTTTAGTTTTATCATATTTACAAAAGAAAGATACAGCTTTACAATTCTCTCCGAAAACAGCCAAGCTCCTGGATGTGCACCGTGGGAGGAGCTAAAGATTGACGAGAATTGCCAAGAAAACACAGACTTTGATGCCGTTTCACTTACCAGCTGCAGTTCTGAATCATGACCGGAATATTTTATACCTGGGACCGCTCCATCTTTCAGTATCAAACGATGTACAAATCCAGCATCAAACTGGGTCTTGTTTATAAAACGTTCATCAACAAACACACTTGCAAAACTCAGTTTCTGCCCAGGAAAAACAAAACGCATCCACTGTGCATGTAACGCTGGGTTCTTCGGGAAGATGAGCAAGATTATCTTTGTCTTACAACCAAAACCAAACTTCTTTAGAGACATTCTTCCCGAGTGAGTCCCATGCAGCCGAATGAAGCACGTTGATGGGCGCGCTCTTGCTCTTGCTCTGGTCGATGAAAAAACTTTCAGAAACTTGTAAGAAACCTGGAAGTGTGTGTTTGGCACAGAAATACTCCGTTATATGTCCAAATAGTTTTTTTGAAACTTTGGCCATGTTTAGCATTAGAATCCAACTCTTTAACGGTGTAAATAACAAAACATGCATGAAACAGCATTGTAACCCCCATTTAATGACAACAATTTCTTATTAGGGTTGAGTAACCCTTTAAGTCTGACAAACTTGTGTACTCACCGACGGAGGCACGCACAGTGGTGATATCATAACTCTCCAAATGAAAGATAACATCCTCCAGTGCACGGATCCCCTCCTCAGGTGTGAAGTTCACCTCATGGTGTTCACTTTTAATGTGGGCTGCCACCTGCCACACAACAGGTAAAACTAAGGTTGAGTGATTTGACAATTTTATATTGTAATCAACCTTGAAGATGAATCTTAGAGGTTATGATCTTTTTGTTCTCGTAACAATTTCAAAGTTGTTTTTTTATGTTAAAGTTTCACTCCATCTTAATGACCATTTTGACAACTGACTGTTTAATTTAATACTGTGTTTTTTACACTGTGCAAATACGCAAGTCATAGGCTTGTTTCAGTCTGGATATTCTCGATAGTACATCTCAAAATTTGAAAGATTGTGATTCAGATCGTAATTTTGCATTATAAGTTCATATGACATTTGGGGAAGATCGCCCACACCTACGTAAAACCAAACATCTGCTACAAAATGCTCAAAACTGCATATAGAATTTCCCATGAATGGGTTACACAAACACCTAATATTTAAAAAAAATACCTGGGATTATGTCTTGAATGCCTTAATGTTTACGGTATTCATGAAACATGCTACGTGTATAAAGTGTCTGACCTTGCGAGCAGCAACAGCATCTGGACTGTCTTTTGCACCGATGGAAAATGTCTGAATGGGATACTGGAGCTCCTCTTGTTTGGCCAGTTTCACAAGTGTAGCAGCTACCAGACTCGAATCGAGACCACCTGGAAATAAAGCCATCATGGACAGGCTGAATGTAAGAAAATGAATCAGAGTAACTAACCCACTAAATCAAAGCAAATAACAAAATGAGCACAGGCACCTGAGAGGAGGCAACCGATTCTTCTATGAGCCATCAAGCGTTTCTTTACCGCATCTTCAAACAGGATCCTAATGTTGCTCTTGACGGTCTCCAATTCAAAACCTAATGAAAAGTATGATTTTTCTTTTATTTGTTTGTCATACAAAACTATCAGCTTGCTTAAAACACAACAAAGCAGTATGAACTACTTTTATGCTGCTGAATATGACATCTACCTGTACGAAGACCTTCAAGGTTGTTATAGCTGGCGTGTTTGGGTTCCTCTGTGCAGCTGTGGAAGCGATCCATCTGAAGAGACCGCACTTTTCCATTGAGGTTCAAGTCAAACTTCTCAAAGTGTCCTGGTGGGAAGGGAGTGATCTTTGCAGGAGTGGACATAGAGGTTTTGATCTCTAGCAAACCTGTGCAGATTAAATCAAAGTTAAACCATATTGCTGTTTAAATCATACGCTGTAATTTATGGTATTGAAAGTGTGCAAAAACTCCATTCATTATACCTTTGGCCTCAGAACAGACAGCCAAAAAGCCGTCGTCGGTGAGCAGTTTGAACAGTGGTCTCACGCCATACGTGTCCCTGCCTAAGTAAATTTTTCTGTCAGCCGTATCCAACAAAATGAAGGCGAATACGCCATCCAGCATGGCGGCCATTTTCTCGATTCCAAAGCGATCGTACAGGTGGAGAAGGATCTCACCATCGACTTTAGTCTGATATTCAAACTCAAATTGATTTTTCATCTATAAGGATTAGATCAGTCAGCAGATGATATGGTAAACCATGAAGGCATATAAGACATCAGATATCAGCAGTGCTAGGTAGTAACTGGATTACTTGATCAGGTTTCAAAATGTTCCATTTTTAAAATACTCAGACTAGGTACTTTTTATTAATTATATGATCACCTAAAAAATAAAAATAAATAAATAAAATCAATACAATTATTACAGATTAATTAGACCGATAACCGATATTTCAAACGATATGTCTAGTGTGATGAAACTAAAAAAGAAAATCAAAATTAAGAATGGCTAAGGCTCTGTGTTCAGTAATTGACTACATTTTGTGAGTAATCTACCAAGGACTTTATATAAGGCACATACGTGGAAAAACATAAACGTATGAATTAGGGATGCACGATATTTATCGGACAGATAAATTATCGACCGATATGGGTAAAAATTATGTCATTTTTATTGCTCCGATAAATAAATGAAACCCGATCCGATAAAGTACTCTTGCTGGTAAATCAATCAACTGCAGTGACTCTTGGCCTTTGTCGCGTTTAATACGTCATCATCGCCTTCGCAGGTCTGGAAGTTTTTCACGGTGACAGAGGAGGACAATGCTATTGCTATTTGCAACACATGTTTAGCAAGGATTCCGAGAGGAGGTAAAAAGCCGTCAAGTTTTAACAATCTTATATCTCACTTCAGAGGTCGTCATCGCGGTGAATCTGTTTTAGGGGCCGTTCACATGTCGCGCCTAAAAACGCGTGGAAAACGCTGAAGCGCTGCCTTCTCTTTCTTATCAAACCCAAAGTCTTTGCCAAACCGCTCTGTAGTTTGAGCTCCAGTGGTGTCTGCCGTTGCTAAGCAGCCATGACATGCGCTCTCCATAAAGACGCGGTAGTTTCAGCAAAGAATAAATAGATTTTCAGCATTAAAAATCGCTTGCAGTAGCTCTGTTTTAAATTTATTTAAAAATGTTTATTCCTGTACAGCTATGATAAGCTGTTTCTCCACCTTGCCAGTGCTTTCAGTGTTATTAAGGGAAAGGATGAAGCTGATTGGTTGGTTCATGTCACATGACCTGCGTTGCGCTTGCGGCATTCTGAAGAGTTGAGATGTTTTTATCTCGATTCTGATGTTTTATTCCCCGCACACATTCATAATATGATCAATAAGAATGGACTACATTGTAAGCTTTACCACAGACATTTGGACATCTGACGTTACTCCATGATGCACTTTATTTTTTCCAGGTTGACAAAATGTCAAAGCATTTTATTTTATTTAGAATTGTGGTGCCTTACACAAAAAAATAAAAACATTTTTGAAGAGTCAGGACTGTTTGCTATGATTGTTAGACCCAGATATATAATATAAATTTCATTAGTTTATCTTAGATTTTGTATTCTCCTGTGTGCACAAAATTATCATATAAAAATATGAATGTATTGGTTATCGGTATTGGTATCGGCATCGGCCAAAAGAAGGACTTAATTATCGGCTATCGGTATCGGTTAGAATTTTTCATATCGTGCATCTCTAGTATGAATGTATATAATCAGAATAAAAAATGGAGCTAAAATATCCAAGACATTCAGCTACTTACCGTGATGTGGTTGTAGATCTCACCGTTGTAACATAACCAAAGATAGGGGAACTTCTTGACTCGCAGCGGCTGCATGCCGTACAGTTGGTCCACGATAGCAAGGCGGTGAAACCCGAAGCAGCAGTTGGTAAAACCATTGACATTCTCAAAGCGGAAAGCATCTGGACCACGATGAGCGATTTTCATGGCATTAGTGCATTGAACTGCAAGGCACTCATCGCTACCAAACAAGGCCCATATACCACACATTCTGATTACTGTGGATAAATAAGAACATAGAATGTATTTTATTGATTTGAATAAATGTGCCTTAGTAATATTTTGCTCAATGCGCCCTCTTTGCCAAAAGCTTTTTTTCACCCCAACTGACATTTTATTAAAACAGCCTTTATTAAAATCATTAAATTTGAATATAATTGGAATTCTGATCATATTTAAGAACAAAATTCAAATTTAGTTTTTTAGAATTTTCTCTATTCTAGAAGTGCACACAAACTGGATTGCCATTTCCCAAATTATGCGTGTGGAATTTTTATAAAGTCTGTAAAGACGAGAAAATACTGTACCAGGCAGATCAAGCTCACTGTTTGTGATGTTCGAGATATATGAAGACAGATATGCAGGGGTTTCACAATTATACAACCTAATTAAAAACAAAAAAAACAAAAAAAAAAAAAAAACACTTCTCATACTACATATATGTAACACTAATCTATGGAAGCCTGTTTCCGCCACTGAATAAAAAAAAAAATAATAATATTGCGACTTTTTTTCTCAGAATTGCGAGTTATAAAGTCAGAATTGCGAGATATAAAGTCGCAATTGCGAGTTATAAAGTCAGAATTCTGAGATATAAACTCGCAATTGCGAGAAAAAAAGTCAGAATTCTGACATATAAAGTCGCAATTGCGAGTTATAAAGTCAGAATTCTGAGATATAAACTCGCAATTGCGAGAAAAAAAGTCAGAATTCTGACATATAAAGTCGCAATTGCGAGTTATAAAGTCAGAATTCTGACATATAAAGTCGCAATTGCGAGAAAAAAGTCAGAATTCTGACTTTTTTTCTCGCAATTGCGACTTTATATCTCGCAAATTCTGACTTTTGTTTCTGTTCATTTGTGACACTTTCTGGTAAAACACAATAGGAAACGGAGATATTGTCTTGTTAAAACGACATATGTCATAAAAACGATATGATTTTATATGATAACATGTGATGTGAGCGAGCTAGGCGATTGTCCGCGCTGCCTTCGCCACAGTCCTGACATAAAGGAGGATCTACACGCTGCTGAAGTTATAGAAATACACTGTTTTAAGTATTTTAATGTAACGGTTTCAATTGTAGCCGCATGTTTATTAGGATTAATCTGTCTCCAATAACTGCACTCAGACCCAGAGGATATGACTAACAGCAAATCCAAATCCTACTAACCGAAAGAAAAAAAAGAGAAATGACAAACGATTTGATTGTATTATGATGATGATGATGATGATGATGATGATTTCGTTCTGTTTTAAAATGGGAAAAAATTAAGCCAGAATTGTCGGGTTTTTTGTTCATTTTCCGTCTTTTACTGTCTGTGCCATCATGCAGAATAAATGTTCGTCTGATGTACCGCTCTGCAAATTAGTCACAATAACGTTTCTTCATAATAGTTGGCTATTTCTTGCAATACATCTCATATAAGGCACAACACTGCACTTCTCGGGTGGGCGGCGCAGGCTCGATAAATAAATATAGGCCTAGCCTAAATGTCTTCTTTATATTATGTACTTCCACAATAATAACACAACATTACAAAATGCTTTTGTAAAAATACAGGGTGCGCTGTCGCAACTTGTCTATAGACATAAACAAAACAAAATAATAATAATAATAATAATAATAATAATCATATTATTATTATTATTATTATGCGTATTATTATTTTTTATTATAAAATCTCATTATCAGCATTTCTGAGTAATCCACTCAAAGCTTGGGATATTTATTTGGATAACTTTAATGTAACTGCAAATCGCAATACGAGCAAAAATTAATTAAAGAAATATTATATAAAAATTATAATACGTATCATAGCTTGTTGATATTGTTATTATTATTATTATTTCGTTTTGTTTGAGAAACAGAAAAACGAAAATTAAGCTTGATTTTTCGTATTTTTGTTCGTGGGTAAAACAAATGAGCTTATTGCTTTAATATTTGTTTAACATGCCTGGGCGGCCTTGATACTTAGTCTGATTATATATAAATTATTACATTATATCTTTAGCTGAATCAAGCAGCACATTGGGTTGTTCTTCTGGGTTAAATTCCAGGCTACACTGTGGAAAGGGGCTGCGCTCTGGGTGTAAGCACAATAGTACAGGTTACAGGTTACAGATAATGAACTCACACAATAAACAAAATTTGTTTTCTATCGATTTATTGAAGTAGATCTTTCAAGCTGTCTATAGACATGTATTTTTACAAAAGCATTTTGTAACATTGTGTTGTTATTGTGGAAGTACATAGCCTACTATAAAGAAGACATTTATATTTATTTATCGAGCCTGCGCCGCCCACCCGAGAAGTGCAGTGTTTCGCATTAAATTAGATGTATTGCAAGCAATATAGCCAACTATTATGAAGAAACGTTATTGTGACTAATTTGCAGAGCGGTACATCAGACGAACATTTATTCTGCATGATAGTACAGACAGTAAAGACGAAAAATGAACAAAAAACCGGAAAATTCTGGCTTAATTTTTTCCCATTTTAAAACAGAACGAAATCATCATCATCATCATCATCATCATACAATCAAATCGTTTGTCATTTCTCTTTTTTTTCTTTCGGTTAGTATTTGGATTTGCTGTTAGTCATATCCTCTGAGTGCAGTTATTGGAGACAGATTAATCCTAATAAACATGATGCTACAATTGAAACCGTATGAAACCGAACAGTGTATTTCTATAACTTCAGCAGCGTGTAGATCCTCCTTTATGTCAGGACTGTGGCGAAGGCAGGGCGGACAATCGCCTAGCTCGCTCACATCACATGTTATCATATAAAATCATATCGTTTTTATGACATAATATGTCGTTTTAACAAGACAATATCTCCGTTTCCTATTGTGTTTTACCAGAAAGTGTCACAAATGAACAGAAACAAAAGTCAGAATTGCGAGATATAAAGTCGCAATTGCGAGAAAAAAAGTCAGAATTCTGACTTTTTTTCTCGCAATTGCGAGTTTATATCTCAGAATTCTGACTTTATAACTCGCAATTGCGACTTTATATCTCGCAATTCTGACTTTATAACTCGCAATTGCGACTTTATATGTCAGAATTCTGACTTTATAACTCGCAATTGCGACTTTATATGTCAGAATTCTGACTTTATAACTCGCAATTGCGACTTTATATGTCGCAATTCTGACTTTATAACTCGCAATTGCGACTTTATATCTCGCAATTCTGACTTTATAACTCGCAATTGCGACTTTATATCTCGCAATTCTGACTTTATAACTCGCAATTGCGACTTTATATGTCAGAATTCTGACTTTATAACTCGCAATTGCGACTTTATATCTCGCAATTCTGACTTTATAACTCGCAATTGCGACTTTATATCTTAGAATTCTGACTTTATATCTCGCAATTCTGACTTTATATCTCGCAATTGCGACTTTATATGTCAGAATTCTGACTTTATAACTCGCAATTGCGACTTTATATGTCAGAATTCTGACTTTATAACTCGCAATTGCGACTTTATATCTCGCAATTCTGACTTTATAACTCGCAATTCTGACTTTATAACTCGCAATTGCGACTTTATATATCAGAATTCTGAATTTATAACTCGCAATTGCGACTTTATATCTCGCAATTCTGACTTTATAACTCGCAATTGCGACTTTATATATCAGAATTCTGACTTTATAACTCGCAATTGCGACTTTATATCTCGCAATTCTGACTTTATAACTCGCAATTGCGACTTTATATATCAGAATTCTGACTTTATAACTCGCAATTGCGACTTTATATATCAGAATTCTGACTTTATAACTCGCAATTGCGACTTTATATCTTAGAATTCTGACTTTATATCTCGCAATTCTGACTTTATATCTCGCAATTGCGACTTTATATGTCAGAATTCTGACTTTATAACTCGCAATTGCGACTTTATATGTCGCAATTCTGACTTTATAACTCGCAATTGCGACTTTATATCTCGCAATTCTGACTTTATAACTCGCAATTGCGACTTTATATCTCGCAATTCTGACTTTATAACTCGCAATTGCGACTTTATATGTCAGAATTCTGACTTTATAACTCGCAATTGCGACTTTATATCTCGCAATTCTGACTTTATAACTCGCAATTGCGACTTTATATCTTAGAATTCTGACTTTATATCTCGCAATTGCGACTTTATATCTCGCAATTCTGACTTTATAACTCGCAATTGCGACTTTATATCTCGCAATTCTGACTTTATAACTCGCAATTGCGACTTTATATCTCGCAATTCTGACTTTATAACTCGCAATTGCGACTTTATATCTTAGAATTCTGACTTTATATCTCGCAATTGCGACTTTATATCTCGCAATTGCGACTTTATATCTCGCAATTCTGACTTTATAACTCGCAATTGCGACTTTATATCTCGCAATTCTGACTTTATAACTCGCAATTGCGACTTTATATCTTAGAATTCTGACTTTATATCTCGCAATTGTGACTTTATATCTCGCAATTCTGACTTTATAACTCGCAATTGCGACTTTATATCTCGCAATTCTGACTTTATAACTCGCAATTGCGACTTTATATCTCGCAATTCTGACTTTATAACTCGCAATTGCGACTTTATGTCAGAATTCTGACTTTATAACTCGCAATTGCGACTTTATATCTCGCAATTCTGACTTTATAACTCGCAATTGCGACTTTATATCTTAGAATTCTGACTTTATATCTCGCAATTGCGACTTTATATCTCGCAATTCTGACTTTATAACTCGCAATTGCGACTTTATATGTCAGAATTCTGACTTTATAACTCGCAATTGCGACTTTATATCTCGCAATTCTGACTTTATAACTCGCAATTGCGACTTTATATCTCAGAATTCTGACTTTATAACTCGCAATTGCGACTTTATATCTCGCAATTCTGACTTTATAACTCGCAATTGCGACTTTATATGTCAGAATTCTGACTTTATAACTCGCAATTGCGACTTTATATGTCAGAATTCTGACTTTATAACTCGCAATTGCGACTTTATATCTCGCAATTCTGACTTTATAACTCGCAATTCTGACTTTATAACTCGCAATTGCGACTTTATATATCAGAATTCTGAATTTATAACTCGCAATTGCGACTTTATATCTCGCAATTCTGACTTTATAACTCGCAATTGCGACTTTATATATCAGAATTCTGACTTTATAACTCGCAATTGCGACTTTATATCTCGCAATTCTGACTTTATAACTCGCAATTGCGACTTTATATGTCAGAATTCTGACTTTATAACTCGCAATTGCGACTTTATATATCAGAATTCTGACTTTATAACTCGCAATTGCGACTTTATATATCAGAATTCTGACTTTATAACTCGCAATTGCGACTTTATATGTCAGAATTCTGACTTTATAACTCGCAATTGCGACTTTATATCTCGCAATTCTGACTTTATAACTCGCAATTGCGACTTTATATATCAGAATTCTGACTTTATAACTCGCAATTGCGACTTTATATCTCGCAATTCTGACTTTATAACTCGCAATTGCGACTTTATATATCAGAATTCTGACTTTATAACTCGCAATTGCGACTTTATATATCAGAATTCTGACTTTATAACTCGCAATTGCGACTTTATATGTCAGAATTCTGACTTTATAACTCGCAATTGCGACTTTATATCTCGCAATTCTGACTTTATAACTCGCAATTGCGACTTTATATATCAGAATTCTGACTTTATAACTCGCAATTGCGACTTTATATCTCGCAATTCTGACTTTATAACTCGCAATTGCGACTTTATATCTCGCAATTCTGACTTTATAACTCGCAATTGCGACTTTATATCTTAGAATTCTGACTTTATAACTCGCAATTGCGACTTTATATCTCGCAATTCTGACTTTATAACTCGCAATTGCGACTTTATATCTCGCAATTCTGACTTTATAACTCGCAATTGCGACTTTATATCTTAGAATTCTGACTTTATATCTCGCAATTCTGACTTTATATCTCGCAATTCTGACTTTATATCTCGCAATTCTGACTTTATATCTCGCAATTCTGACTTTATAACTCGCAATTCTGAGGAAAAAAGTCAGAATTGCGAGTTTTTATCTCGCAATTCTGAGAAAAAAAAGTCGCAATATTTTTTTTTTTTTTTTTTTTATTCAGTGGCGGAAACGGGCTTCCATACTAATCTCTATTCAAAATAAATGAAAAAAAAAAAAAAATCAGAGATATGTACCAAACCGTGACTTCTGTGTACCGTTACACCCCTACTGTACATGTATGCATATTTTGCAACAAACCTAAAATGTATTGTTACACAACCAACATCTCTAAATCAAAAGTTTTCTTTTTCATTTCTCTATTTTTTAATTACATTTTATTCTCTCATTTGCCGTGCTTTTGGGATTGCAGTTCATTGCCTCATTAATGTCATGATTCATGTTGTAGGCCTAGTTGTTTGCTTTAGTTCATGGCTTATAGCTTTCTTAAAGACTTGTTCTTTTACTTCTGAACCAGTCTGCTGAAAAAGTCACTTTCACCCTATTTGGCTTATTTTTTTTAAAGAAACATCACTGCAGAAACACAACTAAATAAAAACTTTGCACATATTTTGCCACTGACAAGTCACAACTATGCTTCCTCATTCTTGAAAAGATGAATGGATTAGATGATGAATGAATTACGTTTGTTGCATCAGCACGCTTGCTCAATAAACGATTGTTTCCTGTAAATAATAGGTGCATTTAGCCTATGCTTTTTGCAGGATATCAGCTACAACCTGCCCTCAAACGGCTGGTTTAAACAGGAAAACACAGTCTTCTTAACCTTACAGTATAACTGGACGGTTATTGCATTAAAGTAAGCTGCAGCAGCTGTAAAGCATATGGCAGGAAAAGACGCTGTGGTTTGGACAGATAGCCGGCTGAGGCATGTTCTAAACACAAATTAGGCATTATATGAATGGTAAATGGCAAGCTAATATCACAAATAACTAGCAATACCTGTAAAAGAAGCTTGATTTGGTCTATATTGGTTAAAGTGGGCGAAGTATCAAATCGTCCTCAGCGAAGCACGGCTGATGAAACACATGTATCCGTGCGGCAGGGAGGAAAACATTTGTCCTCATAGGAGTCGCTGCTGCTGATTGGTCCGATGTACGTCAACGTCGCCGCCATATTGGTCCGGGCAACTCTCCATAACTCTCATATCAGTACGAGAGAAAAGATACCTGCCTCGTCTGCAGCTTGGGCATCTACAAACCATCGCACAAGAGTAAAAACAGATCTTGGGGTATTATCTTTCACATGTAAGACTGAACAGTTGTTTCTGCTTGTTTTTTGGTAATTTTTAACGCTTAATTGACCACCAGTCATAGACTATTAATAGCTAGCAATATAACCTTAGTTAGCTGTAAAAGCTGAGACTTTATAAGAAATCACGAAGTTTAAATTCTTATTAAGTTTGAACTTATATTGTAGTTCATATCATAAACTAAATTGTGAGCACACTATACATAATGAGTACAGACAGTGAACACTTTGACAGGACAATGTTATTTATTATGCTCATTTACAAAAAGTACGTTTATTATCACTAGATTATAAGGATTTGATAGCTTATCATAAAACTGTGGACTGATTTTTATTTTTTTCCCTTTTTAGCCAATTGCAAACAGAACAACACAAGCCTGAAGGAAAGCTGACGAAAGCCTGTCAGTGGACTGTTGTCCATTTTCAAGAGACTAAACCTCTTCAGCCTAATGTTGTATTTGTACAACCTAAAGTCCTGTACAAGTTAATGTTTCTGTCGTTTTTGTCAAATATTTAAATATAACCAGTATACTGTATAACCAGTTTCTTCAGTCAATCACAATACTATAGACTGCATTTAAAATTATTTACCCAGGCTGTTTAAAGTTGATCATGATTTTCAGAATTTGAAGATTAGGGTAAATTTAACTTATTTTGTCCTCTGAGAAAAAATGTAAGTATCTTCTGTAGCTGCTAAAGGCTAGTGCTAAATCGTTTTCCCTTCTGGAACATCACTAAGTGTTTAAACCTTCTGTAATAGTTGCATATGAGTCCCTCAGTTGTCCTCAGTGTGAAAAGATGGATCTCAAAATCATACAGTCATTGTTGGAAAAGGTTAAGACACACAAAAAGGCTGGAAAACCAAAGAATTTGTGGCACCTGAAGGATTTTTCTGAAGAACAGCAGGCAGTTTAATTGTTCAGGACAAACAAGGGACTCATGAACAACTATCAAAAAAAAAAAAAAAAAAAAAGCTGTAGATCATTCAGGTAACAACACAGTATTAAGAATCAAGTGTATGTAAACTTTTGAACAGGGCCATTTTTATAAATTAAACTATTATTTTCTCCTTTGGACTATATTGAAACGTTTCTAACATAAAATATCTTATTCAGGTCAGTACTAAATAAAAAAATAACACACATTTTGTATGATCCCTCCTATTTTGGTAAAATAATTAACATTTTGCAGATTCTGCAAGGTTCCGGTTAATCGAAAATGGGCAAAGAGGCGGGACGTGGGTGGAGCTGGTTGCTGAAACCACACCCGCCTAGCGCGACCGTGGTGACAGCAGCGGCAATCCCCGTCACTCAAGTGGCCACACCCTTAATTATGCAGAACATTAAGGCTTAATATAACTTAAACGGATGAGTTATAAAAAAAAATCACCCCCCTCACAGTTGACATGAAGGGCGAAATTAGCTATATAGACCAAAACCACTTTTTGTACAAGACTGTAAACATTTTTTTTTCTGCTGTAAAGTTGGGCAGTTAAACATGGGGCGTCTATGGGATTGACTCCCTTTTGCGGCCAGTCCATGTAACAAATATAATATGAATGGATGCTTGAATTGATTTCTTGTATCTTTCTTTGTTTGAAATGTTTCATAACTTCCACTACAATTGACCAATACAGCTGACCAAAAATAAGTGATGATCAGTAACTTTATATTAGGCTACATTTAGAAATTTATTACAAATAGACAATCATAAGTCACAATTATGTAACAATTAGCATAGCACAACTGTCCATGGACATTTAAGTATAAAAGTAAATGGTCCATGAGGAACGATATTTGTTGTGGCGATTGTTTGGCTAAGTGTGCGGCGCTGAATGCTACATAATAACCCACTGGTTACGTGAATTCATCAAATATTCATTGTCAACCTGTGCCAGACACCAAATTTTAGATCTTAATAAGACAGATCAGTGATAAATAGCAACAGTGAAAGTAGTGCAAAAAGATCTCAAGCACTGGAAGAAAAGACTGAGGGCAAAAGAATTATAAAGCTGTAAAACTATGTACAAGTTGGAGTAAAAATCATATAAACGTTTCAACTAATGTTCTGACATTTTTCGAGCATGCTTTCCCATTTATAAGAAACAGTGTCAGACTTCCTGGAGAGGCACTTCAGGAAAAACAAAAAAACAAGTTATTTAAAACCAAAGCTTCTGTAGGTTATAAAACTAGCTGCCATTAGACTGCCTACTAAAACAACAGTTGGCTTCGATCAGGATTCATTAAATAAGTTGCAGGTAAAGTGACTGTGAAATGTTTGTGTCAGCAATCCCAGGTGTTTGCATCTGAAAGCAGGCAGCACTGCTGATGTTGGAGAACCCTGGTCTTGGTTGGTACTTCAAGAAGTCAATACGACAGTCTTTTACTGCTCAGACTGAGGTTTAAAGTAATCTTCTGTCCTGAACACACTGGGAAGCTCTTGATGTCTTTGTGATTGCCTTCTTGGACTAGCAGGTTTCTGAAGACAAAAAGAAGAGGAAGTAAACATTTGTTAGCAGTTGCTAAATAACATAGCAGGAATGTATGTACATATAAAGAGCTTACATTTAAAAAACCTGGTACGGCCATTGTGCGGAAGATCTTTTTGAAAGCTCCTGGTAGGGTTCCAACTTCACCTTCAACTTGAGTTACTTGTTCCTCCATTGCACCGACATTGGCTCCAACCATTTTGACAAAGGCCTGACAATTAGACAGCACACTTGAAACAACAACAACACGTCTATTCATCACCATTGTTTAAAGACCGCATTTAAAGCCATTACCTCCAATTTGTCAATTTTTCGGTAAATCTCTCTCATCTCTTCAGATTTTCTTTGTATCTGTGGTAGGTTGTCATTGACCACCTGTGAGGTGTCATTTCGAATCTATATATATATAAAAAAGTTTTAGTTAAGAACAACACTATCCATTGAATGCATGCTGAATTATAAAAATATAAGTGTGGCAAAGAAGGTGAAAAAAATATAGAAAACACAACAGTAAACGCAGAAACATTGATCTTACCATATCAAGCATGCCAACAAACTCATCAACTCTTGTAAGCATTTCCTCCAGGCTTTTCTCCAAGCACAGGACCTGCACAACAAATGCATAATGAATGTAAAGAGCAGCACATGATATTATGGATGCACCGAATGTTCGGCAACCGAATATACAGAATAAGCGAAAAGGCTGAATAAATTATAACGAACAATGACGTGACACGATCAAATAGAGGCGCGCACTAATGCAGCAAACATGTCGGCAGTGTGGAAGCATCTAAAACTGTCAGAAAAAAAAAAGCAAAAATCATTACAAGCACCGACAGCGAGAGACTGTTTAGAACTGCATCGCATGCCTTCGATGACAAGAGAATGTATGATGACGAATCACGAAATGGCCTTAAACCATTAGTACATAAACTACAGAACCTTATGTCTAATACACACACAAATTGTATGTATTCTGACAGTGCTGCACAAGCTCCTGAGCCAGGGTTCTAAGTCCAAAAGCGCGAGGGAAACAGCGTGATAAAACAGCGTAAATCTGATTCTGTCAGCAAAAAGTAGCAGTACTGAGGTCTTTTTGTGGGTTTCCGCCAAAATAAGTCAACATTCATAAATGTTAGCACTGTAATTTTACTGTTGTTCTGTAAAATAAAATAAAAATAAAAACAAAAATAATGATAACAATCATTACAACAGCTCTATTAATACATTTATTATAACATTCCCCTTTGCTCAGCAAAGCTGCATTTATTTGTACATTAAAAAAACACATGCCTGATTCAAGAAGGGGGTCTTAAAAATGACCATAAGAATATTCTTTTACTAACTTATTAATTTTAAGTTAAATTGTGCTTTGTTGGTGGGCTATAACATCTACTAGAATGTTAAAAATGTTCAGTGTTAAGTAAATATTTTTAAAATGTTGTTTTTGAAAAGCAAGACAAAACTGTAAAAAGCACATTTTGGCTATTTAATTTATGCAATGGTGAAAAAAATTGCCAAAATACATGAGGGAAAAAAATACGAAAAACCGTGTTCGGTAATCGGCCTTCAGCCCAGTGTTTAATTTTGTTCGGCTTCAGCCAATAATTTTCATTTTGGTGCATCCCCACATGACATACTGTAAAAATAATTATGTGTGTACATGTGATATAAGAATTTAGAAGGACAAAAAGTTGCTTTACATACTACCTTGTAAAAACAAAGGACAATAAATAATTTAAAAAGCAGCCATGTGTCAGGAATTTAATCAAATTCAGTCAGCAGCGCAGAGAACAAGTCAGTCTTTCTTCCATATCACGCTTAACAAATTAGGCTTGATACAGTAACTACACTGTGCTCCAATAGGAGATATGTGGAAGAAACTTTGAGTTGGTCATCATAAAAACTTGTGATACACACGTGCAGGAGACTGTTTATCATAAAGCAGAATTCCAGTAAGTTAAGCTTACTTAGAGCAAATCTATGATCCATACCAATACAGTAGAGAGACTTTAATCTGGATTCACCACAACAGCAATGTACAGTCGTGGCCAAAAGTTGAGAATGACACAAATATTAGTTTTCACAAAGTTTGCTGCTCAACTGCTTTTAGATCTTTGTTTCAGTTGTTTCTGTGATGTACTGAAATATAATTACAAGCACTTCATACGTTTCAAAGGCTTTTATGGACAATTACATGACATTTATGCAAAGAGTCAGTATTTGCAGTGTTGGCCCTTCTTTTTCAGGACCTCTGCAATTCGACTGGGCATGCTCTCAATCAACTTCTGGGCCAAATCCTGACTGATAGCAACCCATTCTTTCATAATCACTTCTTGGAGTTTGTCAGAATTAGTGGGTTTTTGTTTGTCCACCCGCCTCTTGAGGATTGACCACAAGTTTTAAGATCTGGGGAGTTTCCAGGCCATGGACCCAAAATGTCAACGTTTTGGTCCACGAGCCACTTAGTTATCACTTTTGCCTTATGGCACAGTGCTCCATCGTGCTGGAAAATGCATTGTTCTTCACCAAACTGTTGTTGGATTGTTGGAAGAAGTTGCTGTTGGAGGGTGTTTTGGTACCATTCTTTATTCATGGCTGTGTTTTTGGGCAAAATTGTGAGTGAGCCCACTCCCTTGGATGAGAAGCAACCCCACACATGAATGGTCTCAGGATGCTTTACTGTTGGCATGACACAGGACTGATGGTAGCGCTCACCTTTTCTTCTCCGGACAAGCCTTTTTCCAGATGCCCCAAACAATCGGAAAGAGGCTTCATCGGAGAATATGACTTTGCCCCAGTCCTCAGCAGTCCATTCGCCATACTTTTTGCAGAAGATCAATCTGTCCCTGATGTTTTTTTTGGAGAGAAGTGGCTTCTTTGCTGCCCTTCTTGACACCAGGCCATCTTCCAAAAGTCTTGGCCTCACTGTGGGTTCAGATGCGCTCACACCTGCCTGCTGCCATTCCTGAGCAAGCTCTGCACTGGTGGCACTCCGATCCCGCAGCTGAATCCTCTTTAGGAGACGATCCTGGTGCTTGCTGGACTTTCTTGGACGCCCTGAAGCCTTCTTAACAATGCAGTGGAAAGTTTTTTTCGGGATTAAGTTAATTTTCATGGCAAAGAAGGACTATGCAATTCATCTGATCACTTTTCCAAATTCCAATATTTATGTAATTCTCAAAACTTTTGGCCACGACTGTACAGTACTATACACTAACAAATTGTAATCCATTACTGATTCTAAATAACGTGACACAAACTTTAGTTAGTAACGTAATCCATTACATTACACATTTATTATTTATCTTATTATTTATTACACATTTCAGACCTTCTGATTATTTTTGACCTTACTTGTTTATCACATTGATTTAACAGGACAATGTTGCACCATATTGACATAAAAATACAAAGAGTAAGAAAATACATTCCATTTGTTATTAACAACATGAAGTGCATTACACATAATATTACGTCAAGGTTTCCCAAACTGTTTTTTGTGAAGGAACTGCAGGGGGTTTATGAGTTTAATGAAAAATAATAATGAATTAAATCATAGAAAATGTTAAATTAAAATAAATTATTTTAAAATCAATCTAATCTAAATAAAAATATTTTATTTGTTTACCTGCATTTCATGTGACCATAACCATTGTTGGAGAACCAATGAACATGCAAATGTGAACATTCATATGTGAAATATTTATTTATAATATATTATTGATCTCATTCAACTTTTTTTTTTATTGATATACTTATTTGAAGTACCCCCTTCAAATAAGTATATCAATAAAAAACGTTGAATTTGTGCATTTTAATGTGTTTAAAAGACAAAAGCCTTCCAAATACATGGTTAAATAGTAAATACAGAGTGATAATTCAAATAAAAAATCAATGTGCTCATTAGTAGTTGATGCAATGTTAAAACACTTTTTAAATCTGAAACGATTTTTGTAAATCAGTGCTGAAATGCTTTCACCACTTGAAAGATGACTGATCTTTGTGTGAATGTCAACAAAACTTGAAGACTTTGTGAATGTATATAAGCAGTAGATTATTTTTAGAAAGAAAAAATAAAGAAATGAAAAAGAGGATTTAGGGAGAATCAATAAATTATGAATAATTTATTGCTGTTGTGTAAATAATATGTAATCATGTAATCCATAAAAAAGTAACTGTAGTCTGATTATGAGTATTTCAAAATGTAATTTAATCTAATAACAAGTAGTTCACTTTTGGAAAATGATTAAGTAATCCAGATTACATGTAATCAGTTACCACCCAACTCTGATGACAAACTGTCTTATACGTTTATTACCAAAAACTAATATGACGAGAAAATTACAGAAAGTTTAGCAAACACCGCGGAATCAAATAAATACCTCCGTAGCTTAATGTCAGGTAAACAGCAAAGAAAACAGCTTCTTTAAAATGAAAACTAAAGAAAATTAAAACTAAATTGGCTGTTGGTGACAGTGCTTGCATTTTTTGTATTGTTTTGGCCAAGAAAACCAACTTTTGTTTAAGAAGTGGTCCTCCGTTCGGCATTGTTTCCTCAGTATTTGCATAATTTTTGCTGGGTGCACCTTAGAGTTGTCAAAAAGTACAGAGTTCGGTACTGAAATTCTAAAAACGTCTATTTCCCGCTCACATTTGAGCGCTGTTGAGTCGAATTTTAAACACTGCTGAATGGCTATAGTGTTCATGTGCTCAACAGATATGACTGTGACTGGCTACAATGATCAGCGCTTCACGCTCCTCACCAAACACTCACACATAAGTAAATGGGAGTGTTTAAAATTTCAGTACCGAACCCGGTACTTTTTAATAACTCTAGTGCACCTTATATCAAGATGGTGCACTCCTATGACTTATAAATTAAAGAAATTGCAACGCACTAGTGTTGTCAAAAATATCAATATTTCGATAAATATCGATACTGAAATATCTGAACGGTACCAATACTAATTTCCCGAGGTATCGATACTAGCAGAACTGTCACTTTCACTTCTCCTCAAAGGCGCGTGACCGCAGTGCCTGTCTCGTCTCATTTAAGTGAAGCGAATAGAAAGTGCGAGTGCGGCGCCCCCGCGACCAGCTTTGTTTGATAAGGAACACAGCAGGAGTGCTATCTGGAAATATTTCAGATATGCATTTCCATGAAGCAAATGAACACGGTGCTAACAAAAGGCGCTAACATCACTAATTTCGCAAAGCACCTGAAAGACAGACACCCGGATCTATATAAAGAAATTCGAGAGGTTGGTAACTGTTCTCATTTTAACTATTACTGAATCATTAAATAAGACTGATTGTTGCTGATATGAGTGTTGTCCCGTTTTTTACCGTAGTTCGTTAATATAATCAGATTGAGGAATCTTAGACGAGTAAATACTTTAACTGCGGTCAAATGTAAATTAACAGCGCTTATTTAACTTTATTTAAAACAAATCATTACTGAAATTCTGCAATTTGTCTTAATGTCTATCCAGTGAGCAAGTGAGCATTGTTTTCGCGTGTGATGCACGCATGTTTGCCTCCATGGATCGGTGATTATGAATCCGGCATTAAAATCTGTTCGTCAAATAATGTTAATCTATTAACCAGCATTTATGAACGATGAGCAATGCATTTGTTACAGTATATTTTAATCTTTGATAACCGTAGATAATAAAAATACAACGGATCATGTTAGCTTTGGTCCAATAAAAAATATTAACAGATAGAACTTTGCATTTTAATTAGTTCAGGTATTAGTAAATGATAGTTTAAATTAGCTTTTAACTAAGATTAATAAATGTTTTGGAAGTATTTTTCATTGTTTAGTCATGTTAACTAATGTTAACAAATATCTTTTACCCTTAACTTAAGTTCTAAGATTAGTTAAGATAGTTCAGTTAATTTTAAAAGTGTGGTCTAAAAAGAAAAAAAAAGTTTACGACCTACACTACCAGTTGTATTTGAACAGCAAAGAAAGTATGAAGCAAACTCAAATGAAGCTAAGAAGCTGAACAGGGCTGTAGCAGGGTACATATGCTTATACCTCATTGTCATGTTCTAGACTTATTATGTGTTATATTTATCTTTAATTTAAAAAGAATAATATTGTGGCTGTTTTTTTCTCTGTGGTATCAAACATAGTATCGAATATCGATATTTTTCAAGGTATCGTATCGAAGTTAGAAATTCCAGTATCGTGACAACACTACAACGCACAAATGCCAGAATAGTCCCGCCTTCTAAATAAAACAGCCAATCGATAATTGGTAAAGTCATTGCATCACTACAGCTGCCGTTACGCTGTGTGCACCAAACATGATTTGAATATTCAGATCGCTCTAAATTACTTCTGGGATGTTTTTAGTGTCACTCGTGCGAATAAAATCCTGGATTACTTGTGGATTATTGTAATGTTTTCATCAGCTGTTTGGACTCTCATTCTAACGGCACCCATTTACTGCAGAGGATCCACTGATAAGCATGTGATGTGATGCTAAATTTCTCCAAATCTGTTCTGATGAACAAACAATCTTCATCTCGGATGACCTGAGGATAAGTACATTTTTTGGTGAACTATTCATTTTCCATTAAGTCTGAATTATTTTTTTAAGTTTTGTTAAACTGAAACTAATCCTGCAATCCTGAAGTGGTTCCGTTTGCTTCATGACATTCTCCTGTAGTCATTTTTTGTGTAACCAAGAACTCATAGTTCCATAAATTAAAAAAAATATAACCTTCAGCCAATGCTAGAGAGGCTTGCAGATGTCACAAAGAACCTCAGGGGAACATGACCTGCTTTTGGAGAGGTTTTTGTTAGACAACCACTCCCAAGAAGAGTGACAGTGGTTTTGAATTTCTTCACACTATTCTCCATTCACTTCTTCACAAATAGATTTGAATCTGTTGTGGTTAATATAAACTTTCTTTTTCATGTTCATGTTATTCAATAGAGCAGGGGGTGCTATAATCATGTGATCTTAAACCCATGAATTGAAACAACTGACTTGAATTACCTCGCTAATGTTCACGGTCATATGCTTTCTCAACAAATATCGTTTAACAAATACAAAGATGTGGTATTATTTGTTTAACTGGATTATCGTTATCTAGGTACAGGACTCCAATCACTATAGTAATTCTATTAGAACCACATTTTTACAATTAGCATTATAATGTGTTATTATGTGGGGAATCTGGTATTATACTCAAGGAAGTAACCATACTTTGAAAGCAAACACATCTAACGCACTCTAAATAAATATGGCTTATTCAAAGCGATTTACATTGTATTCAAGATATAAAATGTGTCAGTTTATGTCAAACTAGCAGATTGTTGCTAAGAGTAAAGATGTGCAAAATATTCCAGTGCAAATGTTCACAGTTTGAATTTAAGTTCACGTAATGCGCAATGTCCATGGGGGCACATAAGAAACCGTGATTGGTCATGGAAATTGTTGATGAGGGCAGTTGCAGATGAAAAAAAAAGTAGTTTTTGTAGCTAGAGGTTCTGGTCCTGGTCCACTTCCAAAAACAGTATGTGAGCTATATGTCTAAATTCACAGACAAATGTGGGTAATTGGACAGGCCCAGTGTTTTATTACTGTATCAATCGGCTGTTTGAACAAATCGGTTGAATGAAATCACTCATGCAGTGATTTGCCGACACCTACTGGCAATTTTAGGTTAATATTTAAAGTATATTTTCCATTTTTGTCCTCCCAAATCATTTCAAATATCAGTACTGAATGTTTTGTTTTTAAAACATCAAAACATTGTATGCATTTGGAACTGCATTCATGTCCTGCATTAAACAGCCAGTGTGGACGCATCGAAATGCCACTTCAGATGCAAATTCTGTGCCACCTCTCCACTGCAAAAAAATTTTTGTTGATACGAATTTAATTTGATTGGTAACAGCCCTATATCTGTTTAATATATACAAACATTTTTGATTAAATACCTATTGGATAGAAATGGCATATTTCTCTAGTAAGGGCAAATTACCGCTGTGCTAATATTCAGAAGAACAGCAATATAATATAATTTTAAATTAAATTTAAGTTTTTCTATGCCCTCAATATATTGTGTATATGGGCCATTCTACAGAATTGGTCCAAACTGTTGTCCCACAACCAAAAAACACATTTGAAAAGCATTTAAGTATTCAAATCTTTGATGTTTACTAAGATCCTTCTATTATCTATTGAACCCAATATATTAGTAAGCTTAATATATAATTTGTTGGGTACTGGCAATTGGGAGGTGGCTATCCCGAACCCTAACCTCTAAATTTCAACTTATGAAAATGATACTGAAATCATTTTTTTCCAATGTTGTTTTTAGAAGTATCTTTTTGATTCTTTTAAAAAGTAAAGTTTAAAATAATATTTATTTACAAAAAAGGTGTCCCGCATTTACAAATCACTCCCAAAATACTGTATTTTCTAGTCCATTGGCTGAGACTGATGATCAGGAAATATTTATGTGCCACTCTCTCTCATAGCTACACGGTGAGTAGATAGGCCTCATCATTTTGAGGTAAATGTGTTCAAAGTCCGTAACTGTATGTAACTCTAAGAAACATCACTAACAAACACCTTTTTTTTTTGCAATTAAGCACACTTTTTTGGGTGTTATTCCATAACATTTCGTTTTTATAAATGTACAACTGTTCAGAACTGTGCTAGCTAACCATGTGCTGATTAGCATCTTTGAGTTACGGTGCGTTCACACTGGCACGTAGCGAGCGGGGCGAAGCGAGCGTTTTCAATTCATTCATGTGGAAGTTGAGCGTAAACGGTCGCGTGGTGCATTTTGGGATTGGAAGCGGCGCGGAGAAAGCGTTGAGAGCAGCTGAGAGCATCAAAAGGTTGGGCATTCCTCAACTTTATGCAAATCTCGAGCGCAAAACGCTGGGCGACAACCAATCGCTGTGAGAAGTTGGCAAGGAAAGACTATGACGCGTGTTACCGAAACTGGTGGATTACTGAGCTGAAATCACATATTATTGAAAAAGTCACGCAAAAGTAAATGTACTTTGCATGTTGTTAGTATACGCTACAGTTTAGTTTGCGAACCGCCGTTAAAAGAAGACAATGGAACGTAAATAGGGTGTGAACATTGTTTTTCAGAGGCGTGCTCTGCCCTAAATTGCACTGAGCGCAAATTTGACGCTGTAGTGTGAACGCACCGTTAGTCTCAAAAGTATCTAAAATTGTCACCACCGAAACAGACACTACCAACACATTTGATGAAGTTTTGGTAGTGACATCTTTGTTTTTTTGGGTGTTATTCCATAAATTTGTCACTAACGTAACAAAAACTCAATGATGTCACTACCGAAACTCCACTAAATGTGTCGGTAGTGACAAATTCATGGAATAACATCCAAACAAACAAAGATGTCACTACTAAATTTTGTTACTACCAAAACATTTGGCAAAGTTTCGGTAGTGACATCTTTGTTTTTTGGGGTGTTATTCCACAAATTTTGTCACTACCAAAACATTTGGCGAAGTTTCGGTAGTGAAATCTTTGTTTTTGTGGGAGTTATTCCATAAATTTTGTCACTACCAAAACATTTGGCGAAGTTTCGGTAGTGAAATCTTTGTTTTTTTTGGTGTTATTCCATAAATTTTGTCACTACTAAAACATTTGGTGAAGTTTCGTAGTGACATCTTTGTTTTTTGGGGGGTTATTCCATACATTTTGTCACTACCAAAACATTTGGCAAAGTTTCGGTAGTGAAATATTTGTTTTTTTGGTGTTATTCCATAAATTTTGTCACTACCAAAACATTTGGTGAAGTTTCGGTAGTGAAATCTTTGTTTTTTGGGTGTTATTCCATAAATTTGTCACTACCGAAACATTTGGTGAAATTTCGTTGTGACATCTTTGTTTTTTGGGGTGTTATTCCATAAATTTTGTCACTACCAAAACATTTGGCAAAGTTTCGGTAGTGAAATATTTGTTTTTTTGGTGTTATTCCATAAATTGTCACTACTAAAACATTTGGTGAAGTTTCGTAGTGACATCTTTGTTTTTTGGGGTGTTATTCCACAAATTTTGTCACTACCAAAACATTTGGCAAAGTTTCGGTAGTGAAATATTTGTTTTTTTGGTGTTATTCCATAAATTTTGTCACTACCAAAACATTTGGCGAAGTTTCGGTAGTGACATCTTTGTTTTTTTTGGTGTTATTCCATAAATTTTGTCACTACCAAAACATTTGGTGAAGTTTCGTAGTGACATCTTTGTTTTTTTGGGTGTTATTCCATAAATTTGTCACTACCGAAACATTTGGTGAAGTTTCGGTAGTGAAATATTTGTTTTTTTGGGTGTTATTCCATAAATTTGTCACTACTAAAACATTTGGTGAAGTTTCGTAGTGACATCTTTGTTTTTTTGGGTGTTATTCCATAAATTTGTCACTACCGAAACATTTGGCAAAGTTTCGGTAGTGAAATATTTGTTTTTTTGGTGTTATTCCATAAATTGTCACTACTAAAACATTTGGTGAAGTTTCGTAGTGACATCTTTGTTTTTTGGGGTGTTATTCCACAAATTTTGTCACTACCAAAACATTTGGCAAAGTTTCGGTAGTGAAATATTTGTTTTTTTTGGTGTTATTCCATAAATTTTGTCACTACCAAAACATTTGGCGAAGTTTCGGTAGTGACATCTTTGTTTTTTTTGGTGTTATTCCATAAATTTTGTCACTACTAAAACATTTGGTGAAGTTTCGTAGTGACATCTTTGTTTTTTTGGGTGTTATTCCATAAATTTGTCACTACCGAAACATTTGGTGAAGTTTCGGTAGTGAAATATTTGTTTTTTTGGGTGTTATTCCATAAATTTGTCACTACTAAAACATTTGGTGAAGTTTCGTAGTGACATCTTTGTTTTTTTGGGTGTTATTCCATAAATTTGTCACTACCGAAACATTTGGTGAAGTTTCGGTAGTGAAATATTTGTTTTTTTGGGTGTTATACCATAAATTTTGGCACTACTAAAACATTTGGTGAAGTTTCGTAGTGACATCTTTGTTTTTTTTGGTGTTATTCCATAAATTTTGTCAATACTAAAACATTTGGTGAAGTTTCGTAGTGACATCTTTGTTTTTTGGGGTGTTATTCCACAAATTTTGTCACTACTAAAACATTTGGCAAAGTTTCGGTAGTGACATCTTTGTTTTTTTGGTGTTATTCCATAAATTTTGGCACTACTAAAACATTTGGTGAAGTTTCGGTAGTGAAATATTTGGTTTTTTGGGTGTTATTCCATAAATTTGTCACTACCGAAACATTTGGTGAAGTTTCGGTAGTGAAATCTTTGTTTTTTGGGGTGTTATTCCATAAATTTTGGCACTACTAAAACATTTGGTGAAGTTTCGTAGTGACATCTTTGTTTTTTTGGTGTTATTCCATAAATTTTGGCACTACTAAAACATTTGGTGAAGTTTCGGTAGTGAAATATTTGTTTTTTTGGGTGTTATTCCATAAATTTGTCACTACCGAAACATTTGGTGAAGTTTCGTAGTGACATCTTTGTTTTTCGGGGTGTTATTCCATAAATTTTGTCACTACCAAAACATTTGGCGAAGTTTCGGTAGTGACATCTTTGTTTTTTTTGGTGTTATTCCATAAATTTTGTCACTACTAAAACATTTGGTGAAGTTTCGTAGTGACATCTTTGTTTTTTTGGGTGTTATTCCATAAATTTGTCACTACCGAAACATTTGGTGAAGTTTCGGTAGTGAAATATTTGTTTTTTTGGGTGTTATTCCATAAATTTGTCACTACTAAAACATTTGGTGAAGTTTCGTAGTGACATCTTTGTTTTTTTGGGTGTTATTCCATAAATTTGTCACTACCGAAACATTTGGTGAAGTTTCGGTAGTGAAATATTTGTTTTTTTGGGTGTTATTCCATAAATTTTGGCACTACTAAAACATTTGGTGAAGTTTCGTAGTGACATCTTTGTTTTTTTTGGTGTTATTCCATAAATTTTGTCACTACTAAAACATTTGGTGAAGTTTCGTAGTGACATCTTTGTTTTTTGGGGTGTTATTCCACAAATTTTGTCACTACTAAAACATTTGGCAAAGTTTCGGTAGTGACATCTTTGTTTTTTTGGTGTTATTCCATAAATTTTGGCACTACTAAAACATTTGGTGAAGTTTCGGTAGTGAAATATTTGGTTTTTTGGGTGTTATTCCATAAATTTGTCACTACCGAAACATTTGGTGAAGTTTCGGTAGTGAAATCTTTGTTTTTTGGGGTGTTATTCCATAAATTTTGGCACTACTAAAACATTTGGTGAAGTTTCGTAGTGACATCTTTGTTTTTTTGGTGTTATTCCATAAATTTTGGCACTACTAAAACATTTGGTGAAGTTTCGGTAGTGAAATCTTTGTTTTTTTTGGTGTTATTCCATAAATTTTGTCACTACTAAAACATTTGGTGAAGTTTCGTAGTGACATCTTTGTTTTTTGGGGTGTTATTCCACAAATTTTGTCACTACTAAAACATTTGGCAAAGTTTCGGTAGTGACATCTTTGTTTTTTTGGTGTTATTCCATAAATTTTGGCACTACTAAAACATTTGGTGAAGTTTCGGTAGTGAAATATTTGTTTTTTTGGGTGTTATTCCATAAATTTGTCACTACCGAAACATTTGGTGAAGTTTCGTAGTGACATCTTTGTATTTTGGGGTGTTATTCCATAAATTTAGTCACTACCAAAACATTTGGCAAAGTTTCGGTAGTGAAATATTTGTTTTTTTGGTGTTATTCCATAAATTTTGTCACTACTAAAACATTTGGTGAAGTTTCGTAGTGACATTTTAGTTTTTTGGGGTGTTATTCCACAAATTTTGTCACTACCAAAACATTTGGTGAAATTTCAGTAGTGACATTTTAGTTTTTTGGGGTGTTATTCCATAAATGTCACTACTGTAACAAAAACTCAATTATGTCACTACCGAAACATTTGGCAAAGTTTCGGTAGTGAAATATTTGTTTTTTTGGTGTTATTCCATAAATTTAGTCACTACCAAAACATTTGGCAAAGTTTCGGTAGTGAAATATTAGTTTTTTTTGGTGTTATTCCATAAATTGTGTCACTACTAAAACATTTGGTGAAGTTTCGTAGTGACATCTTTGTTTTTTGGGGTGTTATTCCACAAATTTTGTCACTACCAAAACATTTGGCAAAGTTTCGGTAGTGAAATATTTGTTTTTTTGGTGTTATTCCATAAATTTTGTCACTACCAAAACATTTGGCGAAGTTTCGGTAGTGAAATATTTGTTTTTTGGGTGTTATTC
This sequence comes from Garra rufa, assembly GCF_049309525.1. Lineage (NCBI taxonomy): Eukaryota > Metazoa > Chordata > Actinopteri > Cypriniformes > Cyprinidae > Garra > Garra rufa. Next base: position 10,476,589 of record NC_133377.1, read on the forward strand.
CATAAATTTGTCACTACCGAAACATTTGGTGGAGTTTCGTAGTGACATCTTTGTTTTTTGGGGTGTTATTCCACAAATTTTGTCACTACCAAAACATTTGGTGAAATTTCAGTAGTGACATTTTAGTTTTTTGGGGTGTTATTCCATAAATGTCACTACTGTAACAAAAACTCAATTATGTCACTACCGAAACATTTGGCAAAGTTTCGGTAGTGAAATATTTGTTTTTTTGGTGTTATTCCATAAATTTAGTCACTACCAAAACATTTGGCAAAGTTTCGGTAGTGAAATATTAGTTTTTTTTGGTGTTATTCCATAAATTTTGTCACTACTAAAACATTTAGTGAAGTTTCGTAGTGACATCTTTGTTTTTTTTGGTGTTATTCCATAAATTTGTCACTACTGTAACAAAAACTCAATTATGTCACTACCGAAACATTTGGTGGAGTTTCGTAGTGACATCTTTGTTTTTTGGGGTGTTATTCCATAAATTTTGTCACTACCAAAACATTTGGTGAAATTTCAGTAGTGACATTTTAGTTTTTTGGGGTGTTATTCCATAAATTTGTCACTACTGTAACAAAAACTCAATTATGTCACTACCGAAACATTTGGTGGAGTTTCGGTAGTGACATAATTGATTTTTTGGGTGTTATTCCATAAATTTGTCGCTACTGAAACAGTCACGACCAAAACGTCATGATTGTTTCGGTAGTGACAAAAGGGAACACATAATCCTCATATTTACAAGAAATAAACAAAATGTTAGTACAGTTATTAATTTTTTTGTATGTGTTTTAGTATGCAAGTTAAAATTCTGGGCCTGTATCCCTAAAGAATTTTTGTGCAAAAAGTGGCTCCTAGCGGCCAAATTCTAAGAAAATTCTCAGAGTCATGACGTTTTCTTAGAATTTCCCCTAAAAGTGACACGAAAATCCCAGTTAATATAAAAGCTATTCCTCAAGATTCCTAGCGCTTAAAAGGGCTCCTAATGCGAGATCTGCTAAGAGCAGGGAAGAGGACTTTTAGTGGCTTAGGAGTTCCCCTAAGCAGCTGCACAAAATGGCCATTTTCTGTGTTTGTAGGATATTTGTTAACAAGCCTTCATAAATAGACCAGCCAGCAATCACAGACATTGATAAAAGCTGAGCCGTGTTACCCTCGTTAAGACCACACTGAGTTGTAACGTTGCAATTTCTACTTCATTAAGGACAGCCCATCTTGTTTTCAATGGGGTCCATATGGGAGTGAAAGTACAAAATATGCCAGCTAGGATATTAATATGAGCAAATAAGACACAAATCATTATTTGAACAGGGTGTAATGAGCTTAAGTTTTCACATATTTTAGATTCTAATGTTAGGCTATAACCCCTACAGCTTACTATTCATTTTCCAGATATTTTCTTGAATGTGAAATATTATTTACAATTACAGTCTGCATAAGATTAGAGTGTATAATTATGTTTATTGATTTGAGGGTACATCCTTTGCTCATTATCACCAAAAGTTCATTTTCATCAAACTTGTAGGATCAACCAATCACGGCTTTTGAAATGATGACTCATACCTAGCAACGGGGTCAACCACACCTCCTCACTAAGATAGGATTTTCCATCCATTCCTTGCTCAGAGTTCACTGAAAATGTTCTGGAATCACTTCTAAGCTAAAACTCCTGGCAAGGAATTTTTAGGTTAAGTTAGGAGCTCTCTGAGAGGATTCTCAGAATCTTTAGGGATACGGGCCCTGTAATGAGATGTTGTCACTACTGAAACATGGGACGTTATGTCAAAAATAAAGTATACTGAATTATCAACTAAGACGTTATGATAGTTTTTGGTTCAAATTATATTAAAACTAATGAATCGTTAACTTTAAAATCAGTATGATCAACTTTTTGCCTTTTACAAAGGAAAGCTTTATTCAAAATGCAACAAATCTCATTAATTACACTTGAAATACAGTTAAAATTTTAATTGTTATTGATTTATCTCTGAAAAATAATTATTTACAATGTAGATGTAAGCAAAATATTGTTAAATCAATATAACCCTTCTTAATAAATTATATATTACTTTGTTTTGGTGGTGACAAAATTGGGGAGAGGATAAATATTCCAAACCTTTCTGAAAATATAATATGAGAATTAACTGCACAATTACTAGAAATGTGTACCTCGGCTATTATACAATTTGCATACCTACACATTTTTCTGGAAAAAGACGTTTCGAACTCGTAATTCAGACCAATTCTGTACAATGGCCCATGATGTATAGGCATTTTAATATATTAAACACTCATGTCAAAACGGTCCTTACCTCTTCTTCCGCGTTGGCTCTGATATAAGAAGAGTAAGTGATCGCTGTGTGTCTCAGTAACTCGTCGTCTTGGGTCTGCTCCGGCTCGCTCTGGTCCTGGGGTTCTCCGGCTGCTGAGCTCGGGCTCTGGGCCACCGCAGCGCCAAAGCTCGGGCTCTGAGACACAGTACCGCTGCTCAGGGCCTCACTCACCATAGACAGGCTGCTAGCGCTCTGGGACACGATGCCGCTGTCTCTGCTCACCTCCGCGCTGGACTCCTCCAGCGGTGACAGCACCGCTGCCGCCCTGTCAAAGCGATGCTCCATGTTTCGCTATCCACTACACTGCTCTTGTTTATGTGGAAGTGAACGCAGAGCAGCACGTGCGCATGCGCGGGTTTAACAGCCAGTCAGAGAACTGGTCGACCACATGTTGGTCATGTGATATTAAGGGTCAAACCGAAAGATTAAAAAATAGATTAAAAAACGACAATTTTTATATTATATAACGTAAATGATTAATTTTATGTTTATAATTGTTTATTAAATTAGCTGACATTAGCGTTTCCCGTCCAAAGATGATATATAAAACTATTTAATCTAAAATTGTTAATGATTAATAACGAACTCTGATCGTTAAAAATAAAATGAGTAAATACAAGTTTTTTCCATCTCAGAATTTTATTATGCATTTTTTTAAAAACGATTGACATCAGTAAAAACAATATAGACAATATTCACATGTATTTTTTGTATTAAAAGGGGTTTAAACTACTATTTTAAATGTGGTTTGACTGCTTTACTAATATAGAGTGCTATTAGGATCGTAGACACCCAAATTTATTGCGTTAAACCATAAATATGACACTGAAACTGTCTTGACACGACTTAAGACATTATCTGTTGTACCCTTTTCCTTTAATAATCTGCTTCTGAACTCGTCTTGTTTTGAATTTCTATTAAATTTATTCAATGTTAATGGATACACATACAGATGAACCAAGACATTAACAGTGATACGAATGAAAAAGTATTAAATGTAAAACAAAAAATGGGATTTGCAGCAAAAGAGACACAGCTCAGTCAGCGACCAGCAGATGGCGACTCACAACAAATGTATTTCGCCTCGCACATGCACGTGTTATACCATGTCCTTGCTTTTACCAAAATGAAAATATTTCCAGTGGTCAGATCCAAATACTTAGTCTGTTTGAGTGAACCATGTCTGTAGGAGGGGCAGTAAGGCACAAAGATGGTGGATATGAAGGTAAGTCTTTGTTGAAGAAGACAAAAACGAAGTCAACCTAAAAGAAGAAGAAGGTATGTCCACAGTGGTTTTAAATTATATACAGAAAATATTCCACAGCTTCTCTCTATAAACTAAATTACTGGGTATAAACTGTGCGTTCCAAATGTAAAACAGGATGATATAAGACTGTCCGTGTAATACCTCAAGTTTGACTGGACTTAAAGAGACAGTTCTCCCAAAAATGTCACTGTTTGGTTACGACCATGTCTTCTTTCATGTTCAACAGTGGAAAGAAACTAATACAGGGATGGAAGAACTTGAGGGTGAATAAAATACAGAATTTTGGGGTACACTATCCCTTTAAGTATGCAAATTGGCAGCATTAACACTAAAAATCTGACTACTATGACACAGCAGTCTGTTTTGTTGTGGTAGTCAGAGGTGAGGCTTCATTAACAGTGAGGTGACAGAAAATGTGTACGGACTAAACACAGAGAGAACCAACAAACTCACATTCCGCTGGACTCCCGAAGTCAAAAGGTCTTTAAGAAGACATACAAGTGAGAAATACCAACATGTGATGACCCATTACACTCCACTGCAGTCAAATAATCCAGAAACCAAGTTAACTGAAACCCTACATGACCAACATGATTGTAAATGTCTTACGACAAGTGATATTTTAAGACACTTTAAAAGAGATGACATTTCCAAAAAGCCTTTTTTGAAAAATGTTGATACAAGTGATATTAATATATTTGGAAACCAAATATTGCATAATCTTGCATAATGCAGCTGGCTTTTCTATTACACTGGGGCAAATGTTTGTTTTCAGATACAAACCCTAAACAGAAGACAACAGTACGCACAGGTCTAAAACCCAACTACTGGTCCCAAAAGACATTAAGGTAACATGATTAAAATTAACCTCTAAACAAGAACTGAGAAACACTGATAGACAAGATAAAAAAGTGGCTCTGCTTAGAAAAAGAGACACATACCACTAAATCTGAAACATTTTTGACATTACAACACAGGGAAAGCAAACATTTAAAAAGAGTAAAATTCCAGATAATGTTTCTGTTAAATTATTCATTTTACAAAACCCTTAAAGTTTGGTGAGGTTCAAAGTCGAGTCTGATGTCCCAGGCTGAAAAGCAGAGTCTCTGGGAGGGCTGGATTTTAATATGTGACTGTATGTATTATAAAGTGATGACTGTGCCGTCCTCCTCCACCCCTCCTCTGGGCAAAGCCAGGCTGTGACGGGGGTCTGTCCTCAGGCTGCTGAGGATTTTGTGTAGGCTGCCGTTGCTCTCCCGCATAGCGGGGTTGCTGCTGTGGTAGGGGTGGTGTTGGAGGGTAAGGTCCTTGTGCAACTTGTAACTCAAACTATTGTGTACTGTGCCGTTAAAGCTCGGTTGAGAGTGGAAAGAGGCCGTGGACACTGTGGACGGCGGCCTTGTTTGGGGTCGCGTAGGAGGGCTCGGTGGGTTCAGGGTGGTCGTTTGTGTCTGGGAACGGGATGCAGTTGAAGCCACCGAGGCATTGGAGCGTCGTGACGGCCGCTTCATGTTGCTCTCAATTACGATGTCCGACTCCTCGTCACTCTCGAGATCTTCTGGGCTGTAGCCATGAGAGATGGCCGTGGCACCGGTGGGAGCGGTAATGGCGGGGTATCCCACCGAACCACTGCTGTCAGATGATTGACCCGAGCTGCCCGAGATACGACTGCTGCGCACAACATTGTTGCGCTGGTTCACCGGCTTCACGGTCACGATAAGGTTGTGGCTGTTCGCGATCATCATGTCAGTCACCTGGTCCAACGTTTTTCCTGTCACCTCGATGCCATTGACCTCCAAGACCTCGTCATTGACGGCCAGCAGGCCTGTGCTCTCAGCTAGGCCTCCAGGTACCAGACGGGAAATAAAGATACCCGGGACCTTTTCCAAGCCGTGGGGTGTAACACGGACACTGGTTCCATCACGGATGTAGAATCCCAGGGGCTTGTCCGAGCCGTGCCGGTAGAGCCGAACTCTTCGGTGAGATTCAGGAAGGATGTCCACGTCAATAATGGACGACACAGGACGGAAGTCCTGAGGCATGCCAATGCGGATGTGGGGCCGTTTGCGGTTCAGGTCGTTGCGGAGAGTGACCACGGCCTTCTTTTTCCGGGTCAGAGTGCTGGTGCCAAAGTTGCTGTAGTCGACCTCTTCTGTAAGAGTAAACAAGAAATGACAGCTGTTATTACTTTTGCAGAAACATTGTAAAGATCAGATCAGTCTGTTAAACTTCAGCCTTAGTATTGTTGAAAAGTAAAGCTGCATATTAAGTTGATGAGGACAAGCATGCAAATCTAATCAGACCTGCTGCACGGTTTATACCCCTCAGATGCTCCATGGATTATGATGTAACATGCTTTTTCTGGCAAGTTAACTTAACCACCATTGAGGCCAACATTACAAAAACGTATTCAGCAGAGATGAAGGTATTTGCATGTTCTGATGCACTCTGATAAGCGCTGGAAGATCTCTGTGCTACTGGAGATAGATACCCCTTTTCCACCAAGATAGTTTAAGTGCTGGTTCAGAGCCAGAACCAAGTTTCAAATCAATTCTGTCTTTTGACACCTAAAGCACCAGCCCTGAATCAGGAAAAATGGTTTGTAATTGGCACCAAACAAAACATTGCTGGTCTAGAAGTAAAAACCACCATTTTTAAAAAAGCAGCTAAACACTTTTGATTCAGCGTGTTTGGATGCCGATGTAGTTTTTGCAAAGCCATGAGCATTAATAGCAATGCAACATCCGCCATTGTTGATATTAGGCTTGTTCAGGATCCGTCAGCACCATGCAGATCAGTCGGCTTGTGGCGTCGAAGCACCACGAGAGCAGTTCAAAAGCTTAAAGAGTCTACTCTTCAATTGCTTTCGCAGGGCTATGGTGTCATGCACTCGTTGGTCTGATGCATCTAAAGCAAGCCTGATGTGTTTGTGTTTGGCGCTAATGCACTAGTGTTGCTGGGAAAGATGAGCCACATTCAGTGACTTAAGACCTGGCTCTGTGGTGGCTCTCTAGCTGTGAAAAGAGAAACCAGCTCTTAGAAGGCTCACCAGTCGAACCAACTCCAAACTGGCAATAGCACTGGCTCTGAACTAGCACCTGGTTCATGCTGGTGGAAAAGGGGTATACAATATCAAGTGCAATTACAAATCTTAAAGGGATAGTTCACCCAAAAATGAAAATTTGATGTTTATCTGCTTACCCCCAATGCATCCAAGATGTAGGTGACTTTGTTTCCTCAGAAAAACACAAACGAAGATTTTTAACGAAAACCGGTGCAGTCTGCCAGCCTTATCATGGACGTGGATGGGCACCAAACCTTTAAAAGTAAACAAAAACATGCACAGACAAATCCAAATTACACCCTGCGACTCGTGACGATACATTGATGTCCTAAGACACGAAACGATCGTTTTTTGTGAGAAACTGAACAGTATCATTTTTTACCTTTGATACACAGCCACGTCCATCTGTCATGTGCACGAGTTTGGCATCAGTCACGTCACATGTGCACGCGCTCTGGCGTAGAATACGCAAACACCGTAAGCGATCTGTCACATGTATACGACACTCATTGTTAACATAGAGCACAGAGATTGTGGGTATAGCGGCTGTTCAAAATGGTAATTACTTGTGCGATCCTGATTGTTTAAACCGATTTAAAGCTAAAAGATTACGTTTGCTTGCGCAAACTCATCCGGGACTTTTCACTGATTTCCCCTTACGGAGTTTGCGTATTCTACGACAGAGCGCGTGCACATGTGACGTGACTGATGCCAAACTCGTGCACATGACAGATGGACGTGGCTGTGTATCAAAGGTAAAAAATGATATAAATACTGTTCAGTTTCTCGCGAAAAACGATCGTTTCGTGTCTTAAGACATCGATGTATCGTCACGAGTCGCAGGGTGTAATTTGGATTTGTCTGTGCATGTTTTTGTTTACTTTTAAAGGTTTGGTGCCCATCCACGTCCATGATAAGGCTGGCAGACTGCACCGGTTTTCATTAAAAATCTTCGTTTGTGTTTTTCTGAGGAAACAAAGTCACCTACATCTTGGATGCATTGGGGGTAAGCAGATAAACATCAAATTTTCATTTTTGGGTGAACTATCCCTTTAATACAACACATCTTAAAACAGACGTGCAGTATTGAAACGCCTCGTAAGGACGGGGACCGGCTTACTTTGGTGAGGCTAATGATAGAATACAATTTGAGGAGCTCAGAGTGTTTTAATAAGGCTCCTCTTTGAACACTAACATAACTTGCTTCAAAAACAGCCCCCTCTGTGCTGAGTCAGACAGCTATCAACCACACCTGGACTGTTCTTTGTGGACATAAGGTATAGTTTTCAGCACAAGTTTATCCAACTTCCCAGCATGAGTTCTCAAGGAAATACAGGCAAGAAAAAGCCCACCTTCTGTTCAATTAGTCTCAAATCATTTTTAAAAATGCTTTTACAAAGCTTCCGAATTTTCATCAAAGCATCCAGCCGCAGTTGTTCTTAGTTTGGCTCTTTGGCGGCCTGATTATTTTGATTGAGTCCAGACAGGCTTTTATTATGTCCTGGAATTTCAGCCACAACTGCAAGTCTCTTGATAGGAAACACATTGAAGTGTTTCTGCTTCTGGCCTTCATTAGGAGGGTACCGTTCTCTTCAAATGTCCACCCTCAACTGTCTTCTTCTGAAAAGAACGATGAAAATAAACGGGACATGTAGGAATTTAGGGACTGGTGAAAGGCGTACTTTATAGGTAATCAAATACCAAGTTGATGTTAAAGTCTGGAGTCTGGGACTTGGAGTTAAGACAATGAATATGTTTTTTTTTTAAGGTTTGCCTGGCAGAAACTAGACTCCACTGGAGTTTCCATTCTGTCTCTCGGTGACCAGTCTGTGCTGGTATCGGCATAGACCCAATGTGGATTCTTTAACCTCCAATGGGACTGAGAGAAAAGGGCAAGCCACCAAGTCACCAAGCCTAAACTACTCCTGACAGAGTAATCCTCACTGCACTGATGCACGATGGGAAAACAAATTCTGCTCAGTGATCAAAGGACAGCAGGCGGTTTCCAGACATTTCCAGGGGAAAAGTGAATGGCCCAGTGCCTACCAGACAAAAAAAAAGTCTACAGGTTCAAGAAAAGCAACAATATTGCCCAAGGAGGTTTCATTAATTGGCAGTTTTCATGTTGAGTCAATAGCTGATGCCTAAATCATTATTTCATACATTCATACGTTCTTTAAAGGTTTAGGCACCAAATGGTGGAAATTTGGGTTATGGTCATGTCTACAATACTAAAACTGTGTTTTTCCTTTTTCTTTTCGAAAAACATTGATTTATAAACCATGGAAATGGAAATATCCTGATGGTTTGTTGGCTTTATATCAATGGCTAGAATCACCATGATATTCAGCCACTGCTATAAGTAACATTTCTAGAAAACCACCTAAAACATGCATTAAAATTAGACAGCACTACAGTCACCTGACTAGGCTCCAAGGGAAGGGGCAGAGCCCCAGTGTCTGGGGTCACTGGAGATGTGGTAGATGAGCCTGGTAGGAATAAACCCTACATTCCCCCAAACAGTGCCTTAACTAGGAATGCAGAAGTTGTTTCACAACTTAACCGAGATGACCCACATGTTTGAAGCATAATTCATCAGTTGACCGTAGCGGTACGGTCCCCCTCAGTCACCCACGGGTGGGTGTGGGAAAGAGGAGTGGGCGAGGTCTCGGGCCTTTGTTCATGCCGTCCCACCTCTCGTTAACTTCCACACTGAAAAGGTCCCTTTTCAAGTTCTGTTGAGTTTTTACAAACGCTCATAAAAGCAGGACTCAAAAGAGTTTTACGACCAATCATTATGCCTACCAACACCGTTTATTTTCCCATTTTCTCCTGCGCTTCCTACTGTGTGTTCTGGAGAAACTGCCAATGCGATTCACTTTTCGCTTTCCAAAACACCCTGCCCAAATTCCAGTCTGGGTTCTATTATTTGTGCTCACTGTCACTGTCGTGCTGGTGAAGAATGCGCTTCGTGGGAGTCATCCACCGATGCCACAAGTGAATAAAGTGATATGCATTAGCATTGAGTGACAGATAGAGCTAACGCAATTCTGCATGACAATACCTTGCCTGTGAGGCGATGAGAAGACTATATAGCACCCTGACAAACAAAGTCAATTTCCATAACTACCAGGAGAAAGAAAGGGAACTCTAACATGAACCGCATATATTATCGGATTATATACATATAAAGCAGACACAGGTACTCGAGGGTTCACCACAGTGCAGATTCAGGGGTAATGACTCTCAGACAGAGCCCCCTGGGAGAGTCCGTCTGTGTTTGCTTCAAACCGTCACACTCAAATTTCCCTGGATGAATGGAGCGATGGCTTTTGGCTTCTCTACATAGCCCTGAGAGGGATTAAAGGAGGAAGCCCCTCCTTCACGGGTGCACACTCAGCAGAGCTCTCTATGCAGGCTCCTACGGGTTTTAACTCGTGTTACCCACAGTGCACTGACGTACACATCTGGGAGAAGTTAGCAGGCAGCGGTGAAGGGTGGAGACTGTGTCAGGAGTTTAAGCTCCCTTGCCATCATTTTGCAATGTTGCATAAGGACCGCTTTTAACAGGTAGACAAACGACGAAAGTTATTTTAGACATTCCATCAAGTCTACCGTGGTCCAGTGAGATTTCACCTTAAATGTAAAGCTAGTACGTCCACTGTGCAATTCACATGCTTCTCAATGCAGCTCTGCACATAAACCATCTCTACACGAAAACATATGCTTAGTGTTTAACCTTGTTCTCCACCCCCCATATGTTCTGCAAGTGTGGCCAAGTTTTGGACATGGCTGCCAAGAGTCCTCGAGTCCCAGTACATAACTAAGCATGTCCTATCATTACATGACATAATCACTGCGGCTGCAAGTACGTAACGTCCATGGAAATGCAAATAAAGGCTATTACTAGTGATCACATAAAGCTCTGAGGCTAACTGTTTGGTTATGAAGTGTGTGCGGAGCTGACAAAAAACACAATGGAAAAGAACTGAGGAAAACTGTCAGGAAGCAGAACATGGTTCAGGATGCACTGGTTGCCCTCTTCATGCTGTGGTGTGTGTCGGTGGTACATTTATGAAAACGATCAGTTTCAGCCCTAATTAACAAAGTCAAAAGATGGTCCAGGTTGAAAACTCTTCTTCTGATTCTGTATGAGAACGATGCTTGCTTTTGCTGGGGTTTCCAGACCTAATACCAGGATCAAAGCTGGTGTGACCCTAAAGGCAATAGTGGATAAAACCAGATTTGCGCTTGGCAACGTTAAAGGGACAGTTAACCCAAAAATAAAAATTGTTTCACTAATTACTCACCCTAATGTCATTTTAAACTAGGGCTGTGCGAAATGGACAAAAGAAACCTATCACGATTTTCTTGAACAGTATTGCGATTTCGATTTTAATCACGGTTTTGACACAGACATGTTTTACTGTGTGAATCTAAAACATTTTTTTAAAAGAAAACAATTAGATCTTTATCAAAGACCTGTAACATGTCTCTAAAACAGAAGGCGGAAAAAAATCACCTAGCAGGTGAAAAAAGTTAGGAGCACCAAAAAAAATGTAGGCGCACCCAGTTTCTTTTTAGTAATGCACTGATCTTGATTCTTCATGGCTGATTCTGACAGCAGATGTTTTACAAGCACATGATCAAAGTAGGCTACTCTTTCAATATTCAACGTGCAAATAGCATGATACAGAACTATAGACAACTGCACAATATATTTTTTATAGCCCACATACTAATAACTGCCTAGATATTTTATGTAACCTAATTTGCGTGCATTGAGGAGTCGCTCTCTAAACGTTATAAAAATATTAAAATTGCTTTTGAATGCGCGTCCGCGTTACTTTTGGTTTCGTTTTAACAAAACCATTTGAAATATGAGAGGACACAAACAGGATTTTGAAAAGCATGTCCCCAGTGAAAATTACGCCCCCGTGTGAGTGGAACTCTGCCGCTGAGTTATCATCTGATGTGATTGTGGATGAATGCCGTGTTGTACAGTAACGTATATGGACACGGAGGCGCCAGAATTGTACCTGACAGAATGTAAGCTATAGCACGAAATATATTATATTTCTTCAAAAGCGGTTTGTTGAGACCTTTTATTTTTCACAATCGAAAGAGAGAATGGCGAACCTGTCACTGTATCAGCTCACAGCAGTCTGTGCAGTAGTTAGGCTAGCGAAAGTTTTGTAAAGAAATGAAACCAAGTCGGGCCACAACAGTTTCTCGCACTCGCACCAATGGTCCCAAATATAATTTCAGGTCAAGCAGATTAAATTTTGGGAGCATATGCGACCAAAACGTTCACAATTTCGAGCCCTGCCTGGTAGCCTGGCATGTTCTTGCTCTCTGTTTAGACGCGCTGTGTTGTGATCGGTTCAAATAGCATGCTGCGGGAAAAGTATCAGTCGAGTGCGTGCAAAAAATCGTGCTGTAAGGCGATTTAGAAATCGTGCATGTTCACATCGGGATTTCGATACGATTTCAATTAATCGCACAGCCCTATTTTAAACCCGTAGGACCTTCGTTCATCTTCGGAACACAAATTAAGATATTTTTGATACTTTCTGACCCTGCATAGACAGCAACACAACTATCACGTTCAAGGCCAAAAAGGTCAGTAAAGACATCATTAAAATAGTCCACGTGATATCAATGGTTCAACCGTAATTTTATAAAGCTAACAAAACAAAAATAGAGTGCCATATGTGGTGCTGCTGAAGAAGAAGAGAAGAAATTGTTGAATAAAGTCGTTATTTGTGTTTTCTTTAACAACGTCCTTAATTCCTTTCTGGGCCTTGAACGTGTCAGTTGCATTGCTGTCTATGCAAGATCAAAAATCTTTTCGAATTTGATCAAAAACTTCTTAATTTGTGTTAAGATGAATAAAGGTCTTACAGGTTTGGAACGACAAAAAGGTGGGTTAATTAATGACAGAATTTTTTTCATTTTTGGGTGAGCTATCTCTTTAAACCATGTGTTTGTAGGTACCTATCACCATCTGAACAATGTAAAAGCTCATCCCAACACCCACAAGAGATGAGTTACGATAAGCTGAAATCATCAAATCAAGTACAAAAGACTAATAAAATTGCATTTGGTAAGATTTATAGTGAGAACTGCCTGAAAGATCTGCCCTTACTTGTAATGCACCATTGATGAGTCAATGTAATTGCAGATATGCAATTTTAAAATATTATTAAATAACGTTTGCCAACACAAAGGTCACCAGTACTGGTATTCATACTTAAAAAAGTGATAGATAGAACAGACTGCTAGTGCTAACCCTAAGTGATAATGACAAATGTCTGATGGAAGATACAATGACCTGCAAATCCCTATAGCATTGTGGCACCACTCTTTTTTACACAAGATCTAGTTCATATTATTCTATTTTAACTGCTTTACTGTGGTAAGGTGACAGTTTGGTGTATTTTGCTAACAATGGAAGGCCAATGAAAGAATGATGCATTAAAAAATCCAACCCAAGCACATTCATTCCAAGTGGCAGGGGGAATGCAATGATATCCTAAAATTCCCTTTAATCCCCAGATTTGCTATCTGCTGTACTGTACTCCTGCAGGGCTCACAGAGGTCATGCAGTGTGTGTTTGAGTCATCAGTGATGAGCGGGTGAGTCCTCATCTAGCTCTGACCTCATCCAGCATTTGAAATGATCCCAACCCCCCCAAACAAGCTGCTAAGTGAGACGTTCCAGATCTGCTCTCTAATCTCTCACTGTCACGGGTGACACCAAACAGCACCAGGTTTGGAGGGGGTGCAGGAATGAGGGAGGATTAAGGTGTTAATGACACCCTCAATCTGTCCCTTTAAAGCTGTTTGTGGAGGAAAGAAAAACTAGGTTAATCAGATAAAGAAAAGATTTCTCACACCCAAGACGAGCTAAGTAACTTATAGGGAAATGCAGTTAGATTCAAGAAAATACAAGCCACTTTTGATGACTCTTTTGGGTAGTTTAAAAGATTTTTAACACATAATTATTAGAAAATTAATTTCTTTTACGAACCCTAACTAATGCTTTAATACTCAAATGAGAATTAGTTGACATGTACACTAAAATAAAGTGTAACCTTGAGGTTTACTACTTTACATAAAATTGTACATTCAATACTTTCTTGAATATTCTTAGTCATACATTCTTTAAATTTTTGAGAACTCGATGTTCCACAGAAAAATATAATTTGTCCTCATAATGTTATCAAATTGTACTAATTTGCTTTGCCTCTGAAATTACTTTCCTTTTCAGCAGATGTCACAAATTATTACTATTTTTCAACTACTGTCATATAGAGACGACATTTCACTCACAAATGGATGAAATCAAGCCCAACACTTCCTATTTTGTCAAAGATCATGTTTGAATCTGAAATTTTTTTTGCATACATCTACATCAGCCTTCTCAACCATTTAAATATTGTATATGCCATAAATATTTTAATCAACTTTGTAAAAGATTTTATACATTCCTCTGACAATCCACAAAGCTTAGACACAATATAAAAAAAATAAAAAATACTACTTATTAGGCTGTGTTTTTTTTAAGAATAGTCACATATTTCAAGTAGCCAATGAATAAATAAATAAAAACAATTGAAAATGTAGAAGAAAATGAATATTTTGGCTTGGAAACAGTTACTACATAGCTTCACAGTATCATCTTCCAATGAGGATGAACTATTCATAATGCAAGGCAAAAACAATGTTGAGAAACCAATGATGAAAATGATTCCAAACCACAGCAAAAAATGCTTTCACTGCAATTTGCTTTTCTGCAGAGTCTAAGCTTTGAATTATACTGCGGTTTATGAGAGAAAATGATGCTGCAGTCTTTACATAAATAATGAGAAAATACTGCATTCATGGCAAGTTAAAACTCTAGGAAGATTCAGTTTCTTCATGTTTACTTCTGGTGAGGAACTTCCCACACAAAAGCTTAGACTTAGGTAGTTTTTAAGTGAAAGATACTTCTATTTTTAAAAGTAGAACTATATAAAATATATTTATAGAGTGTTAACCACATGAGGCAGTCATGCCTCATCAGGACGAGCGTCTTGTGTCTTTCTTCCTGTTGTTATTAAGAAAGTGTTCTGAAGGTCTGGGCAGGTTGAGGCTGGTCTTCCACACCTGTACTCAACACACACCCTTTCACAACCCACTTCCTGAATAAGACCTGCTGAAATGTGTGCCAATAGATTCTGCCTCGCTCCGCTGCCTCTATTTGCTGTGATGACCCTCACGTGTAGACACGTCTAACACGTTACACACACTCACTCACCCACACAGATCAAGTCTAAATGAATACTGAGATACTGAAAGCCAAAGTAAACATCCTTTATCTGGTGTATCTAATAAAAAAAACTCAACAAATTATGAATGAACTAAGAAATATAACAATATGCAACTTCATGTTCTATCATAAAAACTTAATGATACGTCATGGTCGCAGTCTTGCAATAGCAAGTTCAGCCAAAGGTCCTATCAAGCGCTTCAAGCTGTCAATTTCTCCGCAGGAACAGCATCTGGTTTAACTGGCTTCCCCCACATTCACAGCTGAACTCCTGAACCGCACGGCAGCAGAGATTTGCAGGTGTCCCACAGATTTCTACTAAGAGATGGATGTGTTTTGACCTCAAAGCTGGTCAACCGAATCTGTTATTTATCAACGAGTTAAAGACAGATCCAAAATCATTAAGTTGATGACAGAATCTACAATATGCTTCTGAAGATGCATCCTAACAGTTCAAGAAGCAGGTTCTTATGTTGTGCAAATAATCGAAATTCAGTTTTGATTTCGATTTCGGCTTCAAACGATTATGAAAATACAATAATCGAGATAAAACGATTATTGCTTCTGATTCTGCCCCCTTTGTGAAAAATCACTCACTGCTCTTGAATGAAGGACTTTTGTAGTTTTAATAAGAAACAAAGCATGTTTAACTATTACAGTGAAGATGCTGTTTTATTTTACATTCAAATAATTACATTTAATTTCTGTAGTATTGTTAGACTACCTTAGACTTGCATAAAATTATGCAGTATATATATATATATATTTTTAAAAAGCACTGTTTTTTTATTTGTATCTTTTTTCTGCTGTATTGCCATCTTTAAATTATTCACTAATATAAGGTTTTGGACCTGGCCATAATCGTGTTAAATAATCTTAATGAAAATATTGACCAAAATAATCGTGATTATGATTTTTGCCAAAATCGAGCAGCCCAAGAATCTAGGATATGCTTCTGAAGATGCACCCTAATGGTTCAAGAAGCAGGTTCTTAGGTTGTGCAATTAATTCGAAATTCAGTTTCGATTTCGGCTTCAAACGATTATGAAAATACAATAATCAAGATTAAACGATCATTGCTCTTGATTCCGCCTCCTTTGTGTGCTTTAGTGCCTCTATAAAAGCCTAATTTCACATGCATATCAGTAAAATCATGTAACGTGACTTGCATAAAATGGGACGTGCTTGATTTGTTAATGTTTATTTGATGTTGTGCACAACAATTTGCACTGTTCTATGCGTTCAGAGATGGAACAGAACACGGACAAGTGAACATTTAGATTAAGATGCGTACCTGAATGATCAAATACATGCAAATATATGTGGCATTTGGTGATTATTTGTCTAAACTTTCGTCAGTTATGTCTGAAATTACCGTAAACAGTTGAGAACGACAATACGTGTGCAACAGTACATCGGATCCGTGCAGCTCTTAAAGCGACCACAAGTAATATTCCTTCTGCCGTCTCTGTGCTTAAAGGGGTCATCGGATGCCCATTTTCCACAAGTTGATATGATTCTTTAGGGTCTTAATGATAAGTCTATAACATACTTTAGTTAAAATTTCTCAATGATAGTGTAAAAAAAACACTCTTTTTAGCTTGTCAAATCAGCCCTTTTCAGAGCGAGCTATTCTATTGCATGTTCCTTTAAATGCTAATGAGCTCTGCTCGCCCCGCCACACTCTGCCGTGGAATGATGAGCTGTAATGTTTACTTTAGCCGCATTTAGCCACGTTAAGCTGTGGGTGAAGCTGCATCACAAAGAATTCACACGAACATAGATGCATATGTAGATCGGGACTGCGCTTTGCTTTCAAAAACGAACGTAACGTTAATCCTCTGCGTCTTCGGTGGCTCAGATGTCGGGAGTAAATGACGACTGCTATGTTCATTATTACATTCAACAACAGAACACCTCAATCGCTCAATCTGAGACATTCTTGTCTTCCCCTGCACCTGAGTCGACACAATGGCGATCGGAGTCGGACTGTTTCAGCTCAGTGAGGGCGGGTCTAAGCTAAGGCGCTCATGTCAATCAACTATCGTGGGAGCGGCCTCTATCTGTGTGTCGTCACACCGACAAGAAGCTGAGAATGACCTGATTTTAAAAAGGGGATATTACTTTTAAAGATTAAAAAAATACCACTGGGTGGATTTTTATCATTTTAGGGTGGTTGTGTACACAAACTGCCAACACACATTAATGTTCAAACTACATGTAAAAGTGAGTTTTGCATCCGATGACCCCTTTAATGTTAATCAAACAGCAAAATTGTATTGCTATCTTTAAATTAATCAATCATATAAAGTTCCGGACCACCTCATAATCATGTTAAATAATCATGATTACAATATTGACCAAAATAATCGTGATTATGGATTTTTGCCATAATCGAGCAGCCCTACAGGTTCTATCACAAGAAACTGAAGAATTACAATCATCACAGTTGTGCTTGGTTGTCATTGTGCCCTTACACAAGCCACTTAACCTAAAGTTACTTAGTTGAGACCACCCCACTAATCAGTGGACTGTAAAGCAACTGGAGATAAAAGTCTCTGCTAATTGGCAAGCAACAAGTTAACACATTTCAGACTCAGCTGCCAAACAGAAAAAGCCTCATTGGATTGATCCTGTTTGTAAAGGCCCCACAGGTTTGAGTTCTTCTTTTGCTCTTTCATTAAAGGGTTAGTTCAACCAAAAATTAAAATTCTGTCATTAGTTACTCACCCTCATGTCATTCCAAACCTGTCCTTCGTTCATCTTTAGAACACAAATTAAGATATTTTTGATGAAATCCAAGAGCTTTCTAACCCTGCATACAGCAACGCAACTACCATGGTAAAGTTGTGAACACAAAGACTGACACAGAAGAGTAGAAATAGTTTTTCTTTGCACACCAAAAGTATTCTTGTAGCTTCATAACATTACGATTGAACCACTAATGTCACATGGACTGTTTCATCAATGTCCTTACTACCTTACTACTGTTGCAGTCTATGCAAGGTCTGAAAGCTCTCAGATTTAATCAAAAATATCTTAATTTGTGTTTCCAAGGTAAACGAAGGTCTTGCACGTTTGGAATGACAGTAGGATGAGTAATTAATGACAGAATTTTCATTTTTGAGCAAACTATCCCTTTAAAGCAGATGATAGAATGCATCCTAAATAAAATGTGAGAAGTATTATGTCCCAAATCAGAGTTTGTTGAAATTAAGATGCCATATGTGCCCTGGTGCATTGCTGTTTCTAGGGGAATTGTGACGTGAACGTCAGTGCTGTGTGCATCAACTACTGCCAACAAGCCCTTGCACAATGAATTTACAACTATTATCTTCTGGCTCTTTTACATTTAAAATCTGCAACAGCAGTTACATATTAATGAATTGTAAAGAATGAGTTTAGCTATTTTTTTTACATTTGCATACGTGATATTTCAATGTCAAATACTAATCTCTTCATATTCCAAAAAAAATATTTGTGAATATGCATGTAAAAAGTGACCCTTTAACAAACCCTTGGTGTTTCTTTTGAGAAAAGCTATTGTTATATCATATACAT
>NC_133377.1:10495632-10542110 GCF_049309525.1 Garra rufa
ACTAGAGGAGGAATTGTGGTTATTGACAAAGAACCTGTACAGACAAGTGCCGTTTCTAGGCTGCTAGAAGAACAGGCGTTAAGAGAGATAGAAAGTACACAAAAATAGTTAGGTATGCAGAGTCCAGGATCCTTTAGAATTACGACTGGATCGTCTCAATGGAATTTTGTAGTGCATGCCGTAATGACAGACTGCATGGCGAAGTTGCGTACTATAAAATGCTCAAAATTAAAAGATAAAACAATAATGTGGTCCTTGATTGAAATTGCAATCAGTAGAGAGGTTAAAATAATACATTTAACCTTAATAAGGATAGGACAGTTTGGACATTTTGGAATAGCAGTGATAAAGGAATGCTAACTAGAAAAATAAGTAGACTAGAAAGGCAATTGATAAAAATAAGCCTGTTAATGAACAACAAGAATAGAGAAAACTAAAAACAAATTTACAATGAGAGAAAGAGAGTAATAAAAAACCCTGAACGGCAGTTTCTGCCACAGAGAGACAGAAGGGAGCTCCGAAAAACCATTAAGAAATAGAAATGAGTAGTGGTGAAGAAAAGAAAAAAGACTCTTATTATTCAACACTAACTAAAAAAAAGTAAAGGTAGTGAAATAGAGTTAGAAATATGAAAAGATACAAGACTACATTAGAAAAAAGGAAGTGAATTGCAATTAAGAAGAGTGACTAAAATTTTTTAAAATGAATGACCAGAAATAAAAATTAAAGGAACCAAGTATAAAGATCCCATTAGCAATAAGAGAGGAAGAGATTTAAGAGGAAAACGGGTTAGGAAGATTGTTCCTGAAAAGAATTTAACTTACAGGCAAATGCGAACAGCAAGCCAGTCACCTTATGCCACTTAGATAAGCAAGGTAAAATGAATGGTCAAAAATAGGAAAACAAATTATATGCCAGAAGGGTATGAATTTAACAGAAAAATAATTAGAGAGATGGAAAAGAGATAAAAAGGTTAAACGCAGAACTGAAGCAAATAAGGAGGGAGTTGAATACTGTGAGGGGTCGGCAGGCTATAGCAAAACTAGAAATCAGGGACTTCAGAGAGCTGTGAGAGCGAAGAGACAGATCAGGAGAGAGTAAAGACCAGAGGCCCCTTTACACCTGCCACTAGAATGAGGGAAATTCCAGTGAAGAATTTATGACTCCGAAATAGAGTAGAGAGGAACAAACATACATAGAAAGAAAACGATTAGAACTACAGTTAACAGATGCATTTAGAAGTAAATAGAACCGTAAAAAGACAGGAGAAGATCATAGTACCTATACAGATATTATTATCAAGGCAGCAGAGAATGCAAATTCAGGCTGTGGAGCTATAACTCGCTTAGTCCATACGTGTACAGGTCATGCAATCTCAGCAACGGCTATAGAGAAAGGAGAAATTTAACAGGAACAGAGGGCAGATGTAAAATGCGTCTAAAGATCAAGTTTCATAGTTAAGTATATGGTTATCGATAGAAGAAGAGATACCTATGACTGTCACACCCCCGGACTTTCTTGTTTGGGTTTTCCCATTTTCCCCGCTGTTCTGAGTGTTTTGGTTTCTCCGTCATTGTCTGCACCTGTCTGTGTAATTAGTCTGTGTGTATATAAGGTGTGTTTCCCCTGTATTCTTGTCGGTCTTTGATGTTATATGGATGTCTTACCCTGCTGTTCCTGTGTCTGCTTGTATTCCGTTGGATTTATTAAATATTCGTCTTTTACTACGTCGTTGTTCGTGTGTTCCTGCCTACATCGTGACAGAAAGACCGACTGAAACAGTTATTTTGCGTGTTCACCTCCGTTTTGTTTCCCGTTTGTTTTTTCCAGTCCTTTTTGTTTCCGTTGTGTTTCCCCATGGATTCCTTTTTACGGCCAGAGTTCATCCTGCTACGGCTGAAACAGGGGGAATTACCGCTCGAGGGATACACGTTAATGTTCCAGCTCGTAGCTCAAACCACCAGCTACTCGGACGACGCGCTCTGTGCATTCTATGACGCAAGTCTCAATGCGTCATGCAGAGCGTCGTCGTCCGAGAACGGCCCTCGAGCGGACTTCGCCGCGTTTATGGAGTGGACACTGGTGAGAAACAAACCCTCGTTTCCCACCCGTTCCCAGGAGAATCTCGCCAGTGCCACTCCAGACCCAGAGCCCAGCCAGCCACCCCGACCCGCGGATTGTGAGCCCATCAGAGACGGGAAGCCCGAGCCCGGAGCGACAGCAGTATGGAGTGCCGACGGGGCCAAAACTGCTGATCAGGTGCGTGAGCCGGCCATTACATCCGCGACGGTGGAGTACTTCGTGGAGCAAGAGAGGGCTGTAGAGAGCCCCGTCCACTGCACCGCCACTGGGGGTGAGCAAGAGCACTCTGGGGACTTAATTGACTGTGTCATGGAAATACCTATCTGCCTGAATTTCCCACCCACCCTCCCTCTTCTGCCTAGTCCTGAATCTCCGCTGGTTCCGCCCAGCCTTCATGAATCCCCGTTGTCAACCGTCTGTCCCCTTGCTCACCCTCAGCCCACCATCTGTGCGGTGGGTTCGCCGCGGGTCTGCCAGTCTCCATCGGTGTCATGGCTGGAGGATCCCTCACCATCGCCTCCAGCCTCAGAGTCCTGGACTCCGCCTCGGCCCTCCGACCCTGCGGCTCCACCCCGGCTCTCTGCTCCCTCGTCTCCGACGTCGCCCGTCGATCCACCAGCTCCACCGGGCACCATCGTCCCTCCGGCTCCGCCCTGGTCAGTCGTCGCCCCACCTTCGCCTCTGGACTCTACTCCTCCGGCTGTGCCTCGTCGAGCCGTCCCACCGGCTCTGTGGACCTCCTCCCTCCCGCGGGCACAGCCTCGGTCCTCTGTCGCTCCGGCTCCGCCGCGGATCTCCGGATCTCCATCTCCGCCTTGGTCGCCAGAGCCTTGGGTTCCGCCTTGGCCCTCCGGATCCGCGGTGTCACCCAAGATCATCGGCTTTCCGTCTCCGCCTCGGGCTCTCCCACCACCTGCTCCACCGTGGGAATACATCTTGGCTGCGTTCTGGGTCCCACCTGGCTCCTCCTGCTCCAGCCCATTCCTGTCACATCCTTGGCTCCTCCCTCCGTCACCACCCTGGACTCCATCTTGTGCCCTCCTCCCGGGAGTCCGTCCTCCACCTAAGCCCCCTCCAAAGACTTTGTTCTGTTTCCTTTGTCTGTTTGTCGGCACGAGGACGTGCCTTCCGGGAGGGGGAGGTAATGTCACACCCCCGGACTTTCTTGTTTGGTTTTTCCCATTTTCCCCGCTGTTCTGAGTGTTTTGGTTTCTCCGTCATTGTCTGCACCTGTCTGTGTAATTAGTCTGTGTGTATATAAGGTGTGTGTTTCCCCTGTACTCTTGTCGGTCTTTGATGTTATATGGATGTCTTACCCTGCTGTTCCTGTGTCTGCTTGTATTCCGTTGGATTTATTAAATATTCGTCTTTTACTACGTCGTTGTTCGTGTGTTCCTGCCTACATCGTGACAATGACAGATAAAGTAAGGTTATTAAGAGATGTAGGATGAAATATTCCAGGGGGATATAAATTAGTAGCAATTTTAAATACTGTAACTAAGAAGCAAATAGAAGAGAGACTAGCTAATTTGATTTGATTTCTCACCATGTAAGAATAGTGAAAAGAAGAACCCCAAAATATGCGTAGACAAAAACAACAAAAAGTTAATCTGTTGAAAAGCAGAATACCAAAGTGAGTGAAAGAAAAACATATAATACTCATTTTCAAATTAGACAGAGAAAAAAAAAAAAAACAGAGGTGAGAAAAATAATACAAGAATAGGGGAAAAATTATATAGGAAGTAATCTTGGAAAAATCAAGTTATATTCCAGAAAATAGATGGAGAAAAATTACTCTAGAAGAAAGAAACCATGTGATTCAAAAAGCGTAAAACAGAAAAATCAAATTTAATGTGTGTTCAGGTAGTAGATTTCTCATCTTAGACAGAACAACAACAGTAGTCTAGAAAGATAAGCAGTCAAATGTAGGGGACGAAACAGGAGTAATAGGGAAAAAAAAAAAAAAAGTACCACAACGAAGGACACTTGGCCTGTTAAAGCGGAACATTTGTGACCAGAGAGTAATAGAAAATGAAGAACATTTATTTGTTGATTTAGAAGGAGAGTATTTTTGGACACAGGAGCAGATGTGACCACTATAACAGAGCCAATACAATTTACAGATAGTATTTTAATTCAAGCTTATAATAGAAATATAGAAAAGAGACAAATAGGAGATAAATTCGGCATTAAGATGTTAAAAGGAATAGAAAACTTATTAGCTGCTAGAGATCTAAAAAAGGTCTTGAGATTAAAAAAGGTAGATATCTAATATGAGTTAAACAGAATGATTGGATCAGAAAAAGTAAAAAAATGAACTAATACAATTCTTGAGAGAAGCTCCTTATGGAAGATATAAAAATGATTGTGGAAAAATAAGTGATGAATAGGCGCATGAAATAATAGGTGGAATACATAAGTCTCGAAGGCAATATCCAATAAATTAAAATGGCCAAAGAAGAATTAAATCAAACAATATAAGAGCTAGTAGAACAGGGAGTACTTAAAGAAGTTAAGTCTGCGATAACAAACAGTCCCATACAATTAGTACCAAAACTAGACAAAACGTACTAGTTACAAATTGTAAAGCATTAAACAGAGTAATGAAACCAGATAGACGTTATGTAAGTAATGCTAGAGACACAGTTAAAAGGTTAAAAATTGAAGATTTCTAAAGCTAGATTTAGCGAATGGCTTTTGGTCTATTCCATTAGCAGAAAAGAGTCAGAAAAAAAAAACTGTTTTTACTTTAAATAATACACATTATGTATTTAAACAATTACAACAAACTTAGTAATATGTAAACCGTAATGAAGTTACTAAACTATCCATAAGAAATACTAAAGCAATTAGAGATTTATGGTGGTGATATATTAGTCATTGATAACAATGAAAAAAAAAAACATGTAAAAACTGTAAAGAAAGTTGTGAATCGCCTAGCGGAGGCAGGATTGAAACCTAACATTAAGAAAGTAATGACAGATAAGGGTGAATTTTTAGGATTTTGGATATCAGCAGAGAATAGAGGAATTACACAAACAATAAAAAAGTGAAGTACAAATCTACAAACTATAGAAAGGGTTAAAAAAGTACAACAAATGATGGGACTTATGAATTATGTAAGGGATATAGTTCTTAAGCTTAGTCAAAAAGCTAAACCAATATGCTACAATGAAAGGTAGTAAATTAGGATGGACCAAAGTTAAGAGAAACTATGTTTAGTGAAAAATGAAGAATAGAATTCAACACTAAACTAGAGTCTGAGTAAATGGCAGAGCAAGAAAAAGAGGCAGTGAGTGAACAACGAATATTTACTGGCAGTGGTCTGGTCGTCTGGCACCGTAAGTATACAATTCATCAATTAAATAATGAATTGGAAATAACCCCCAAAGAAGGGGAACAAGTAATAGAATGTTTTGAGTGTTGATCAGACTTTTAGAAGGGGAAGAAAGCCCAGTCAATAGAGAAAAGTCTTATAGCACACAAAACAACTTCAGAGTTGAAGCTTCAGATCCAGAAGCAAGTGCTTTTTCTGTTGTATGATACAGGATAATGGGTATTGAAACAAAATGGACGAGCAGAGGGAAATATAGCAGAATAGTGTGAAAATGGAAAAAGGTCTGCTTAAGCAAACCAAACTTTGTAGTAACAATGATAACTAGCTATACTTATAGTAGTAATTTGTAGTTTGAGAAAAAGCAATAGGAATGTGACTGATACATAGGTACACTGATACATGACAGATATATAGGGAGGAAAGGTACAACTTATCCAGAAAGTGTAGATTCTTACTATGAAATTGACACAAATTTTGTGATAAACAAAGAAATTGATTTTGAAAAGTCAGAGAAAGAAGGGGTTAACATAGAACCTCATAAAATATTACCCATAGATGAAAAACAGCAAGAAAAGATAAATGAAAAACACTAGTGTGTAAAGAGCTGTTTACAACAGAAAGATATACACTATACGAAAGTTTGAAAAAGTTTAGAAATCCATTTCCCGATCTATGAGGGTATGGTGAATCTACTAGAGAAGTTAAAGTAACTCTAGGATATTATAAGTATTAAAAAAAAAAGAACATTTTATCAGATCAGTTATAACAGATTATAACAGATAAATACTTGGAGAAATGCCCTGTCGATAATTTTAATGAATGAACCAAGACTAGATATTGATTGGAAATTACATGTGATGTGGCATTTTAAAGTACTAGAAATATTAAATAAGAGATTTAAAAACCAAGCTTGCACGGTCAGAGAGTTATATTAGATCAGCTATATATGGGCAGGGCAGTGAAGAGGTGATGAGAGTTATAGTCACAGAGCAGGAATAAGGGCAAAAGTCAAAGGCAATTATTGGATAATATTCTCAGATAGAGATGGAGTTAAAAGTCAAGGAGTAAAAATTTAAACAATGTTAAAGCAACCACTGTTGTGGAGAAATCTGATAACGAAGAATAACACGATGACTGATCAGATGATAATACAGTTTAGGCTGTTTGATTTGCTGCAAGATGTAGCAATGAGTGAATATGGAAAGATAGTTCCAATTAAAATTAAGGGTCCAATAAAATGATCCATAGTAGGAAATTATGGAGCTAGGGTACAGTATGATAACAAGAGGTTAGAGAAAGTAATATCCAATACCTATAGTTTGAATAAGAGATAAGAACGATAAACAAATAAATACATGGGTAATTCCTGAAGAGATTCCAGAATACTATAGGAAAGAAGATGAGCCAAATATGGCTTCTAAACTGATAAGAAGTTTCAGAGGTGATTTGGACATAACAAAGAATTAGTTCATCTGAAACTATTTGGATGGTGAGATATTGTTATGATATAAAAGAAACTGGAATTGTGTGATGGGCAAACAAAAGATAGTAACAGAAAAAATATGAATCAGGGAATTAGTAGGTTGCTATCCAAGACCATTAACACTGATAAGG
Source organism: Garra rufa (assembly GCF_049309525.1). Lineage (NCBI taxonomy): Eukaryota > Metazoa > Chordata > Actinopteri > Cypriniformes > Cyprinidae > Garra > Garra rufa. The sequence continues at coordinate 10,502,666 of NC_133377.1, forward strand.
CGATATATGCAGATTCAAGCCCCCATTTTATATATTTCATAGTGGCTAAAAAACAATATTTTGAAAAAGTACTAATCCAGAGAAAACTAAAGGTATAGAAGGGGAATTTAAGAGAGTATGGTCTCTATTAAATAACGAAGCACGAAGGAAGGTTTTACTTCGTGGAGGAATGTCAAAAAGTACCTATAGAACTTTGAAATGGATCATGAGTAATTTTCGTGTGATATTAATCACAGTAACTGGACAGTTGGTCTAAATCATTTTGGAGAAAACTGATAAGAATGATTTGTTTCAGAATCTGTAGGTTAATGAAAAGGTGTAAAAAGGGTGTAAAACTGTCACGGTTCACACATCCGCTGTGTTCTCAGGTCCCGTGATGTGTGTGTGTGACTGTGGTGTACGTCATGCTCATCAGCGCAGCTGCCGATCGTTACACTCACCAGGTGCCACTCATTTACGGTCTTTACAAAATTGGATTTAAGGAATGCTTATCATTTGGTCCGCATCAGGAGGGGTGATGAATGGAAGACCGCCTTCAACACCCCCAGGGGGCACTTTGAATACTTGGTCATGCCCTTCGGCTTGTCCAACTCCCCAGGGGTCTTTCAGGCACTCGTGAATGACGTGTTGCGAGATATGGTAGATCAGTTCATATATGTCTACCTGGACGACATATTGATTTTTTCTTCTTCTCTCCAGGAACATGTGCAACACGTCAGACGAGTGCTTCAGAGGCTGCTAGAGAATGGGCTTTTTGTCAAGGCGGAGAAATGCGATTTTCATGCACAGTCTGTTCCTTTCTTAGGGTACATCGTGTCGTCTGAGGGTATGCGCATGGATCCCGAGAAGGTTAAGGCTGTGGTGGATTGGCCAAGCCCAGATTCCCGTAAGGCCCTACAGAGGTTTCTGGGGTTTGCCAATTTTTACCGGCGTTTCATTCGCAACTTCAGCCAACTAGCCGCACCTCTGACTGCCTTGACCTCCCCCAGAACGACGTTCAGGTGGTCAGACGCAGCCGAGGCTGCGTTTGCCAACCTCAAAAGCCGCTTTGTTTCGGCTCCCATCCTGGTAACCCCTGATCCATCACGTCAGTTCGTGGTGGAGGTCGATGCGTCAGAGGTGGGGGTAGGTGCGGTGCTTTCACAGCGCTCACCCGCGGACGACAAGATGCATCCCTGCGCGTTTTTTTCACATCGCATGTCGCCAGCCGAAACTAATTATGATATTGGTAACAGAGAGTTGTTGGCAGTCAAGCTAGCATTGGAGGAATGGCGCCACTGGTTAGAAGGGTCGGGGGTACCTTTTATCGTTTGGACAGATCATAAGAACCTGGAATATATTAGAACCGCTAAAAGACTGAACTCTAGGCAGGCTCGGTGGGCTCTTTTCTTCGGACGTTTTGATTTCACTCTCTCGTACCGCCCGGGTTCCAAAAATATCAAACCCGATTCTTTGTCACGTATTTTTGACCGCTCCGATCGCCCGTCTACTCCCGAGGGTATTTTTCCTGAGACACTTATTGTCTCTGCCCTCAATTGGGAGGTCGAATCGAAGGTTAAGACAGCCTTACATGGGGTAACGCCTCCGGCCGGTTGCCCACCTAACCGTTTGTTTGTGCCAGACAGTCTACGGTCCGAAGTTATCCAGTGGGGACATTGTTCCAATGTGGCTTGTCATCCAGGGGTAAGTCGCACCTTACATTTGGTTAAACAAAGATTTTGGTGGCCACTTATGGCTCGTGATGTTCGCAGTTTTGTTTTGGCTTGCTCAGTTTGTGCCACTGGTAAGACTTCTAACAGACCCCCAGATGGGCTCCTCCAACCGCTGCCAATCCCTTCGAGACCCTGGTCCCATATCGCACTAGATTTTGTTACCGCCCTCCCACCCTCCCAGGGTAACACGGTAGTTTTGACCGTGGTGGACCGATTCTCGAAGGCGGTTCATTTCATTCCCTTGCCCAAATTACCGTCAGCCAAGGAGACAGCGTTGGCAGTCGTGGACCACGTCTTTCGGTTACATGGCCTCCCGACAGACGTGGTCTCCGACAGAGGACCCCAATTTGTGTCCAAATTTTGGCGAGAGTTTTGTAGACTTCTGGGGGCCACTGTTAGTCTCTCTTCGGGGTTCCATCCTCAAAGCAATGGGCAAACTGAGAGAGCCAACCAAGATTTGGAAAGAGCATTACGATGTATGGTCACCAGAAATCCTTCCTCCTGGAGCCAACAACTTTCTATGGTGGAGTACGCCCACAATTCGTTACCAGTATCTTCCACGGGCCTATCCCCATTTGAATGTAGCATAGGGTACCAGCCACCTATTTTTCCCAGTCTGGAATTCGAAGTCGCGGTCCCCTCCGCTCACGCCTTCGTCCAGAGGTGCCATCGTACCTGGACTAGAGCCCGAGAGACTCTAGTCCAGGTGGGAGCGCGCACCAAGGCCAAAGCCGATCGCCACCGGTCTAGGCCTCCCGTATACGTCGTCGGTTCTAAAGTGTGGCTTTCTACTAAGAACATTCCTCTCCGGTCCGTGTCGAATAAACTGGCTCCCAAATTTATTGGCCCGTTTGCTGTCACCAAGATCATTAGTCCGGTGGCAGTCCGCCTCAATCTCCCTCCAGTGTACAGGAGAATTCATCCCGTGTTCCATGTTTCCAAAATTAAGCCCGTGTTTTTTGCACGCATTAATCCGCCCACCCCGGTTCCCCCACCGCCGCGGCTCGTAGACGGGGAGCCTACCTATTCGGTCAACCGTATTCTGGACTCTAGGCGAAGGGGACGCGGATTTCAGTACTTGGTGGACTGGGAAGGTTACGGTCCGGAGGAGAGAAGTTGGGTGCCTGCCAGAGACATCCTGGATCACTCCCTTATTGATGACTTTAATCAACAGGTACAGATGGCTGGGAACGTCAGGGGACGTTCCTAGGGGAGGGGGTACTGTCACGGTTCACACATCCGCTGTGTTCTCAGGTCCCGTGATGTGTGTGTGTGACTGTGGTGTACGTCATGCTCATCAGCGCAGCTGCCGATCGTTACACTCACCAGGTGCCACTCATTTACGGTCTCTACATAAACTCACTCATTCCTCTGTTTCCCCGTCAGATGATTCTTCTAGTTCTCTGTCACTGTGCTGTTCGTGTACCTTGGAGTTCGTGTTCGTGGAGTTCGTGTCAGTCTGGATGTGTATGTGATCGTCTTCGTGGGATTATTGTGACCGTGTCTCGTTTGTGTGTTCACCGTCACCTGGATCTTCACCTTACATCACCAGCACCATCTTGCCCCTGCCTCACCCAACCGAGAGACTTTCACTCATTCTGTTTGTATCATCATCATCATCTACTACAATAAACTGGTTTACACTGCTTTTGCTTCCCTTTGCTTATTCACCCGTTACAAAAACAACCCCCTGACAGTAATTTACATTCAACTATTCATGCACCTGATAAAGTGGGTGTTGTCAAACCTAGATCCTATAAGACCTCATACGTCTAGTAACATAAATACAGAACACTTCAAGACTTAAGGACACACCAAGACTTAATTTGCCAACACGAGAAGAATATGGCACATAGCAGAATGATGACTGCAGAGTCTGTCTTAGAACGACTTGATCATTTTGACCAAATGGTAATTATATATTTATTCTGTCTAAGAAAGAATAATGCTGTTCATTGGCAACAACTAAACATGGTAACTAAGAATAAATGAAATAAGTAAAGTATGTATAGCGATACTTTGAATTGTAATATATTTTATAGGAGCTTAAAAGAACCGCAAGGTCAACTGTTGTCACGACATCCAAACTACTGGATTGCTGTTAGAGAAGATGAATGCATGTGTTATCATCAGATGTTATTTATTCAGAAGACTAGATTTGTTATGGGAGATCTGTGTAAAAATTTCTTTTAAAGATGTAAAGTGATAGTCTGGTTTAATGATGATGATGGAACGATGGAATACTGTGTAAGATCACACGAGTTGATCACATGCCTAAATATAGATGTATTTGAACAATGCCAGAGTAAACTGAGGTTGCTCCACCCAGAGGTTAGATACTGGTACAGTGACTTAAGTGCTCACAAAAATTGGCTAAATGATGACTTGCTTTTAGTGCATGAGTTGCATGGCAAGTACACCAATGATCTTATCAAAGTGGTGAAATTTGATGAAGTGTTTTATTTTATAGCAAAAAACACAGAGGGAATCGCTGAAGATGAGAGAACAGCCACCCCAAACACAATCGTCTTGGCAGAGCTTCGAAATGACGCAGACGGCCACTGGGATGGTAATTTTTACCTAGATCCAGAATTCCATTGGTTGACATTTGTAAAACATGTCTAAGCAATGGAAGGGGCCGCACGTTTATTTGTGAAGACTCTAAGGGACAGCTGATTGGAGCATGCCATCATGAAATTACTGATGTAAAATTCATGAGACACAAATTTGAGTGGTATTTGACCATTATAAAACAAAGCAGAAAAAGAATTGGCAAATTGGGGAAATTGTGAATGGAAAAATTATAGAAAGCAGAATTATGAGGCCTAAGAACAAACGACCCTGGGTGGATCAATATATGAACACATTCCAAATGAACATTGCTACTGAGTCAGGATAAGTGTATACTAAACTAAGCAAATGTGACAAGAATAAGAAATGTTACGTGCCTTACATGGGTTTCAAGATGCAGGACAAAGTTGCAAGACTGGGGTGTTAATGAAATATGCAATTTTCCTGTTGCAAGTATGTCCTTTTCTCCTATATATCACTTGTATTGTATACGTTTTATTGAAAGTGGTCTATTAAGAAAGACACCACACACTTGTATTGTATACGTTTTATTGAAAGTGGTTTATTAAGAAAGACACCACACACTTGTATTGTATACGTTTTATTGAAAGTGGTCTATTAAGAAAGACACCACACACTTGTATTGTATACGTTTTATTGAAAGTGGTCTATTAAGAAAGACACCACACACTTGTATTGTATACGTTTTATTGAAAGTGGTCTATTAAGAAAGACACCACACACTTGTATTGTATACGTTTTATTGAAAGTGGTCTATTAAGAAAGACACCACACACTTGTATTGTATACGTTTTATTGAAAGTGGTCTATTAAGAAAGACACCACACACTTGTATTGTATACGTTTTATTGAAAGTGGTCTATTAAGAAAGACACCACACACTTGTATTGTATACGTTTTATTGAAAGTGGTTTATTAAGAAAGACACCACACACTTGTATTGTATACGTTTTATTGAAAGTAGTTTATTAAAGCAACGCCATACTAGTTGTATTGAATGCATTTATTGAAAGTATCTATCATATGTATTAGCAAGAGCATAGTTAGGAAACAACATTGTATTAGATAAAAGCTTGGGTAGAGAAAAGAATTTGGATGTTACCATCAGATGTTCTGTTGTAGACGAAGAGAAGAAGACAGCAGCGTAGAAAAATCCGAAGAAGAGGAATGCGAAAATGGAAGAGTTTATATAGACAACTGCTTAGGGGATTTCCATAACTTATGGCATCTCAAGACTTTGGAATGCACCTGCTGCATATAAAGGACTGAATTGCGATGGGGAGATCAGATGCTGGTTCTCTGCAATCACTTCTCCGGTGCCAGACGACCTGCCATTGAAGCCTTCGAACGACTAAGATAGCAATCTATTTCCTTTTGTATTTCTTTATTTTATATATTAGTATTTATATGTAAAATATGTAACCTATAGACAATAAAATTATACTTTATTATAACCAAGAAGCCTGCCTGCCAAAAGACTCTGATTGATAGACTTGAACTGAACAGACCACGGAGGAGTCTTCTGAAGCCTATGGTGTGAGTATGAAAATTACTTATATGATAGGGCAGATTTGACTATCTTTACCTAACCTGAGAATAAACAAAATAAGGTAGAAGGTGTAGGAAATTGAGCACCGCAAAACAAACTTTATAAAGAACGTGTCAAAAATAGCTAATAGCATTTTAGTTTCCATACTATCTTCTTCTCATAGGTAACAATCAATCAATGATGACTAAATCGCCAAATTCACATTTAAACAAAGGTTGAAATGATCAGATGTGCACTGGGTCATTAGATGAGGAACAGATTGTGTTGCAATTCACTCTCCAAAAACTTAATCAGCTCTCCATTTTCTATGGCCCTCCTCTCTTCCATATGCTTTATTAGAGACTCACGTGAATAATAACCCATGATTGATATATTTATAATTTTAAACAAGTAATTATCTTCCGCTTCGGTTGTCTCTGCTTTGTGAACAGTAAATTACACTGCAATTATACGTTGCATAAGTAGCCCTGGTTGCCTTTCTAACAGAATGTGATTTTGTTGGAGTGAGAGTCTCTGATCCCCATCTGCCTGCGTCCACCTCTCCTCTGATTTCTCCCTCTCTTAATGAAAGTCAATAGTTACATCTGTGCACTGTCCAGTCATAATGATAAGCACAGAAATCAAAAGCACTGGTCACAACAAGTCCTACAGTCAAGCCCGAAATTATTCATACCCCTGGCAAATTCTGACTTAAAGTTACTTTTATTCAACCAGCATTTTTTTTTTTATTAGAAATGACACAGACATCTCCCAGAAGATAATAAGACAATGTACAAGAGGCATCATTGTGGAAAAAAAAAATATTACTCATCTTTTATTTACATTTAAACAAAAAGTGGCATGTCCAAAATTATTCATACCCTTCTGAATAATCAATAGAAAAGCCTTTATTGGCTATTACAGCAATCAAACGCTTCCTATAATTGCTGACCAGCTTTTTGCATGTCTCCACTGGTATTTTTGCCCATTCATTTTTAGTGATGAGCTCTAACTCTTTCAGGTTGGAGGGTCTCCTTGCCATCACCCTGATCTTTAGCTCCCTCCACAGATTCTCAATTGGATTTAAGTCAGGACTCTGGCTGGACCACTGCAAAACGTTAATGTTTTTGTCTGCTAACCATTTCTTCACCACTTTTGCTGTGTGTTTTGGGTCGTTGTCGTGCTGAAATGTCCACTGGTGCCCAAGGCCAAATTTCTCTGCAGACTGCCTGATGTTGTTGTTGAGAATTTTGATGTATTGCTCCTTTTTCATGGTGCCGTTTACTGTGATTAGGTTTCCTGGTCCACCGGCTGAAAAACACCCCCAAAACATTAGGTTCCCACCACCATGTTTGACAGTGGGGATGGTGTTCTTAGGGCTGAAGGCTTCTCCTTTTTTACGCCAAATGAAGGCTACATCACTGTGGCCAAACAATTCAATTTTTGTTTCATCTGACCATAAAACAGAAGACCAGAAGTCTTCTTCTTTGTCCAGATGAGCATTTGCAAAGGCCAAGCAGGCTTGTGTGCGCCTGGAGAAGTGGTGTCCTCCTTGGTCTGTGTCCGTGGAACCCAGCGGTGTGCAGTGTCCGTTGGACTGTCTGCCTTGAGATGTTGCCACCAGCAGAGCCCAGATTCATCAGGATGGCCTTGGTGGTGATCCTTGAATTCTTTTTTTACCTCTCTCACTATCCTCCTGCCCAGCACAGGTGTCACTTTTGGCTTCTGACCATGTCCTCTGAGATTTTTCACAGTGCCGAACATCTTGTATTTTTTTTAAATAATACTTTACTGTAGCCACTGGAAAAACATTTAGATATGGTATTATAGCCCTTTCCTGACTTGTGAGCAGCCACAATGCGCAGCCGCAGGTCCTCAGTGAGCTCCTTTGTGTTAGCCATGACTGTCCACAAACCAACAGCAGAGAGCTTCTGTTTTTCACCTGTTGAGTTGATTAAAACAGCTGTTCCCAAAGAATATGGGTAATTAGGATGCTTTAGAACAGCTTGGACTATTTGGAATGGTATAGAACTTTGGATTTTCCCATAGACTGTCACAGTTTGCAAAGGGTATGAATAATTTTGGACATGCCAATTTTTGTTCAAATGTAAATAAAAGCTGAGAAATATTTTTTCCACAATGATGCCTCTTGTACATCATCTTTTTATCTTTTGGGAGAAGCCTGTGTCATTTCCTGTAAAAAAATAAAAATAAAAAACTTGCTAGTTGAATAAAAGTAACTTTAAGTCAGAATTTGCCAGGGGTATGAATAATTTCGGGCTTGACTGTATATTGCTGAAATGCACTTTTTGGTCCAGTCTCAGTGCCATTTGAACTATTTGAAAAAAGTAATTTTAATTGACAATTTTAGTTTTGTATTTTTACATTTTTTTAATTAAAATTGTATTGCTTCAATTATGTTATGAGTAATATGGTGTAGTGTGATGATATTTGTCATATATTTGTGGTTATTAGACTTTCAGTAGTGACTTTAGCCCATGTTCAGGAACAAACTGGACAAGCGTATTATTTTTCACTGGGACAAAATGCTGACAGGTTAAAATGAAAAACAACTTGTGGTTTTTTAAAAGATAAAACATTTATATTAAAAAACATCAAGGTTGAAACTCTGTTATTGTCCATTTCTTAGACTTAGGAGGACAGTAATCAGCCACTTGAATGCAAAGAATGAACAGAATTATGAGTTATGTTCAGCTGTCAACCTTGTGAGGGAATAGAAAGTGTAAACAATTTCTGCAAATGTTTATTATTATAAGGCCTTGATGAAAGGCTTTAACTCACCATTAAGGACTCTGTGTCTCTGACAAAGTTTGTAGTGCTTTTTAAATCTCAAGGTGACATTCCCTCCAAACTGAAGACAAAACACATATATTAGCAAGCACAAAATTCACTTCATAACTCGGTACATATCCTTGGCTATCATAAATAAATTTAACATTTAGTAAAAACAATTCAGAAAGATGATGATATTTGAAGAGTTTATTTACTCATTCTAATGTCTTGGCAAATCTGCGTGACTTTTTCTATGTAATATAAAAGGACGATTTTTGCATATTGTGACCACTTATGCATTTGGTTGACTCTTTAACCTAAAGTTAATTAGACTGACAAATGCAGATTGTATCAGTTCACTCCTTCCCTTGGACTCAAACACATGATTTTGCCATTACTCTCGCTATAGAAATATTTATTGTTCAAGCTGTCACGCTCTGAAAAGGATAAAAAACACTCATGTCTATATTTCATGCACTACATACTTTTGAAGCCATATTTTTTACATGACCTCATGACAAGAAAAAAACCTGTGAGATCTTTATTTGCAAGACACAAATATGTATCAGTAAGTACATTCTGTATCAATACAGTTTACAACAGAAACTAACATTACAGTAAATAGTTTTTTTTATAATAACTTTATTAACCAACTACAGTCAAGCCTAAAATTATTCATACCCATGGCAAATTCTGAATTAAAGGCGATTCATTGGGAATAGGCCATCCTGATGAATCTGGGCTCTGCTGGTGGCAACATCTCAAGGCAGACAGTCCAACGGACACTGCACATCGCTAGGTACCACAGATGCAGACCAAGGAGGACACCACTTCCCCAGATAAGGCACACAAAAGCCCTTTGCAAATGCTCATCTGGAAAAAGAAGAAGACTTCTGGTCTTCTGTTTTATGGTCAGATAAACAAAAATCGAATTGTTTGGCCACAATGATGTAGCCTTTATTTGGCATAAAAAAGGAGAAGCCTTCAAGAACACCATCCCCACTGTCAAACATGGTGGTGGGAACCTAATGTTTTGGGGTTTTTTTTCAGCCGGTGGACCAGGGAACCTAATCACAGTAAACCGCACCATGAAAAAAGAGAAATACATCAAAATTCCCAACAACAACATCAGGCAGTCTGCAAGTCAAGTCAAGTCACCTTTATTTATATTTAACAATACAGATTGTGTCAAAGCAACTGCACCGTATATAAACAGCACCATAGTGTGTAAGTAACGCATTATTGTAAAAAATCAATTTTCAGTTAAAGGCAGTTCATCAATGAATTCAGTGATATCATGGTCCAGTTCAGTTCAAATATTATACGATATCGCTGGAAAGTGTCCCCAACTAAGCAAGCCAGAGGCGACAGCGGCAAGGAACCAAAACTCCACAGGTGACAGAAATGGAGAAAAAAACCTTGGGAGAAACCAGGCTCAGTCGGGGGACCAGTTCTCCTCTGGCCAGACGAAACCAGCAGTTTGTACCAATGTCTGATTGTAGAGAACTCGTCTGGATCCTGTGGTGTAGCACCGATGGCCGTCTAGGTTGGCGAGGTCTTTAGTGATGATCCGTCTCTGGAGCTCATCTGTTGACATTCAGGGCTATTGAAGTCATCTCCAGGTGGTGATCCATGATCTAAACTGGGTACGGACTGGATCCGGGGGACTGCAGTGACCATCTGATCCGGATACAGGCTGGGTCTGGTGGCTACGGTGACCTCAGAATAAGAATGAAACAGACTAATATTAGCATAGATGCCATTCTTTTTATGATGCAACTAGTGCATCATGTGTTATGGGGAGTGTTTTTGGTTCCGGTTGACCTAATTAATGCAGCCTAACAATCCATTAATGGATTTGAATTATAGGAATGTGTTAATGTTTTTATGTTTAAGCCAGGTTAAAGAGATGTGTCTTTAATCTAGATTTAAACTGACAGAGTGTGTCTGCCTCCTGAACAGTGTTAGGTAGATTGTTCCAGAGTTTAGGCGCTAGATAAGAAAATGATCTGCCGCCCGCAGTTGATTTTGATATTCTAGGTATTAGAAATTGCCAGAATTTTGAGAACACAGCGGACGTGAGGGACTATAATGCGATAGGAGCTCGCTCAAGTACCGAGGAGCTAAACCATTGAGGGCTTTATAAGTAATTAGAAAGATTTTAAAATCTATACAATGTTTTATAGGGAGCCAATGCAGTGCTGACAGAACTGGGCTAATATGGTCATACTTTCTAGTTCTAGTAAGAACTCTAGCTGCTGCATTTTGGACCAGCTGGAGTTTGTTTATTAAGCGTGCAGAACAACCACCCAATAAAGCATTACAATAATCTACCCTTGAGGTCATGAACGCATGAATTAATGTTTCAGCATTTGACATTGATAGCATAGGTCGTAATTTCGATATATTTTTAAGATGGTAAAATGCGGTTTTGCAAATGATAGAAATGTGGCTTTCAAAGGAGAGATTGCTATCGAATAGGACGCCTAGGTTCCTAACTGATGACGATGAATTTACAGAGCAGCCATCTAGTATTAGACTAGTTTTTTAGGTTATTACTTGTGGAGGTTTTAGGTCCAATAATTAACACCTCTGTTTTTTCAGAATTTAACAGTAAGAAATTATTCGCCATCCAGTTTTTAATATCAGCTATGCATTCTGTTAGTTTTTCGAATTGATATGTTTTGCCGGGCTGCGAAGTAATATAGAGCTGAGTATCATCAGCGTAACAATGAAAGCTAACACCATGTTTCCTGATGATATCTCCCAAGGGTAACATGTAAAGCGTAAAAAGTAATGGCCCTAGTACTGAGCCTTGAGGTACTCCATACTGCACTTGCGATTTAAATGATACCTCTTCATTTATTGCCACAAACTGATGACGGTCAGATAAGTACGATTCGAACCAAGCCAGTGCACTACCATTAATGCCTACATAATTTTCAAGTCTATTTAAACAAATGTTGTGGTCAATAGTATCAAATGCAGCACTAAGATCCAGTAGCACTAATAGAGAGATGCAACCACGATCGGTTGACATAAGAGCAGGTCATTTGTAACTCTAATAAGAGCAGTCTCAGTACTATGGTATGGTCTAAAACCTGACTGGAAATCCTCACAGATACCATTTTTCTCTAAGAAGGAGCATAATTGTGAGGATACTACCTTTTCTAGTATCTTTGACAGAAAAGGGAGATTCGAAATTGGTCTGTAATTAATTAATTCATTGGGGTCAAGTTGTGTTTTTTTAATGAGTGGCTTAATAACAGCCAGTTTGAAGGTTTTGGGGACATATCCTAATGATAGTGACGAATTAATAATATTAATTTGATTGTTATCAATTAAATTGTTAGTCTTGATTTGATTCAGGCGTTTTTTGTATAGTGTGTCTCTATAGTGTGATATCTAGGTGATATCTGCAGAGAAACTTGGTCTTGGGCATCAGTGGACATTTCAGCTCAACAATGATCCAAAACATACAGCAAAAGAGTTGTAGCTCATTGCTATAGATGAATGGACAAAATACCAGTGGAGACATGCAAAATTATAGGAAGCATTTGATTGCTCTAATAGCCAATAAAGCCTTTTCTATTGATTATTGACAAGGGTATGAATAATTTTGGACATGCCACTTTTTGTTCAAATGTAAATAAAAGCTGAGAAATATTTTTCCACAATGATGCCTCTTGTACATCGTCTTATTATCTTTTGGGAGAAGCTTGTTTGATTTTTGTTCAAAAAAAAAAAAAACTTTTAGGTTGAATAAAAGTAACTTTAAGTCAGAATTTGCCAGGGGTATGAATAATTTTGGGCTTGACTGTACATATTTGAACTATAAACAAATACATTCTCACCTGAAAACCTCTTAAAACTACATTCTATGATGCAAAAACACTATTGTTTATAAAATGGAACTGAATTTGGGTGTCCGTCATGACACTTGTTGTAAGAAGTGCCGCAAACATACGATTACAAACTGTGAAATGGTTGTTGGAGTACTGAAATTGCTTTAAGGGTGATTTCTGATGACATCGCTAATTAGTGCATTTGTTGACTGCATCTTACAAAGTGTATTGTTGAGAGTAAAAATAACTTCCTTGTTTACATCCCTGTTTTAGTCTCATTCCATATAAAAGACACTCTCTTGTTACCATCCAATAGTGGAATAATGTAATTAAAATCACCATCACGAACACACACACACACACACACACACACACACACACACACACACACACACACACACTCTGTTTCCCAATAATAAATACTAAATATATTTCTGGTTCTCAAATCTGATTGGCTGATAAGAGTGCAATTTTAACAAATGAAATAATAGTACAACAAAGATATCGCTTTCGTTATTGAACATTAAAACTGATGTTTTATTGTGAATATGTGATTGAGCTAAAGAATGAATGCCGTATCAGATGCAGGTAATCACACTCAGTCAGTCCATATCTCTTTCATAATACTCCACATAATACAGGTAGCTTTTAATACAGCAATACAATAAGCTTTCAATGAAGCAACTCAACGTTCCTTCATTACTACTTCTAAAATTACGTTTTTGAATTTGTAATGGAGGCTTGGGCTCAGCTGTTAAAATATCAAACATAGATTTGAATCTGTGTGTCACAGGGATGGTCGGAGACGAGCGGATCCATTTGCAGCATTTTATTAGTACAGACAAACATTCAGGGGCAGGCAGAAATCGAAGTCAAACACATGCAGAAAGGTCGGGGCTGGCAGTGAGAATCAAACACGGGAGGGAGTCCAGGAATCAAACACGGGAAAACAAACACGGGAAGAAACGCTCAGAAATGCAGCCGGGGCAATACAAGACTTTGCGAAGAAGCTGTGTGTGTGAGTGGCTTATAAGCATGTGTGTGAATGAGGAACAGATGTGTGCAGCAATCAGTGCAGTGGGTCACGAGGAGCAGGTGTGAGCAGTGATTGGTGCAGTGGCTTGTGGGGGCTGAAGTCCATGATGTGTAGTGCAAGAGTTTGTGATGACAGGACGACTCAATTTGTGACAGAGCCCCCCCCCCCCCAAGGAGCGGCTTCCAGACGCTCTAACCACATAATGAAACCGGAGGGTGGTGGAGCGGAGGCGGAACAGGGGGAGGGATGGAGGGCCAGGTCCATGTGGGGGTAATGGAGCTATGGACTGAGGCGGGACTGGCGGAGGGAGAAGCCATGGAGGAGGAAGGGTTGGCTCCTGCATGGGGCTGACCGACGGAGGAGGAGCCGGCGGAGCCCAAGGCGGAACCGGAGAGGCGATGGTCATGGGCAACACCGAGGATCCGGAGGGACAAGGCGGAACCCAAGGCTCTGGCGACCAAGGCGGAGATGGAGGTCCGGAGGTACGCGGCGGAGCCGGAGCGACAGAGGACCGAGGCTGTGCCCACGGGAGGGTGGAGGTCCACAGAGCCGGTAGGACGGAGTGACGAGGCGCAGCCGGAGGAGTAGAGTCCAGAGGCGAAGGTGGGGCGACGACTGACCAGGGCGGAGCCGGAGGGACGATGGAGCCCGGTGGAGCAGGTGGTCCGACGGCCGACGGCGGAGACGAGGGAGCAGAGAGCCGGGGTGGAGCCGCAGTGTCGGAGGGCCGAGGCGATGGTGAGGGATCCTCTAGCCAGGGCACCGATGGAGACTGGCAGTCCCACGGCAAGTCCTCTGCACCGAAGGTGGGTTGAGGGTGAGCAGAGGGACTGTCAGGAGACAGAGGTGGTGGGACTGGAGCAGTAGGGAGGGTGGGTGGGAAACTCAACAGTCCATACACGGCCTCCGTAGCTCGAATGTGGAAAATATACAGTCCATAAATGGCCTCCGTGGCCTGAACCGGGCAGACAGGAATCTCAGGACGGCTGGACGGAACCAGTGGAGGCTCTGGAAGGCTGGGCGGAACCAGCGGAGGCTCTGGAAGGCTGGGCGGAACCAGCGGAGGCTCTGGAAGGCTGGGCGGAACCAGCGGAGGCTCTGGAAGGCTGGGCGGAACCAGCGGAGGCTCTGGAAGGCTGGGCTGAACCAGCGGAGGCTCTGGAAGGCTGGGCGGAACCAGCGGAGGCTCTGGGAGGCTGGGCGGAACCAGCGGAGGCTCTGGAAGGCTGGGCGGAACCAGCGGAGGCTCTGGAAGGCTGGGCGGCACCAGCGGAGACTCTGGGAAGGCGGCCATCTTGCGAACAGGCTCTGGAAGGGCGGCCATCTTGCGAACAGACTCTAGAAGGGAGGCCATCTTGTGAACAGACTCTAGAAGGGAGGCCATCTTGCGTGTAGACTCTGGAAAGGCGGCCATCTTGTGAACTGACTCAGGAAGGGCGGCCATCTTGTGAACAGGCTCTGGAAGGGTGTTTACTGTGGGAACATTGTTGTCTTCTTTGATTCCCACAGTAAAGGGAGAGCCACTCATTTGCAGAGCAATGTCCACGTAAGTTTGTAAAGTCCAGCTAGGTTCGAATGTGGGCATCAGTGAAGCCAATGGCTCTAAGAGTCCTCCACGGAAAAAAATCATCAGGCATACATCATCCATAGAAGTCTGCTTAGCCAATTCCACAAAGTCCATAGCATAATCCTCAATAGACCGCTCACCCTGCTTGAGACGCATGATCTGTACAGTGGGGTTCGTGCGGGAACCGGATGACACCATACTAGCTGCTGGATCCTTGTAGTGGCAAAGTCTTCTGTCACAGGGATGGTCGGAGACGAGCGGATCCATTTGCAGCATTTTATTAGTACAGACAAACATACAGGGGCAGGCAGAAATCGAAGTCAAACACATGCAGAAAGGTCGGGGCTGGCAGCGAGAATCAAACACGGGAGGGAGTCCAGGAATCAAACACGGGAAAACAAACACGGGAAGAAACGCTCAGAAATGCAGCCGGGGCAATACAAGACTTCGCGAAGAAGCTGTGTGTGTGAGTGGCTTATAAGCATGTGTGTGAATGAGGAACAGATGTGTGCAGCATTCAGTGCAGTGGGTCATGAGGAGCAGGTGTGAGCAGTGATTGGTGCAGTGGCTTGTGGGGGCTGAAGTCCATGATGTGTAGTGCAAGAGTTTGTGATGACAGGACGACTCAATTCGTGACACTGTGAAACTCAAAAAAAAAATTAAAATTTCCTGATAATTTACTCACCCGCATGTCATCCAAAATGTTAATGTCTTTCTTAATCAAAAAGAAATTAAGGTTTTTGAGGAAAACATTCCAGGATTTTTCTCCATATATTGGACGTAAATGTGAACCAATGGGCTGAAAGTCCAATTTGGAGTTTTAATGTAGCATCAACGGGCTTTACACAATCCCAGCTGAGATATAAGGGTCTTATCTAGCAAAATGATTTTCTAATATATATATATATAATTTTTAACCACAAATGCTTCTCTTGCACTAGCTCTGCATCCAGAATTTCACGCATTACGTAATCAAGTTGGAAATATCACGCACGTTTAGTTCTTTGTCTGTGTACTCCAGTTCAAGAAGGTAGGGTGGGGTGAAAAATTCCCATCCCATTTCTCCTCCAAACTACAAATAATTTTTTAAGCCTGTTTGACTTTGCACATTTGTTAGGATAGAACAATATTCACAACTATTACAGAGACAACTATTTAAAGGTGCCATAGAATACATTTATACAATATTTTAAATTGTTCTCTAATATCTACAGTCGTGGCCAAAGGTTTTGAGAATGACACAAATATTAGTTTTCACAAAGTTTGCTGCTAAACTGCTTTTAGATCTTTGTTTCAGTTGTTTTTGTGATGTACTGAAATATAATTACAAGCACTTCATACGTTTCAAAGGCTTTTATCGACAATTACATGACATTTATGCAAAGAGTCAGTATTTGCAGTGTTGGCCCTTCTTTTTCAGGACCTCTGCAATTCGACTGGGCATGCTCTCAATCAACTTCTGGGCCAAATCCTGATTGATAGCAACCCATTCTTTCATAATCACTTCTTGGAGTTTGTCAGAATTAGTGGGTTTTTGTTTGTCCACCCGCCCTTGAGGATTGAACACAAGTTCTCAATGGGATTAAGATGTGGGGAGTTTTCAGGCCATGGACCCAAAATTTCAACGTTTTGGTCCCTGAGCCACTTAGTTATCACTTTTGCCTTATGGCACGGTGCTCCATCGTGCTGGAAAATGCATTGTTCTTCACCAAACTGTTGTTGGATTGTTGGAAGAAGTTGCTGTTGGAGGGTGTTTTGGTACCATTCTTTATTCATGGCTGTGTTTTTGGGCAAAATTGTGAGTGAGCCCACTCCCTTGGATGAGAAGCAACCCCACACATGAATGGTCTCAGGATGCTTTACTGTTGGCATGACACAGGACTGATGGTAGTGCTCACCTTTTCTTCTCCGGACAAGCCTTTTTCCAGATGCCCCAAACAATCGGAAAGAGGCTTAATCAGAGAATATGACTTTGCCCCAGTCCTCAGCAGTCCATTCGCCATACTTTTTAGCTGAATCCTCTTTGGGAGACGATCCTGGCACTTGCTGGACTTTCTTGGACGCCCTGAAGCCTTCTTAACATGAATTGAACCACTTTCCTTGAAGTTCTTGATGATCCTATAAATTGTTGATTTAGGTGCAATCTTAGTAGCCACAATATCCTTGCCTGTGAAGCAATTTTTATGCAACGCAATGATGGCTGCACGTGTTTCTTTGCAGGTCACCATGGTTAACAATGGAAGAACAATGATTTCAAGCATCACCCTCCTTTTAACATGTCAAGTCTGCCATTCTAACCCAATCAGCCTGATAATGATCTCCAGCCTTGTGCTCGTCAACATTCTCACCTGAGTTAACAAGACGATTACTGAAATGATCTCAGCAGGTCCTTTAATGACAGCAATGAAATGCAGTGGAAAGTTTTTTTTTTTCGGGATTAAGTTAATTTGCATGGCAAAGAAGGACTATGCAATTCATCTGATCACTCTTCATAACATTCTGGAGTATATGCAAATTGCTATTATAAAAACTTAAGCAGCAACTTTTCCAATTTCCAATATTTATGTAATTCTCAAAACTTTTGGCCACGACTGTACATAGAAGGTATATGGCATAGGAAATGGCAAAAAATCTCCAGAAACGGTTTTACAGGTCCATTTACAACCATAGGATTTGTCCCTAGAATGAAATGCTCTGTTATTGCCTTATTTGGAAGCTTCATGAATGTTAATGAGCTCTGCTCTGATTGGCTGTACTAAATACTATTATTAAAATATTTCTTTTATTTATATAAAATATTATTTAATGAATAGCAATAAACAGCCATCATAAAAGTTGCTAGGCAATTTAGTCAAAAGTACAAAGGCAGTGTCACGCATCAGTCAGTCCTCACTCAGCTCATCATCACAGATCACCGTCACCTGGATCCAATCACCCGCGCACCTGTCCTCAATCATCCTCCTCACCATAAAACCACGCTCAGCACGCCACTCATGGTCCGGGCTCGTTCTAGCGAAAGCAGACTGCTAGTGTCTCTCTACGAGTCTCACTATCTGAAATACTTACCTCATTGTACTTACCTGATCTCTGTCTCGTTCCAGTCCTCCCAGTTCCAGTCTTCTGTGTCTTCTCAGTTTCCAGTCGTCAGTGGTGTGTGGCCGTAAGCTGACTTCCGCGTCAGCGGAGGGTGGTGGATTCACGAACTCTCAGTATCCCTCCGGCTTTCGTTCTTGGAATCCTCCAGTCTCGCCACCTGCAAAAGAAAGGACCTGTTAGTCACTCCACGTCTTCACCCGGCTCCGAATTCATCTATACAAGTCATACTCACCATCACGAGAACTCCATTCACCTCCGGCACTGCTGCTCTTAACAAAATAAACATCACTTGTATTATACTTACCTTGTTGTCCCGTCTGCTTCATAACAGGAAGCCCGGACCGATAACAGTAAGCAGCATGTACAACCCCGATCCAGAGCCCAGCCAGCAGCTATCACCCTACAGCACGGAGCACCAGCCAGAGCCCGCCGCAGCCGCAGCGCCAAGATCTGCCGCATTTAAAGCGACAGAGGACGTCGCGACTGACCAGGTGTGTGAGCCGGCTAGCGTCACCGTGGGAGTACTCGTGGAGATCGAGGGCTTGGAGGAAAGCCCCGCCCACACTCCTAACCCTGAGGGTGAGCTGAAACTGCGCTGTGGAGGATATTATGAGGAATTACTGGAGATATTTGAAGCAGATTTAATAGACTGGTTTGGAGAAATAATTTCCTACCCTCCTGAGTCCCCGCTGGTTCCGCCCAGCCGTCCTGAGTCCCCGCTGGTTCCGCCCAGCCGTCCAGAATCTCCGCCAGTCTCATCCAGTCTTCCAGAGTCTCCGATGGTTCCGCCCAGTCATCCAGAGTCTTCTCCGGTCTCGTCCAGTTCTCCAGAATCTCCGCTGGTTCCGTCAAATGCTCCAAGGTCTCCGAAGTTCCCACCCAGCCTCCCTCTCCCGCCTCCACGCAAGCCAGCCAGTCCTCCAGCCCTGTCTCCGCTGCCGCCCGTCTGTCCCACAGCTCACCCTCAGGCAGCGCCACCTAGGAGTGTGGTTCCATCGTGGGACATCCAGGCTCCAGCTGCGCCAAGGCGGGTCGTTCCCCAGTCCCTGCCTACATCCTCCGAGTCCTGGACTCCACCTCGGTCCTCCGACCCTTCGGCTCCGCCTTGGCTCCTGGCTCCCTCATCTCCACCGTGGCCCGTCATCCCACCAGCTCCACCGGGCTCCCTCGTCTCTCCGGCTCCGCCTTGGTCAGTCGTTGACCATCCGTCGCCTCAGGACTCCACTCCTCCGGCTTCACCTCGTCATTCCGTCCCTCCGGCTCCGTCAGGCTCCTCCTTCCCTCCAGCTCCGCCTATGTCCTCTGTCGCTCCGGTGTCACAGCGGTCTTCCGGAGCCCCAGCTCTGCCTCGGTCCCCTGAGCCTTCTGCGTCACCTTGGCCCTCCAGACCTGCGGTGTCACCCTGGCTCTCCGTCTGCTCGGCTGCTCCTGGCTCACCTTCTCCAGAGGCTTCGTCTCCGTCACTCGTCCCCAGGGTGTCGTGGGCCAGTTCTCCACCATGGCTCCTCCCTCCCTCGACTCCGCCCTGGGGCGTCATCCTGGCTGGGCTCTGGACCACCATCCGGCTCCTCCTACTCCTGACTGCATTCTGGCTCCTTCCTCCTTCCACTCCACCCTGGCCTCACGTCCCAGATCATATGTCCATCTCCAGTTCGTCACCTGCTCCACACCCGCCACCTGAACCCCCACCCTCCCTCCGCTGGTGTATCCGTTTCGGCGCGAGGACGCGCCGTTCCGGGAGGGGGGCCATATGTCACGCATCAGTCAGTCCTCACTCAGCTCATCATCACAGATCACCGTCACCTGGATCCAATCACCCGCGCACCTGTCCTCAATCATCCTCCTCACCATAAAACCACGCTCAGCACGCCACTCATGGTCTGGGCTTGTTCTAGCGAAAGCGGACTGCTAGTGTCTCTCTACGAGTCTCACTATCTGAAATACTTACCTCATTGTACTTACCTGATCTCTGTCTCGTTCCAGTCCTCCCAGTTCCAGTCGTCAGTGGTGTGTGGCCGTAAGCTGACTTCCGCGTCAGCGGAGGGTGGTGGATTCACGAACTCTCAGTATCCCTCCGGCTTTCGTTCTTGGAATCCTCCAGTCTCGCCACCTGCAAAAGAAAGGACCTGTTAGTCACTCCACGTCTTCACCCGGCTCCGAATTCATCTATACAAGTCATACTCACCATCACGAGAACTCCATTCACCTCCGGCACTGCTGCTCTTAACAAAATAAACATCACTTGTATTATACTTACCTTGTTGTCCCGTCTGCTTCATAACAGGCAGCACATATATTTACATAAAATATAATGTGATGAGATTTTCCCCTCAGCCAAAACGATTTGCTCTGGAACAAATAATATATTAATGAGACCAAACATTGACAGTTAGATTTCCCCAAAACTAATTATATCTTTAACCACTACAGAGACATCAGAGCCAGCTGTAAATTTTAGAAGGTCTGGCTGAGGTAAGGCTGCTCTTGGTGGGTTCATGAGTGCTGAACGACCGCTGACGCACTGGAGCTCACATCTCCGAAAACATTGAAGCAAATTTTCAGATAGACGTTATCTTTATTAACCAACCATGTATATGTAGTCTAAATCAGGGGTTTTCAAACCTGTCCTGGAGCCTCCCCTGCCCTGCACATTTTGTATGTCTCCCTTATTAGGCACACCCAATTCAGGTCTTGCAGTCTCTACTAATGAGCTGATGATTTGAATCAGGTGTATTAGATGAGAGAGACAAGCAAAATGTGCAGGGCAGGGGAGGCTCCAGGACAGGTTTGAAAACCCCTGGTCTAAATAACTACATTCTCTCATAAACAGCTCTTATACATTCTGTGACACAAAAGCAGTATTATTTACAAATTATAGTGCGTTTGTGCATTGTGCAATATTGCACTCCTCTCAGCCAATCAGATTTGAGGACCAGAAAGTACTGTTGTACAAAATAAATAAATGACCACTCAAGTCCTTTATTTGTGGAACATAATGCTCTAGATGTCAAAATGAACTACTTACACAATGTTTTAATGGTCAATAGGACGAGATGTGCTCTCAGCTGATTTTGACAAATATAAGATGTAAAGTTGGCTCTGCAGGAATCCAGCATTAAACAGTGCATTTAGGTATTAAAACTATAAACATTAGTGGGCAGAATGATAGAACAACAGTTGGAGTTTGGAGCAGTGACTTCATTTAGTTTACCTAAAATGCTCAATGCCACTATTATATTTTACTCCAATTACAAGTCTAGAAATGATGGATGAGGAAAGTTGCTGTGTTTAAGAGTATCTTTCTTCATGCTCACTGTATTAATATTTTACAGTTATAGTTTTAAATCTACAAGCAATTATAAAGATGTGGAGTTGTAGTTTGTTAGGGATATTAAACCACTGCCAAAAAATTCATTTTTGTCTGATTACTCTTGCAAGAGTGAGTGTATTAATATATTGGCAGATGTGATCCGTTGATCATGCCCTTGACCAGACCAGATCTCCTTGTTTGTTAATTAATGAGGCCGCATCGATGAATCATGGTTGTAAATCACTATTTACTTTGGCTTCTGTTTTAGGGGAGGGATGCAGGAGTATGTATGACGCTGATGGATTGGACAGGAACTGGGAAAGCTTTTCATGTACTCTAAAGTATTGTCCTTCTCCAGAGATTTTAAACTTTGATTCAGTTTCGAGTTTCAGTTACAAGGTGAAATGGACTATCAATGAGCAGAGGTACTGGAGGCACTTTCTGTGAATAGGGTAGAAATTAAGGGCTAAAGCCTTTTTAAACATTAATTGTTTTTTCTTTTTACAACAGATGGTCAGTTGACCTTCTTTAAATGGCCTTTGTTACACTATTCTTTTTATATTAGGTTGGCAGCTTTTGCAACCCTGTTACAGTTTAAAATACTGATTTCTGTTATTTTGTTATTTAAAATCAAATCAAATAAAAACTGCATAACAGGGTTTCAAATTTAACTAAAATACAGATGTCACAAATGAGAGTTTGTTTTTGACTAAATGATGGTTTGTAGTTACTGATCATTTTAATAAAAATATTAATTCCATGCTTTCTTTATGTAACAGGGTTGAATAGTTGAGCTTGACAGATGGAGAATTTGTGAAACAATTTGTGTAAAAACTGAGAAATTGAAATGAGATTAGCATGTAGAACAGCTCCAAATAATACAGATTAATGCTGTTTAAAGATTTTGTTATGTTATGGCAATAAATATTAAATGAATCTTTAAAATATAATATAATAAAATAGGTGTAACAGGCTTGCAAGTAACAGGGTTTAAAGTCGAGTCTAAAGTTTTTTTGTTTGTTTGTTTTGGCTAAATTATGGTTTGTAGTTATTAATAATTCTAAATAAAATATTGATTCAGCTGTTTCTTTATGTAACATGGTTGAATAGTTGAGCTTTACAATAAAATAAAAACTGTGTAACAGGGCTGCAAGTAACAGAGTTTCATATAGTATATATATAATAAAGATAATAAAGATGTCACAAATCAAGACTATTTGTTTTTTGACTAAATGATGGTTTGTAGATATTGATAATTCTTAATAAATATATTTATTCCATGGTTTGTTCATGTAACAGGGTTGAATAGTTAAGCTCAACAAATGACAAGTCGACACTTTAAAGTGAAAAAGTGGGAAAAAAAAAAACAGTTTAAATAAAGTGTAAAATCCTGATTTGTGTGATTTTGTTATTTTCTAGAAATAAATATTAAATGAATATTTAAAATAAAATGCACAAATTTCTATATATTAAAAAAATAACAATAATAAATAAGTAAAAATAAATAAAAACTGTGTAACAGGGTTTCAGATTTAGATAAAATAAAGGTGTCACAAGTCAAGACTATTCGTTTTATGACTAAATGATGGTTTATTGCTAATTTTAATAAAAAATATAAAATATAATAACATAAATATAATAACATAAAGATGTAACAGGGCTGTGTCCTTGTGTTTGGTTTTTTCCTTGTCTCTCCCTACTGTTTAGTTTGTTTTGGTTTCCTCCTATGCCCATATTTGTACTTCCCCCTCGTTATCCCTAATTGTGCACAGCTGTCTTGTTTAGTTACCACTCCCCTTTTCTAGTGTTTAAATAGTCTCTTGTTCCTACTCCCGTTGTCTGGTAATGTTGTGATGTGTTTGTCTACTCCTGGCTTTTAGTTTGTTTATATTAATTCAGTGTTTTGTTTGTAATCCTCTTTTACGAGTTTTCCTTGGCTCCTCGTCTCTGCACGTTCGTGACAGATTACCGGATCTATACCAAAGATGAGTCGGGCAGAGGACAAGCTATGGAGACTGCAGCAGGGCGGTTGGGAGTTATCCCCAGCCAAGATGGCTGCCACTCCAGAGTCTGCACCCAAGATGGCCGCCGTTCCTGAGTCCCCGGCCAAGATGGCCGCCAAGCCTGAGTCCCCGGCTGAGATGGCGGTCCCTCCTGAGCCCCTGGACAAGATGGCGGTCTCTCCCGAAACCCCGGACAAGATGGCTACTACATATGAGTCTCCGCTGGTTCCACCCAGCCTCCCAGAGTCTCCACTATTTCCGCCCAGTCCTCCAGTGACCGCGCCGCCAGAGCGCCCTCCAGTGACCGCTCGCCCAGAGCCTGCTTTTCCAGAGTCTCTGCTGGAGACATCCAGCCCTTCAGAGTCTCCGCTGGGGTCATCCAGCCCTCCAGAGCCCGCTCGCCCCAAACGCCGTCCAGAGCCCGTTCCTCAAGAGCGCCGTCCAGAGCCTGCTCCTCAAGCCCCCTTGAGCTTTGTGACCCGCCATGGCCTCCTGAACTGTCTGCCCGGCCATGGCCTCCTGAGCTCCCTGATCTGCCATGGCCTTCTGAACTGTCTGCCCCGCTATGGCCTCCCGAGTTCGCTGACCCGCCATGGCCTCCTGAACTGTCTGCCCCGCCAAGGCCTCCCGAGCTCTCTGACCCGCCATGGCCCCCTGAGCTCTCTGACCCGCCATGGCCTCCTGAACTGTCTGCCCCGCCATGGCCTCCGGAGCTCTCTGACCCGGCATGGCCCCCTGAGCTCTCTGACCCACCATGGCCTCCTGAACTGTCTGCCCCGCCATGGCCTCCCGAGCTCTCTGACCCGCCATGGCCCCCTAAACTCTCTGACCCACCATGGCCTCCTGAACTGTCTGCCCCGCCATGGCCTCCCGAGCTCTCTGACCCACCATGGCCTCCTGAACTGTCTGCCCCGCCATGGCCTCCCGAGCTCTCTGACCCGCCATGGCCTCCTGAACTGTCTGCCCCGCCATGGCCTCCCGAGCTCTCTGACCCACCATGGCCTCCTGAACTGTCTGCCCCGCCATGGCCTCCCGAGCTCTCTGACCCACCATGGCCTCCTGAACTGTCTGCCCCGCCATGGCCTCCCGAGCTCTCTGACCCACCATGGCCTCCTGAACTGTCTGCCCCGCCATGGCCTCCCGAGCTCTCTGACCCGCCATGGCCTCCTGAACTGTCTGCCCCGCCATGGCCTCCCGAGCTCTCTGACCCGCCATGGCCTCCTGAACTGTCTGCCCCGCCATGGCCTCCTGAGCTCTCTGACCCGCCATGGCCCCCTGAGCTCTCTGACCCGCCATGGCCCCCTGAGCTCTCTGACCCGCCATGGCCCCCTGAGCTCTCTGACCCACCATGGCCTCCTGAACTGTCTGCCCGGCCATGGCCTCCCGAGCTCCATGATCTCCCTTGGCCTCCTGAACTGTCTGATCCGCCATGGCCCCCTGAGCTCCCTGATCTGCCCTGGAGACTGCCTGTGTCTCCAGTGTCCCTGCCTAGCGGGGGCACCCACCCTCCCTCCCCTATTGTATTATACAGTATTGTGTCCTGTTTTGTTCTGTGTTTCATAGTGTTTTTCCCCCTATGGTTCCTTGTGTTTGGTTTTTTCCTTGTCTCTCCCCACTGTTTAGCTTGTTTTGATTCCCTCCTATGCCCATATTTGTTCCTCCCCCTCGTTATCCCTAATTGTGCACAGCTGTATTGTTTAGTTACCACTCCCCTTTTCCAGTGTTTAAATAGTCTCTTGTTCCTTCTCCCCTTGTCCGGTAATGAAGTTGCAATGTGTTTGTCTACTCCTGGCTTTTTGTTTGTTTGTTTGTTTGTTTATAATAAATCAGTGTTTTGTTTGTAATCCCCTTTTATGAGTTTTCCTTGGCTCCTCATCTCTGCACGTTCGTGACAGGTTGCAAGTGACAGGGTTTAAATACTGTGTAAAATTGTGATTTGTGTGATTTTTGTTAAATATTAAATTAATATTTAAATTTAAAATAAAACAAAATAAACAGTGTAACAAGTTTGCAAGTAACAGGGTTTCAATAGTTAATGATAATTCTTAATAAGAATATTTTGTCATTGGTTTCTTTATATAACAGGACTGAATAGTTATTCAGGATTGAATAGAGCCAGACAAAATGCCAGACAAATGACAAGTTGACACTTTTTATAGTGAAAGTGGGGGGAAAAAGTTTAAAAGCAGCGTAAAATCCTAATTTGTCCGATTTAGTTTCCAACAATAAATATGACATATTTCAAATAAAATAAAATTTAATGAAATAAAACTGTGTGTAATGGTTACCAGTAACATGCTTTTAAATTCAGCTAAAATAAAGATGTCACAAGTTGAGACTATTCAATTTGTGACTAAATGAGCATTTGTACTTATTAATAATTTTTAATAAAAATTTTATTCAATTTATTCAATGTTTTTTAATGTAACAAAGTTGAATAGTTGAATTAGCATGCAGTAGAAAGGGTCCAAATAATGCAGTTTAAATACAATTACAGTCTCACTATTTCTCCCTCTCTTTATCTAACTACATTATCAATGCCTCAAGCCCCTGTTACTGGCTCTAAAATTACATTTTTGGAATTAGCAACAGAGGCGTGGGATGAGATGCGTAAGAAATTAGTCCTACACACAAGAACAAAATCTGCACAATGTCTGGTACCATAGCATAAGTGCAATAGTTGACAACAGGCTATTCAATTATTAGAAAAATAATCCAAATGCAAATGCAAAACAATAACAACTGCATGTCCACGAAGCTGCATTTCCACCTCAGGTGTGCATTTTTTCTTCTAATAATTCAACAGAATATAACATTTGAGGTGTTTAAAACAAGCTGTTTTTAATACTAGGTCAATATTAAATCATAAAAAAGAACATGGTATTTTCACTATTTATGGATGAGTAATGCACTGCCTGCATTACTTTAAATACTCTCTCCATACATGTAAGCTGTATGTGCGATTTAGTCTCTAGAAACAACCTGCTGCTTTTAATCTATAGTTTTGTAGGGCTTCAACATAATTTAATTCTCTCATGCACTTCACATAACCCGTAACACATGGTGAGCGCTCGTGCAGCCGTCTCTTCATTTGATTTGTGCAGCGTAAATCACTATGACGCACAATGTATAAGGTGCACACCTGAAGATTGACTTGACGCATTACACATTCACCAGAGAGACTCATTACAACTCTCTAGTACACGACTACACAGCAGATAATAAATCTCTGATTACATAGATTCACTTTATGCATATCATTTGTCATTTATTCACATTGGAAACTGCAGCCGTATGGCTTTCGTGTTTGTACAAAGGAAGTCAGCCCACTTTATGAAAACAGATGTTGGCAGCGACACGCATTTCCGTGCTTCCAAACCCAATAGAACACAAATTGTAATAAAGTTTGGGCCAAATCTTTGTAAAAAATTTATTTGGACATGCTAAACAGACAGTCATTTCCAATATCCGATTGCAGATGTTAGAGAGATTATGCAGAGAACTGATGCTTTTTGTTCAAAGCCTGTAGACCCGATGGTTCCATTAGCATGTAATATCGTTTGCCTCCAGTGTATGATAATTACGTTAAATGATGTTATTCATTTTCTCAGCAGACATCCTTTTTGCTTGCACACAACGTGTTTACAGCTCCTCAAGAACTAAGAAGCTTTTAAACTGTTAACATGTCACTGGTATAGTTGACGCTGCATGCTTTCTTTGTTTAAAGAGACCAGTTGAAAGCGCTTCATATTGAAATGTTTGGTAATAATCCTTTCTTTGTACAGCCCTGTCTCAAACCACATGAACAAGACATATCCAATGCACTAAAGCACAATTAACTACCGGTCTAAGGGGCATTGGTTGAAATTTTGATTTAAAACAAAGACAGGTTGTGAAAAAAATAGTAGGTTTTTATATATAGGCATTAGGCCATTAAGCCTTGATGAACACATTTAAAAGATACAGTATATCTGTTTTTTTTTTTTTTGGTTTTAGATCCAGAACTTGCACTTAATACACAATTAAGATAGTTCTATTGCAGCTGTCAGAATTAAAGTGAAATGTGAAATTAATAAAAAGTGTTTTTTGTGGCATTACATTTACGGTAGATTTGCCCACATTGCATCAGAATTCTTTTACAGCAGTTTGAAGCACTAAGTGTTATAACCAATCAGAGATCAGAGGCATTTCTGTTGAGTTTATGAACGCTTATGAATGATTCTTCACCATAAAGTTAGCTCATGAAATGAATTCTGAATCTCAATTCACAAATTCTCTCTCATCATGAACAACGAAGTGTAGAAAAGGTGTAAAATAAAGGTGCTTCATAATGCCATAGAAGAACCTTTTTGACTAAATGGTTCCATAAAGAATTTTGTTTCACAAAAGGTTCTTTGTTGCAAATAAGGTTCTTCAGATTATAAAAGGGTAAGAAAGAAATGGTTCTTTAAAGAACCTTTGACATTGAAAATGGTTCTTCTATGGCATTGCTTGAAGAACCTTTTGAAACACCTTTATTTTTATGTAAGAGTGTAAGAGTGTAAGAGATTCATTCTGCAGTGTAGACAGCTTCATTCATTATAAGGGGTTGTGGCTAGAAGGAATACAGCAGTGCCCAGAAAGTAACAATGAAATTAAATGTAATTTTCTACCTGTTAGATTATGTTTTATTCACGTCGAAACCTACCCCAACCCTAAACCTTACAACAATGCAAAAAAACATCAATTATTGTTGTACAATGTGACAAAAATTCCGCAATATTAATGTGTACTTGCCCAGTAATTGCATCTGGGGAGTTTTTGCGGCTTAGATGTCGTAAAACTGAGACGGAGGTGGACCGCTTGCACTTTGCTTGCTTTCTTTATATAATTTATTCCCAGTTTGAACCCTTATTCCGAGTTTAACTGTTTTGTTTTTCGTGCTGATGAAATAGCCATTGTGAAGTCATGATTTTCTAATCCATAAAAAGTGGAATAAAAAATTCATAAACAGTTCTTAGCTTGTTTTGTCTGTATCAAGAATGTGGCATGCTTTTCCACCCGCAGACACACATTAAATCAACATGATTAATGATTATTACAATATCAAAAGCAATAATCTTCAATAATGTTTTTGTCATCATATTGGAGTTTCACCCTCTAATGAGTTAACCATATTATAATTTACAGGCCTATTGTGCAATTTTTGGCATAAATGTGCGTACATGACAAGCATTAAACAGCTTGTGTAAATAAACATAAATGCCATGTCAAATGCAGTTCTTTCCCACCTTTTAAAGAAGTTTACTTTTAGAATAAACAAAATAATTTATTCACCCCCATATCAAGATGTTCATGTCTTTCTTTGTTTAATCAAAGAGAAATTAAGGTTTTTGAGGAAAACATTCAATGATTTTTTTCCATATAATGGACAGGGTTGAAGGTCCAAATTGCAGTTTCAGTGCAGCTTTAAAGGGCTCTCCAGACAAGGAATCAGGGTCTTGTCTAGCGAAACAATTGGGCATTTTCTTAAAACAAAAACCACAAATGCTCATCTTGCACTAGCCCAACCTCATACATTATGTATTGATGTTGGAAAGGTCACGCATGATGTAGTACCGACCCAGTGTTTACAAAGCAACTGTGCAAAGAAAGTCAAATGGCCTTTACAAAAAATAAATAAATAAATAAATAAATAATATTTTGTTTGTCAGTGTCACGTATCTGGTCTATCTCATCATGAACTCTTGCACACACATTCTGGACTGCAATCCCCATAAGCCACTGCACCAATCACTGCACACAGCTGCTCCTCGTTTCCCACTGAACTGATTGCTGCACACACCTGTTTCACATTTACCCACATGCATTTAAGCCACTGACACACACACTTCCTTGCGAAGTCTTACCGTTCCCTATGGTCGTAATTCCGAGCGTTTTCCCTTGTGTTGGTTTCTCTGTGTATGACTCTGGACTGTGTACCCCGTTGACGATTCCTGCTACCTGCCATTGCGACCATTGCCTGTGTATTGAACTGTTTCCTGGATTTCCTACGTTGTTCCTGTTTTCCGGTGATTATTTCCTGCCTGTTGACTATTCTCAATAAATGCTGCAAATGGATCCGCATGTCTCAGACCCTCCTTGTGACAGTCAGATGATTTTGAAGTTGGAGAAGAAAATGAGATCTACCCTTTTTGCCTTACCCTACCTTTTTAAACCGAAGTAGACAAATAAAGAACTAACGCCGCGTGACATTTTCATCATTTTTTCAGTATATAGTCAAGCCTGAAATTATTCATACCCTTTGCAAACTGTCACAGTCCAAAAAAAAAAAACTCCAAAGTTCTATACCATTCCAAATAGTCCAAGCTGTTCTAAAGCATCCTAATTACCAGGATTCATTTAGAACAGCTGTTTTAATCAAATAAACAGGTGAAAAAAAAAAGCTCTCTTGAAGCTCTCTTTTGGTTTGTGGACAGTCATGGCTAAGACAAAGGAGCTCACTGAGGACCTGCGGCTGCGCATTGTGGCTGCTCACAAGTTAGGAAAGGGCTATAAGACCATATCTAAATGTTTTGAATGTTTTCCAGTGGCTACAGTGCAAAGTATTATTAAAAAATACAAGACATTCTGCACTGTGAAAAATCTCAGAGGATGTGGTCGGAAGCCGAAGGTGACACCTGTGCTGGGCAGGAGGATAGTAAAAGAGATAAAAAAGAATCCAAGGATCACCAGCAAGGCCATCCTGATGAATCTGGGCTCTGCTGGTGGCAACATCACAAGGCAGACAGTCCAACAGACACTGCACACCGCTGGGTTCCACGGACGCAGACCAAGGAAGACACCACTTCTCCAGATAAGGCGCACAAAAGCCCGCTTGGCCTTTGCAAATGCTTATCTGGACAAAGAAGTAGATTCTAGTCTTCTGTTTTATGGTCAGATGAAACAAAAATTGAATTGTGTACAATTCAATGATGTAGCCTTCATTTGGCGTAAAAAAAAGAAGCCTTCAACCCTAAGAACACCATCCCCACTGTCAAACATGGTGGTGGGAACCTAATGTTTTGGGGGTGTTTTTCAGCCGGTGGACCAGGGAACCTAATCACAGTAAACCGCACCATGAAAAAGGAGCAATACATCAAAATTCTCAACAACAACATCAGGCAGTCTGCAGAGAAACTTGGCCTTGGGCACCAGTGGACATTTCAGCACGACAACGACCCAAAACACACAGCAAAAGTGGTGAAGAAATGGTTAGCAGACAAAAACATTAACGTTTTGCAGTGGCCCAGCCAGAGTCCTGACTTAAATCCAATTGAGAACCTGTGGAGGGAGCTAAAGATCAGGGTGATGGCAAGGAGACCCTCCAACCTGAAAGAGTTGGAGCTCATCGCTAAAAAATGAATGGGCAAAAATACCAGTGGAGACATGCAAAAAGCTGGTCAGCAATTATAGGAAGCGTTTGATTGCTGTAATAGCCAATAAA
Source organism: Garra rufa (assembly GCF_049309525.1). NCBI lineage: Eukaryota > Metazoa > Chordata > Actinopteri > Cypriniformes > Cyprinidae > Garra > Garra rufa. Next base: position 10,533,613 of record NC_133377.1, read on the forward strand.
GGCTTTTCTATTGATTATTCAGAAGGGTATGAATAATTTTAGACATGCCACTTTTGTTCAAATGTAAATAAAAGATGAGTAACATTTTTTTTCCACAAAGATGCCTCTAGTTCATCATCTTATTATTTTCTGGGAGACGTCTGTGTCATTTCTAATCAAAAAAAAAAAAAAAACTTGCTGGCTGAATAAAATTAACTTTTGGCAGGGGTATGAATAATTTTGGGCTTGACTGTATATATATATTTTTTTGAGAAAATTACCAATCTTTTCTCTTGATAAGACTAGATAAGACTTATTCCTGGTGTTACAAACAGGACGACTGAGAACGAGGATCCAAATGCAAGCTTTATTGTAAAGATTGCAGTCAAGGCAAACAGGGTCGAACACCAGCAAACAGAAACAAACAGGGCAAGACAAAAGCGTAAATCCAATAAGGCAGGCGGGGGTCGAAAACCAAGAGGGCAGTCCAAAGTAACAAATGAAAAAACAAAACAATGAAACTAGGAAGAACTATGGCTAAGACTGAAAAACAAAAACAGAACTATGGCTAGGGCTAGGGCTTGGGAAAAAACAACAAGGAAACTAGGAAAACGCTTGGTAAAGTCCGCAGGAGCAAAACAATACTTGGCACTGTGGCTGTATCCGAAATCGCCCCCTATATCCTCATTCACTATTCCCTACATTAGTCCACTCATTCAGTTCACTTGAAGGAGTGAATGTAAACGAGTGAGTGAATTCGGACACTGAGCGCACCGGAAGGACTGCCGCTTTTGCATAGTATTGCTTACTGTTTAACAATCATTTAAAACGGACAGTTCGAGTAGTAAGATTAAAGGATTTATCTTGAACTATGTCAAGGAATTTACGTATAAACCCTGGTTAAAAAATAATAATAATCAATTTACAACGAATTGGTACCTGTGTTGTACGCTGTATTAGCCATGAACCAGCGCGTTGTAAAATGAACAGATGGATGTTTCAGCAGCGGGCGCCATCGTCTGGTGAGACGCGGTAATTCAGTCGGCGCGCGAATCTCTCAGTGCATTATGGGTTATCTCTAGCTGTTGAGACATTGGCGTACATCGGTTGTACACTCGTTTTTGCGGTGCATTGTGGGATTGAATGAGTGCACACGAAAACGTCCACTATGGTTTCGAACACCAGTTAAAATGGCTGTCCCCTCAAATAGTGTACTATTTGAGGGTATAGGGGGCGATTTCGGATACAGCCTGTGAGTTTGGCATGGCCTTCCATAAATGGCTGACAGACAGGAAATAACCAACGAAGCAGCAGAGGGAGCAGCAACTGTCTGACTGGGTGAGGGCTCCCTCTGCTGGGCTGGCGTTACACCTGGGATCATGCAGAGCTTTGAAGCTGCATTGGAACTGCAATTTGGATCTTTAAAATATGGGGAAAATCCTGGAATGTTATCCACAAAAACACTGATTTCTTTGCGACTAAAGAAAAAAAGACATGAGCATCTTGGATGACATAGAGGTAAGTAAAATATTAGATAATTTTTATTCTGTAAGTGACTTTAAGTGTAAAGATGGCTTTTGTTGATGTTGAAAAAAGATTTGATTGGTAGAAGTATTGTGATTAATTAAAGTAGTTTGTCAATTTTTTAAATATCTGACATTAAAAATACATATAATTAATAAGGAAATTATCACAAATAACCTTACAAAGTTAAAATAAATATCTTTGGAAATCAATTCCAGTGAGCAAATAGTGCTTCTTAATGGAAAATGGAAAAGGTAATATCTAACATTGACATGTTGTATTTTGGATGCTGGTTCCTGGCAGAGGTGCTGGTATATTTGCTTCTAAACCAGTAAGACTTCCCAAATCAACCAGCTTCACCAGAATGTGAACAGCACCAAACCAGCTTGGTTAAGCCAGCATGGAGCTACTGTTCAGAAAGCAAATCAATGGACATTAAATGCAAGCACATAATATATTTCTTAACATGGTTTGCTTCATCAAGCTAACAAATTTAGCAGAAAGTTCATGGTTATGAGAGTTTAAGGAGAGTTTGACTGATATGTGCAAAAGGCACTCAGACTGCACTTTGAAAATGGCCTTTGAGTAAATACAATTTTGAGAGCAGTGATTCTTCTCTTGTTTCCTCTTAATAAACAGATAAATGTAATAAAGAGAACAACATTTTCAAAAATGTAACTCTTTCTTGGCCTGCCACACTACTTCACTACACACTAAACTACACTTTAGTATAGGGTAGAACGGGGCTAAAGGCACCCCGGGGTAAAAGGTGCCTTTGATATTATTTTCCTCTAAACCACTAGATCCTTGTTGCGATCTCAGGCCGCAGCACAAAGTCGATTCTGTGCTTATTTGATCTGATATTTGATTTTTTTTAAATGTAGATTTAAGTAGTAAATGAGAATCTCTCAAATTATTCAATATATCTGGAGACAAAGGTCTTCTTAATGATTTTTTTGTTTAGGATGATTAAAACAGCAGAAAGAATATGTAAAAATATGGTATTTGGGGTAAAAAGCACCACTGCTGTTGGGGCTAAAGGCACAATGATTAACGTGATAATTAATAGAAGGCTGACTTTTCCATTTGTTGACATGATGTTGTTACATTGAGATGGTAAATTTCATATATTATGTTGGGTGTCCATCTTAGAGATAATCACCATGGTTGGGATGAAACCCATCATATTTAAAAACATGCTATTAATCATATAATATAATAAAATATCATTTGTTGTTACTACTGTAAATCTGTATTCAATTATTATGGGATCACCTTCAATGCTTTCAGAATCTTTATATTTTAAAATGACTTTGTTTCTGTATTTTAAAATATATGTTTTATATTAACAATTTAATGATAGTATATTTATTGAACAAAACAAAATTATTTTATTTATCAAACTAAGCAGAAAATAGTGCAAACTTTTCTAATATGATTGTTTTGAACAAGTGTTATACATTATTTAAAATTTAGCTAAAGTATTTGTATCAATAATGTGTGCCTTTTATTGATTTATTTTTACAAAATCTGTTGCTTTATAAATGTTCAATACAAGCATATATTTTTCTGCAATCATACACTTTGGACACAGTGAAAAAAAAAAATTTCTTAGCGGGTGCCTTTAGCCCCATTATAAAGTACTTTTTAAAGAAAAAAGTACTTAAAAGTAATAATGAATATACTTATATGTAGTGGTGCAAGTATGACATCAGAACCCAGAGTAATTCAACACTGATTCTTTTGAGATTATCCAAATAAGTTTTATAATGGGGGTTTTCAATTTATGAGTACAATACAGCCAGTGGTTACCATAAAGTGATATTACTTTGACGTTCTGTTTTACAGTTATGTGAACAGTGGAAGCAGTTATGTTTATTTTTGAAAATGTATGTTCCTACAACCCACCCTTAAAGGTCAACTGAAGTGCTTTTCAACTGAAACAGGGCAAGAGCTGTTGAGCTCAGTAAAGCTGCATTTGACTGCCACAGTCTCATCCATATCGCATAAGGAATAATCAAGCACAGGCCATTGAAGTGGCCGTTACACCTCAGATGTGCATTATTTTCTAAGGATTCAACGGACCGAAGTCAATTATCCTACTTATGCTATGGTTACCACACCTCAAGACATCGATCAGATGATATATTTCAAGATTCGTCCAGTTTTTATCCTTAAACCGCTATTGTGAGTTGGGTTAATTTCTTACGCAGCTCATCCAATGCCTCTGTTGCTAATTCCAAAACTTCATTTTAGACCTAGTACCGATGCTTGAGCCGTTGATAGCAGACTAATGCAGTTTTTAGACAGACATACGAACAGTCGGAAAGAGAGAGAGAGAGACCTCTCTAAATCTGTGCATCTCTTAACAGTGTACAGCAGCAGCGTCTCTGCTAATAGTGAAACTTTAAGTTAATTTTCTTCAGGACCACGCAGTTGTTGCCTTACTTGTGATAAATGTCATATAAGTTTTAAGTTGTTAATTATCAGAGAAGCGTAGTATAATATAAAATATAAAATTTTGTGTAGGATTCAAATGGGTCCGATACGTTTTGTGGTCTGACTCATGCATACATTCAAAAAAAGATTTGTTGGATTTACTCAAGAAAAGGACTGTCAAGGGGTTTCATGCAACCATATTGAGTAATTTGTACAAGTAACAATTTAGTTGTATTCTATGTCCCCATTAACTTATCCTCAAGTTGTTCCAGACCTGTAAGACTTTCTTTCTTGTGTTAAACACAAAATAGATTTAAAAGAAAATACATAGACAGTTGACAGTAGCCATTGACTTATGTATTTTTTTTCCATACTATAAAAGTCACTGGCTGTCTGGTTACCAACATTCCTCAAAAAATATTTTCTTGAGTGTGTTCAGACGAAAAAAGAAGATCATACACGTTTGGAAAGACATAAAGGGAAAGTAAATAATGACATTTCTGGGGTGAATTATCCCTTTTAGATACAGAGATCCAAGTTGAGTTGGTATTGTTCTGTAAAAGAGACTAAATTCATATCAAAAACAGATATCACAAACCTTTTCAATGACAGCCATTAGTTTACACATGTTCCCTCCTGCAACTCCTTTTTTGATCAGTTTACTGTATCCATCCAGTTTCCTTAGCATATGAAAGTTTAAGATAACTCTGTAGTGCATTCCATGTTATAAGTGCATGGGAAACAATTACTGCGACCAAATTAGCCATGCGTTAATCTATAGTGCTTCAAAAAAATTAATCTACTTGACACTGTTATTTTGAAGTTAACTGACTAAAATGGAAACATAGAGAACAAAAACCTAGCCTTTATGCAACAGATTAGCATTGCCAGGCACCAAAATAAACTGATAACTTTAATAAAAAACCCTCTGTGGACACTTAAATCACTTTTTTAAAGCAATATTTATCAGGATGGTAGAATTTTAATTCATACCTAACAAACAGAGTCACCCGCATCTTTTCTTCAACATGGTTCGTCTGTCTTCCGTTGCTCAGGTCTATCCTGCATACTTTTACTAATTTGTGCATTTCACTCAGTGTTGTTAAGTTGACTGAACAAACACTTGCTAAGTAAAGCTGACAATATATTTTTTTTTTTTTTTTTTTTTTTTTTTTTTGTAGAAACCACTCAGTTATATTACGTCCATGACATTACATGTGTTTTTTTAAGTAATGTGAACAAGAATGTATAGACTAAAGCTAACAACTGTGAAAGTTCATTTCTGGTGGTTTGTGTGACATTGTGAAATCAGTTATCATTTGCCCCAATGGAATGCATACTGACATTGTCTGAATTGTTCCCTATAACCTCTATATAGAGTGTGCTATACTCTGTGCCATTCACCACACAGAAAATAGTAATTTTGTGAACAAGTGACTGATTTCAGCCACAGCTTTAGTGTCTATTTATAGTGTAGGGGGCAGGGCACTTTCGGATTCTAGAGAGCATTTGATTGGACCAAAACCATAAAAAAAATAAAAAAAAATAAAAAAAGTGAAGTTTCAGACAGAAAATGATAAAACAGAAACTGATATCTTACAGTTTGATACCTTTTTTTGTGTTATTGCTTATTTTAAGAACATCCAACACCCTTAGGTAGATTCAGGATGGTGGAAAAATCTCTCCCCAGACAGACAGGTCTGACTCCACATGAAATGCTCCGACATTATGTTGTACACTGTGCTCTTCCAGGGGAAGCAAAACCAGAACAGGCCAGATCCATTACTGAACTCAATGAACTACAATAGTCCCTCTTCAGAATTCTCAAAACTCAACTTTTAGTTTAAAGCACCAATTTTCCTGGGAATTTCCATTTTTAAAAACAGTAATTGCTGAAAGAGCAACACGAGAGAGAACAGATAGATCTTCCTTTAAGAGCTCATTCTAGCTATTTATGTATCATGTAAGAAATGTATCAGAAAGAAAAAAAAACTCAAATAGGAGCTATTTATTTACTAGAATGCAGTTTTGCAGTAATTATATTGTCCTATCAGAAAGCTTAAAATCATTTTGCTATCAAATAGAAATGAGGAAGAAATGTCCTCAGAACATTTATTACATTAAAATTGGTTTTTAAATTAGCAAGACTGATGGGCTTTTGCTCAGATAATCAGAAAATGTTTAGCCTCACACTTAAAAATAATTGCAGCCATTATCCGTATAACAATAAATGTACAATTTATTTAGATACATTACAATTAGAAGTACATTAAGGCCAAAATCATTCAAAATCATTCAAATGCTAAAAAAAGCGAATATTTATCCGTAAACACTAGACATAGATAAAAATGGGCTGTAGATATGGAAAATACACATTTTAACTTTAAACCAAGAGACACTTTTTAACTGCACAACAACATGAAATATAATAGTTTAGATGTGCCCTTTATAGATTTGTTAGCATTAACAGTTATGTCATGTATGCTGGGTTCTGCGCTCATTCTCCACAGGATGTGTGTTGCATTATAGCCTAGAGGGAGCTGTTACATTCATGCAGACATGAACATTACAGTTGTACTGTAATATGCCTACTAAAACAGTCCAAAAACACCATAAGGACTGAATTATGCATGCATTTATGTCATATGACTACATAGTCCATATCATACTGTATGTGTAACCATGACCTCGATAGGTCTCACTTTAGGGGTTCAGTTTTTGCCACCAAATACAAACACTTTCAGGGTTTTCACAGTAATGCAATAGAAAAATTGTAAGAGGAACAGTGCAAAAGAACATTGTAATAAACTGAAGAACCTTTTTCTGCATTCTATAGAACCCTGTGCATTTAAACAGTTCCATGAATGTTCATTGTCCCATCAATGCCAGTAAAGAATTTTTAAGAATGCAAAATTAAAGAATTCTAGACTTTCGACAGGCAGACATGTTAAGACAGTTCAGTAGTAATGCTCAAAGACAACTCTCAGAGTAAATGACATGTGCTGTAGTGTTTTTGTATCCTAAAACACCCTCCATCAGAATTAGCAGGTTATTGCTTCATTTAAGACAATATATGGGCTGAACAACATACTGTAATTCCTACACTCACTAGCTACCCAGCATGGAAGCAGAACATGAGATTTCCATATTCTGTTCGGCAGATGAATGTGCACACAGAGCGTAAAATGACAAAATGTGAAATGCTTCCTGTGCGATTAAGTGGTTTATTCTTGCTTTCCTGCTGAGAAATGAGTCATACAAACGTTTAATGCACTGTCAGAGAGGAGAGTTATGGCTCTGACACTCCGTCACGAAGCGGATTCTGTGCATTCTCTGACTAAGCACTGTACTGCATTATTTTATTTCAATTGAGCATTTTATGTTATATATTTATTTATATATATTTTTAATAATGTTATGTAATTTATGTAATTTATTTGCTTTATTTCTTCTTATCCATTTAAAATTAAACCTTTTATGAATGGCACGAGGGTGAGTAAATGATGAAAGTATGCTTATATTAAGCAGCTTTGTGGATGAAATATATGTGTTTCTTATATCAAGTGTGTGATTGTATGAGGTTAAGTCGTATTTTGCATTATCCATCTTGTATTGCATATTCTTGCCTCAAACAGCAAAACCTTTAGGTTTTATAAATAAATAAGATTAATCTAATATACATCATAACTGACATGCAATAATGAATGCAGTTCTTCCATCATGGTCCATGAAATAAAAGTTAATTTTAAATAAAATATATACAAATACACATGGTGCCAAACATTGATTTTTCAATATCATCTGATGTTTCTGGAAAAACAAAAAAACAATTTCAATTGTAATTTAAAAGACGTTCTCATAAAGATAAATAAATGAGATTGATAGGCCTTCAAACTGATGATCAAACACTAAAGATAAAATAAAAACAAATGATCTACTAATTAGGTTTATTACCATTAAAGCATCATGTCACAGTTCTAGAGTTCCTGCTGAGAAAAACTCCTCTAAGAGCTTTTTTCTATTCAAGCCACATGCTGCAGGAAAACCAGTGTGTTCCCGACCCTACCATCTTTTTGACTCCAGGAGCACAGATACTGTACCTGCAGAACTGCATGGAAAAGGCTATTTGGCTTGTACTCTCTCCACACAGATACATTCATATTTGAATTAACAATATGCCCTGTTTTTACCGTTTGCCTTTGTTTTTGCTAAAAAACAACTGTAAAAATAACAACATTATGGTGAGCAAATGCAACAGAGTAATTATGCTTTTAAAGAGAAGGTGATATTTGTAAACTAGCTTTTTACCAGACAATGCGAGTGCCGCTTCCTTGTAAAACTCACCATGGACAACCAGTGTTGTGGGTTGTTGCTGGGTAAAGGCTCAAATCAACAGTGTGCCCTTTCTCTCTGATATTCTGGTGTCTATATATCATATAATCACATTTCATAACACTCTCAAAATGAAATGTCCAGTGACCAGATATAAAAAAAATTTTTGTTCAAAACACATGAATGTGAATCTGGGAATGTTTTATTACATTGGTAGGTTTCAG
>NC_133377.1:10542610-10647539 GCF_049309525.1 Garra rufa
ACAAGAATAAAGTCAAAATGTTTCGAGAATAAATTCTAAATGTTTAAAGAATATAGTCGAAATTTCGAGAATAAAATCAAAATGTTTTGATATGATATGATATGATATGATATGATATGATATGATATGATATGATATAACTTTATTGTCAGACGAATCTGAAATGTTTCTTCCGTAACAGTATGTTGACACTCTTTACAAACAGACAGAACACAATTTACAAAAAACATTCAATATAATCAAGGAGAAAAAAAAAAAACTGGAGCTTTCATTTTACATGGATCTTATTTAGCTCTAGGACAGCCTGGTGTACAAAAGAATGTTTTAAGAATAAAGTCAAAATGTTTCGAGAAGAAATTCAAAATGTTTAGAGAATGAAGTCAAAATTTCGAGAATAAAGTCGAAATGTTTTGAGAATAAATTCGAAAATTTTTGAGAATAAAGTTAAAATTACATTTATTTATTTTATTTTTTTTGGTGCAATTTTCACAAGCTCACAACAGATTGTCAAGAATGTACTTTTACATTTCAGCTTTTCAAACATTTTACTGTGTTTTCACTTGCATTAGCCTTCACAAGGTTTTCACAAAACAAAATACTTGTTTCATCTATCTAGACTTTCATTCATAGGCTTTAGATCTGATCAGTTTTCAGAAATTGTGCAGTATTTGTAAGCTTGCTATTATCCTGTTGCAATATTTCATGCTAGACACCTGAGGGTAAAAAAAAAATCCCCACGTAGCGGATCAATGGTGAGCTGCTGTTTTGAATTCTGTATGCTGCTGTAATGGTGTTGCTGAAGAGTACTCTGGCTGATGTGACCCAGGCCTCCCACTCTCACTCTGCCTCTGCCGCTCTTTAATAACCATGTGTCTGGTCTCAGCCCACCAGGGGCACTTCACCCTAATACACCCACTGAAAATAAGATATTGGACACATCAGAAAACTTTTGAACCCTGTTCCTACCTTGTAAGCCCATTTGACATCTACGGGATGTCACCCAAAAAGTGAAAAATGTATTATCAAATTCCGGGGAAACCAGCAGGAGTTTTCATTTAATTTTGCAAACAGTGAAGACAAGAAAAACCTGAATGTATTTATATATACTTCTTTTACAAATGTTTACAAAGTTCTAAGACATGAATACAGTATCTGTTGCTGTTAAAATGCCATTTTCCGTTCCATAAAAGTATATTATTAAAAAATTACTTGCAGATAATATAATATTCATTAAACAAATGCCATTTAAGCGCACTTAACAACTTCACTTTCATTACTTTTTTTTTAAAACACTTTAATGCATGAATAGATTACAGAGAGCAAGGTAATGTGCCTCAACTTGACCATTTCAGTGCACTTTTAGCACTTAGGTTTGTTCTATGCAAATGTTTTGATAGAAGGAAACAAGATACAATTCTAATTTCAACATTATTTCTTCTTCAGACATTGTTCTTTAAATAGAATAAGTATCAGCTGAATACAAAGTGACCACTGAAAATGGGTAATATTTAATAATTTCGTCATAGAGCCACATTGAGATCACTATATTGCTGAGACTGAATAATGCCATGAAAAGTAAGATTCCAAAAGACAAGTTTATTAACAAGTAGAATCTAAAATCATATTGAGATATCTTTAAAACTCCTTGAGTTATAGGCTTGCAAACTGTATGCAGTTGTCTTGACGCAAGGAAACAAGATATCTCTCTAGTTTCAACATTATTTGTTCTTGAGACATTCCTCTATAAAACAAAAGAAGTGTAATTTAGAAGTTGCATTTTTTTTTGCAAACTGACCCACATTTGGTTTTTAACCACTGAAAATGTGTACATTTGAACGATTTACTACCGGAGCCATATTAAAATTCCAATACCTCGGGAAACAAACCATATAGAAGATGCCAAAAGGAAAGTTTGCCAATATCTAAAAGGGCATTAAGATATCTTTAATACCTCTTAAAGTACAGGCGTTGAAAACTTTGGAGGAAAAAACTTGAAAAGTGCTGTTCCCCTATTTTTGAATGGTCACCATTGGCACATAACGCAACAAAGTTTGCTAAAGTCAACAGATTTTACTAACAGACCTACCAAAACTGCAAAATAGTGGATTACTCAGTAAATATTCATCCATGACATTTAATATTTTGGCTTCCCTCACTATACATGTCTATCTTTCTTCAAATATGCTGAATTTATTATACATATTTTTTCCTCAAGACTATGTTTTTAGGGTTTAAGCCCCTACTGTTTCTGTTGCTTTTCTTGTTATTAATTCGACTACCAGTTAAGAATTTCACTTTTCAAATCATTCTAGCTTTTAAACACTTTTTGAACCAGTATTAAGTTTTTCACTACTCCTCCTTCAAATTTTGTCCAATTTCCTTGGGTCATGCCAAATCTGTGAACTCCTGTCCACCATATTGAAATTTGCCATAAATAGCTATATCTTTTAAAGGATTTGACATATGGCACAGAATTTGGTAGGGATCGGGGGCGCTAGTGAGCACCGCATGGATCAGACGCTTCCTTGAGAGCCTCCTGAACATCCTCGCTAAAATTATGTTTAAAATTAACATTTGCATCACATTAGTTTAACTATGAGCAGTTCCAGCAGATCTCAACATAGGGGGAAAACTATTAACCCAAAAGTACCCACCAAAAAGGACAGCGAAGCTACTTTCACCGCTGAAGAGGGCGACGAAGCTAACATCCGCACTGAGCTAGCTACAGAAGCTACCACCACAACCAACGCGGCCCCAAATCAACAACCCACGCTAGCTAGCATCCTGGCGGCTATCGGAGAGATAAAGGACGACATGACCACCAGATTCAACACCCTTGACTCAAAGTTACACCTTCTCCAGACCTCCCTGGCTGACCATGCAACGCGTATCGCCGACCTAGAAGGGTCGGCTACCGATCATGAGACCCGCATCTCAGCCTTGGAACAGCGCTGCCAGGAGCTGATGGATGCCAACAAAGCCACGAAGCATAAGCTGATTGACCTCGAGAGCCGCTCAAGACGCTCAAACATTAAAATCACCGGCTTACCCGAAAATATCGAGAAAGGGAACCCGACGCAGTTTACGGCCGAGTTTCTGCCGCGGCTCCTCGGGTCCGACAACTTCCCCAGCGGCCTCAGGGTGGATCGCGCACACCGGATAGGCGCACAACTCTCATCAACACGACCCCGCACCATGATCGCCAAAATCCACCACTTCTCTGAGAAGGAGAAAATCCTCAAACTTGCACGCCTGCAGTCTCCCCTGTCTTTCAACGGAGCCCGGATCAGCATATATCCTGACTTCCCACTGGAGATATCGGAGCAACGCCGAGCTTATGATGGATTAAAGAAGAAATTGCGAGAGGCTGGAATCAGACATGGTCTCCTCTTCCCGGCGCGCCTGGTCTTCACCTTCGGTTCTGAACGGAAAATATTTCAAAACCCTGCTGACGCCGAAGCATTCATAGTCAGGTTTGTTACACTTGCAACCACGGCTCCCTAACGAACCTGACCCGCTGCGGGTCGCATCTCCTTGCTGATCCTTCGTTGATGCTATTCGCCCGCTTGCTGTCCTATTTTTTCCACACCTTCATGTTAATCGCTGCTCGACTCTACCCGTATAAGCAAATGTCACTGTTATAGGAGGATGGATCGGGTTAGTCGGCGAGGCCACCTTTGGGGTAACGTTACGACATGTTTGCTTCACGGACCTACAAAGTTAGTCTATACAGACATTTCCTTGTAGGGTTAAGCTGCTTCCCACTGTTTATGAGGGTATTGATGTTCTGCTTCGTTTGGGGAAGTAGATGGGGGGAGGGTTTAATGTATATTTCAACTGTTTTTTTTTTTTTTTTTTTCCTTTTTTTTTTTTTTTTTTTTTTTTCTTCCTTTCCTTATTTCTTTCACCTGCTCTTGTACTCATTGCCAGCGTTTTTATCACCGCCAGCACACCACAGTATTTTGATTATGTTTTTTCATGGCTGCTAGTTGTTCCCTTATTCCGCCAACAGGCGGCAGGTTAACATTGTTAAGCTGGAATGTCAGAGGTTTGAGGACCAATTTAAAGAGAGGCAAGGTATTCTCCCATTTGAAGTCCCTACATGGAGATATTATCCTTCTGCAAGAAACGCATATAAAGCATATGGAGCAATGGAGGCTAAAATGCAATTGGATATCACAAATTTATCAGTCTACATTTTCTTCTAAGGCTAGAGGTGTGGCGATTTTATTTCGTCGGAACATCCCATTTCAGCATATTTCAACCATCTCCGACCCAAATGGGCGCTATCTAATTGTAACAGGCCACATTCTGTCACGTCACGTGACTTTTTTAAATATATATGCACCCAACTTTGATGATCCGGCTTTTTTTAGGAAAGTTTTCAACCTTATCCCAGACCTTTCCACTACCCACCTCATCGCTGGGGGAGATTTTAATGCGGTATTAGACTGTTTCACTGATAAGCTTTCCACTCGCTCAACTGTTCCTTCTAATTCCACCATCACTCTGAACAATCTGAACCTTGTCGATATCTGGAGGTTACATCATCCTACCGACAGAGACTTTTCTTTCTTTTCTCACGTGCACAAATCATACTCACGAATTGACTATTTTCTAACAGATGCCAAATTGACTACTGATATAATTTCTACCAAATACCACAATATCCTAATTTCCGATCACAGCCCAGTTGAGCTCAGTATAGACTTTGGCTGTGCAAAACCTACATTTGACTGGCGTTTTAACCCATTATTACTCAACGACTCACACTTTCGCCAGCAAACAGCCAACTGGATCACAGACTACCTGTCCCACAATGACACCCAAGATGTCTCTGACTCCACCCTCTGGGAAGCTTTTAAAGCTGTAATGCGCGGCCATATTATAGCCTATGAGACCAAAGTGAAAAAAGACAGACAAAAGGAACTGTTAGAAGTTACAGCACGGCTGTCTACCCTTGAAAAAGACTACAGAGCGTCTCTCTCACCCTCTAAGCTGAATGAAATATTGCAACTTAAATTTAAGTATAACACTATTCTTTCTAATCAGGTGAGCACAATGCTATTAAAAGTGAGACAAAAACACTTTGAACTGGCTGACAAGCCAGACAAACTTCTAGCCCGTCAGCTCAGGAACATCCAGGCTAGCAGAGCGATTCATAAAATTAGAACCAAATCAGGCGCCATCTCCACTGACCCTAAAGAAATTAATGAATGTTTTCGCAAATTCTACGAAGACCTTTATACATCAAAGACCACTGCAGATCCGACACTAATTTCTGAATTTCTCCAAGCCCTTCATCTTCCTAAATTGAACCCTTCTGACCAAGTGGAGCTAAATGCAAACATAACGCCGGAGGAAGTGGCGGGAGCAATACGTTCTTTCCCCAACGGGAAGGCCGCCGGCCCGGACGGGTTCAACATTGAATTTTACAAAGCATATCTGGACAAAATCACCCCTTTAATGCTAAGAATGTTCAACCACTCTATTGCTACTGGTAGACTCCCCGACTCTCTATATTCAGCCAACATCTCTCAGTTATTGAAAAAAGACAAAGAAAAGACCGACCCAGCCTCATATCGTCCCATTGCCCTCCTCGGATGTGACCTCAAGGTGTTTACCAAAATACTTGCCAATAGACTTAATAAATGCATAACAAGCATAATCCATCATGACCAAACTGGATTTATTCCAGGAAGATTTTCCTTTTTTAATGTCAGGCGACTGATGAATGTGATGTACTCCAGATACGACAAAGATTCCAAAATTTCCATTCTAGCCCTTGACGCAAGGAAAGCTTTCGACCAAGTGGAATGGAAGTACATCCTAGCTGTAATAAAGGAATTTGAGCTGGGCGACAACTTTGCTTCCTGGGTTGAAATGCTTTATGCCTGTCCATCTGCTTCAGTCATCACTAACTATAACAAATCGCCCACTTTCCCTTTACAGCGCTCCTGTCGTCAGGGCTGCCCTCTGAGCCCGCTGCTTTTTGCGATTGCAATGGAGCCTTTCGCTATCGCTGTAAGAAATCATCCCTCCATTACTCCATTAATTCTTGGTAAAGTTGACCACCGTATCTCGCTTTACGCAGATGACGTGGTCTTGTTTCTTTCCCGCCCCGAAGAATCCCTACCTCACGTATTAAATCTTATAAATAAATTTGGCAAACTATCTGGATACACCATAAACTGGGATAAGAGTGAATTTATGCCTCTAAAAGGAGTACTGGACCCAAACTTTATTAATAATTTGCCCTTCCGCGTCGTTACTGACAAAATTAATTATCTAGGAGTGGCTGTCCCCAAAAATCCCAAACAGATTTTCAAACTGAACTTTTTGAGCATGATAGAAAAACTTAAATCTAACATTGAAAACTGGAGACTGTTACCATTGTCTATGATAGGTCGTGTGAATGCGATAAAAATGATGGCACTCCCCAGGTTTCTTTACCTCTTCCAAACTTTACCCATTTTTATACCCATGTCATTTTTTAAACTGTTGGACTCCATTATTCTTGCCTTTGTATGGGGTTTCAAAACACACCGCATCTCTAAAAAACATCTGACCAAGCCTAAATCCGCAGGAGGCCTCAGTCTGCCTAATTTCCAACATTATTACTGGGCCGCGAATACTAGAGCGCTGATGTACTGGCAAGGTGCGTACCCATATATAGTCACTGATTCTACCCCTGCATGGCTTGCGATTGAACAGGATCTCCCCAAAACCTCGCTTCCTGCCCTTCTCTTCACACCAACCATCTCCCCTAAATCTGTCATAGGTAACAACTTCATGGTTTCCAGTTCTTTGAAGATTTGGCGGCAAATAAAGAAGAATTTTAACTTTCCAGACACCTCAGTGTACGCGCCAATCTGCTATAATCACAACTTCCCCCCCTCACTTACCGACAATACCTTTTTGCTCTGGAAAACTAAAGGCCTTGTCACCATAGCAGACCTGTATGTTGACAACACTTTTGCCAGCTTCGCACAGCTACAGGCAAAATACACACTTCCTCCTTCACATCTCTTCCGTTTTCTCCAGATTAGAAATTACATCCGTACTAACATACCAAACTTTGAATCCTTTCATACCCCCTCTGACTTTTATACTATTATTAAGCGGGCCCCCGGCTCTAGAAAATTGGTCTCTTGCTTTGTTAATTTTTTTGCAGCCCACAACTCTGCCTCTACGCAACATTTAAAGGAAGCCTGGGAGGTAGATCTTGGTGTTGTAATCAATGATGATGACTGGGAAAACTGCCTCACTGCTATCCATGGCTGCTCTATAAACTCTAGACACCAACTTATACAATTCAAAGTTCTTCACAGACTCCATTACTCCTGTACCAAACTGCATTCTTTCTACCCCTCTGTCTCTCCGATCTGCACAAAATGCAAAATCTCCGAAGGCACCCTAGGGCACCTTTTTTGGTTTTGCCCCAAACTACACTCATTTTGGACAGATATCTTTAAATGCCTAACTACAATGCACAATTGTGACATCTCTCCAGACCCATGTACTGCAATTCTGGGCGGGTCTCAACAACTCTCATCTCTAACCCATCCCCAACAAAAGACAATACAATTCTGCATGGTCATCGCAAAAAGGAACATTTTATCCCTCTGGAAAAGCGAGGACGTACCTTCTTTTAAGACCTGGTTAGCTGAAGTAACCAGCTTATTGCATCTGGAGAGGATACGACATAGTATCTCCTTAACCTCATCATCCTTTGACCAAATGTGGCAACCTTTCCTATCTTATCTGTCAACAATGTCCTAGAGACATTTATTTTGTGGCTGGCACTGTTTATTATTGCTATTGCTATTAATCTTATACTATTTGATTTTATTTTATTTATTTATTTATTTATTTATTTATTTATTTATTTTTTTCCTTAGGGTGGGTGGGCTGGGAGTTATTTCTATACTTTTACACTCATGTTTATGTTCCTGTTGTTTACTATTTGAAAATCTATAAATAAAGTAATAAAAAAAAAAAAAAAGAATTTGGTAGGGATCATTGACAGCATGTCCCAAACGTACCTGAGAAGTTTGAACACAGCGCCACCCAGTGTACCAGAGATATAAGGTTTTTGCGAAAATGTTTATAACTTTTGAAAACATTAGCCACTTTCGCACATTCAATTTTTACTAGTAAATTTCAGTTAAGAGATCAGGTGTGAACAGGACCTTTTCAAAAATACTGATAAATTCGTTCCGGCAATTTACCAGTATAAGAAGTTGTAACATTGCCAATAAATTACCGGTAATATGCTCTGTGTAAACACAGAACAAGATTACCGGTATGGGCACGTAAAAGTTCATTATGAGATTCTTATGCAGATGATGCATTTACTCCACACTGTTTACGTTAGTCAAAGAAACGTCTAATGTCGTGTAATACAATGTCTCTAGCTAAAAGCATGAATGTGAACATTTGACACAAAAATGAAAACATCAATAAAAACAGTGACAGTTTACCCCTTCTTGTTTACAAACACTACACTAAGAGGTGCAGCCGTTTAGAGGTAAATTTTGATTAATGATGTCACACAATTTACTGGTATTTTGAAATTGATGTGTGAATGTTGCTTTACCGGTAAAAAGACAGAACATTGTTGCCTGAGTGAAAAGCGCATTTTTGTATATACTGGTAAAATTTTACAATTTACTGGGTTATTGTCTAAAATGTATTTACAATTTTTTTTTCTGATGGCTTAAGCACATTTTTTTGTAACTATTGGCTATTTTTGCAAAACTCTACACACAAATAAGAAAACCCTTCACCAAATCAGCAAAACATTGTAGTTTTCTTGCAAAAGCTAATAAACCTTGCTTAACTCTTCAAACCTTCATAAAAATGGTATTTTCGTATCAAACATTTAACACAAGCCATCACATTAATAAGCACACAATGCACCAACTACACACTGATGGTATGAATAAAAAACACATCTGGCTTTTGCTTTCTCTGTGCACAAGGTAGGCTATGTCAGTTTGAGGTCATACTTTTGTCATAGTTCTGAAAAAATAGAAAAATAGAGGGATCCAAAGTGTTTTTTCCAAGTCAAAACAAAATACTGTAAATAATAGCCATAAATGTGTATAGTTTTGCTAGGAGTGTGTTGATCATTTGGAAATTGAGAGTAAAGCAGTGAATTGTATTTACAGTTCCGCAAAAAGAGTGCAGTGGATTGTACCTACAGTTTTGCAAAGTGTGTGTTACAAAATTGAAAACTGAGTGCAAAGCAGTGTTTGTGCTTTTAGTATTTCCCACAGACTTACACTCTTTGTGTGGCAGCACGTCCCCCAGGGATGTATGTATAAGTATACATGTTTATTGTTTATTTGCAGGACATGAAGGTGGCAGGAGCCATACGTAATTTTAACCTCAAAAAGGTAAGAATAATACATCATTTGAAACTGTAAAAGGTCTACTTTTATTTGTGTGCACTCACAATATCAACAAAATGTTGTACTTTTGTAAAATAAAGAAAACAAACAGGATGCGCTTTCTGCAGTCTCGGTCTTGAACAGGAGCACTTCACAAAAATGAGCCGAAACTAAATGAATACTTGCCTCACAGACATGATAAATATATCTATAGAAAGTTTTAAATCTGTACTTTAAAACAAGATAATTCAAATCGGAAATAAAAACTTTCATTATGTAATCCATAAATATGCATTTCTCTCTAAAGGTGCATCTAATGAGGAAATGGCGAATCAGAATTGTCAACTTTATCTTTATAATAATTCAAATATCTCCTTACTATTTCCCCCACACACATTCATTGTAGTTACTTTTGCCATTGCTTTGTGTAAAATTTAAGCAAACCCAAAGGCAAGTCTGCCTTTTTTCTATAACTCTCCATAGTTCAACTATGTTGTAAATGTGACCTTATGTTGTAAAAGTGTCAATAGCAGGCTAAATACAGTGCTAATTGGTAGCAGCAGTTGGAAAATTGTCTATAACAGTGGTTCTCAAGTCCAGTCCTGGTGTAAAGCTTGTGTTAACTACGTCAAAGCCTTTTGGAAAATCTATTTGTGGTGGTCAGTTTTGATATTGTGATGCCACGAATAAATCAGTGTATGGGAAACACTGTTTGATTCCCATGTCTGACAACATGTTTAAATAATGAATGCTTATCAATGTCTTAGGATGTATCAGTTACAATTTGACTTACCAAAATCAATTTTATTTTGTATCAGTGCAAGAAAACATCCTTTATGGCCAATATTTTTTTGTTGTTGTTCATTCTCACCTGAATTTCTGAACCATACTGGAGAAGGCTGTGCATGAAAGTGTGTCTTTGATACATTGTGTTCTTTGCCTTTTTGTTGTTTTGCTGTACCTTAAGGGCTTGGGCCCATCATTGCTGCTTGCACCTATATTTGAAATATGTTTCTGTACAAATTGTCAAAAAAGTCTGCTTTCTTGGATATCTTTTTTTTTTTTCTCAGAACATCAATTTCCTAACACATATTTTTTTTAGGAATTGTTTGTGAGGGGATGAAATTGGTCCAGTGGTCTTTTTATCACCTGTTAGAGCAGGAAAAATCAATAGGAATGTGAGGTGTTACAGCTGTAAAGCTCTCGGCCCATTTACTATCACAACATTTATCAAACTCTAATCTGAAAATGTGAACTTTCGCTAGGTGCCCGGGGAGCTTATAGATCTCCCTGGATATATAGTGTAAAGTATCGGCACAGCCTAATTGATTAATAAGTAAACACTAATGAATACTTAGAGAAGTGGAGTGCTGCTGCTAGCCATTTAGCCAGCACTTAGTATCCAAAACTACTTGTAGTACACTAATGGATGACTCAGTCGCCAAAGAACAACCTGGGGTGTCTCTCTCAAACATTATCGATCCAGTAAACCATCACTGCCAGACTCAACCTTTGCAAGGACTGAACCTGTGACCTTAATGTTAGCAGCAGATCTTTAATTACTTTGTGCATGCCAGCGCATTAACCAGGAGCCAAGCTTCATCCGTCCCAAACAGTCCCAACAAGTGTCATTTGGTAGACAGGAAAAGGGATTTTCTAATGTTCTGACATTTGCAAAAATCTATCAAATTCACAGAGGTGCTTTTGTGGTTTTTGAATTGAGAAATGAAGGGTCAGTGTTATTTGCCTTGTGTCAGAATGGTGTTTGCTTTACCGTCTCTTTTGGGATATTGTCTCAAACAAGTAGATCAATATTCTGATGAGTTGTAAATGTGACCTCCCATGGAGCAGGGCTATGGCTCACTGAAGTGTCAATAGCAGGCTAAATACAGTGGTAATTGGTAGCAGCAGTTGGAAATTGTCTATATTGTTCTTTTCACTAAGAAAGCCTTCACCTAACCCTTAAAGACTGAATATCTACTGTATAACATAAGACTAAGGCTTGAAATGCAAGTGTACAAACATTTGAGTCCACTGTGTTATTAAGATCCAAAAGTAAAAGAATGACAGCAGTTCATAATCCAACAGATTGCTTTCTCAGAATTGCTCTCTGCATTTCTGTCTATAAAGTGCATTAGTGCCCATTAACTTTTTCAGCTGCATTGAATCTGGAAAATTCAATTAATTTTTTTTTCCATAAAGATTTTTTTTAAAAGTCTTTATTAAAGAGCTATAATCACCACTTACAAGGTGAATCACAACATTAAAAACAAAAATGTTTTTGAAAATTGGACAAAAAGCCAAAGGTATGCTGTGTATTTAATGGCTTTAACTTTTCCCCGCAATTAAATGTTTCAGCTTTCCGTGTTTTCACTGTATGGAACAGACATAAAAGGAGCAGAAATAAGCAACAGCATATGCATACCAAATGAAAAGTTGACAGTGCCAGATTTGGGGGTGTTCTGGGGTTAATCCAATCCTGTTGTAATCCAATACAAAAGTTACAAAAACTTTTGTTACAAAAGAGGGAAAGAACTACAATCCCATGAAGCATTGTGAATGACATAATCAAATTAAAATGTATATAGAAACAACATATTTCCTGTTTATTGCAAAATATGGGTATATTTATATGTGTATACTGTATATCAGGGGCTTTTCCTTCAAGGAGGCAAGGGAGGTAGTCTTCCTAAAAATATTGGATGAGAAAAAAGCTTTGTAGTACAGAAATAAAGCAAAGTTTTTATACAAAATATAGCATTACAAAGTGTTTCAATCACTAATTTTTCTAAAGGAACTTTGTTTAACAGCGACACCAGCATGTAAAGTTACAGCGGGAGTCTGCATTTCTCTCGCCTCCCCTGAGCCCATTAAGTTTTAACAGATCCACTAAAGTGTGTTGTGAGTTTGGTGGGGGGTAATTGAGAATGAATTGCGGAAAGTCATGTGAGAGGAGGCAATGCCTCCATTGCGATATAATTGGAAAAGACTGGTTATGATCGGCTGTGATTGGTTCAGGTGACAAATCCCGCCTCTTGTGTTTGAGCACGTTCTGTGTTCGCAAATCAGTCTGAATTAACAATATAACTGTTACGGAAGCAGACCAAACAAGAGAGGTAAGTGGTAATAATGTTTATTTTCAGCAGAGCGTTGTGGATAAGATGACGTGCAGAACCGGGTATGTATAAACAGTCCAGGTATGATATACGCTGACTTGAGATGAATACTAATGACAGATCCTTTCCTTTCCAGGAACGACGGGAGGAGGACTCCGACCCACACACACACACACACCGTTGGTGATAGACAGACAGGCTTATGGCTGACCACCGCTGACTGGAACAGAGAACAGACTTCGTACTGGAACAAAATGAGAAAGCAGGTAAGTTTCAACAGGTAAGTAGCGAGGTAAGTATATCCTTGAAGTTTGTGAACTCGACAGAGAAACACAATGAGTCCGCTTCGTGCAAACGAGCCCGGACACTGAGTGAGGTGTGTGGTGTGCTTATATGTGGTGCTGGTGATGGGTTTCAGGTGCGTCTGATTAGTAATCAGGTGACTGTGATCGTTGAGTGAGTGAGGGAGTAGAACCTGGCCAATCCGTGACATTACCCCCCTCCCCAGGGCCCGCTCCTGAGGGCCGAGGCCTCCGACGTCGTGGTGGTCTACCTCGTCCTCGAGGGGCTGGACATTCAGGATGGTTACGATGGAATTCCTCCATGAGGGCTGGATCTAGAATGTCAACTCTGGGTACCCACGACCTCTCCTCTGGTCCGTAGCCTTCCCAGTCGACGAGATACTCCAGATTACCACCACGACGTCGGGACAGAAGGATTTCTCGGACTGAGTAGATGGATCCCTCTTCCAGGACCAAGGGGGGAGGGGGTTCCTCTTCCTGACCAGGTTCTGTGGAGGGAATCACAGGTGGGTGAAAGGGTTTGAGTAACGAGACGTGAAATGTGGGGTGGATACGGTACTGTGGTGGTAATTGGAGTCTGTAGGTGACGGGGTTGACCTGTTCCACGATGGTGAAGGGGCCAACAAACCTGGGACTCAATTTCTTCGAGGGCAGGCGCAGACGGATGTCTCTTGTGGAGAGCCAGACTTTCTGCCCAGGAGTGTATGTGGGACCAGGAATCCTCTTCTGATCGGCAGTGGATTTGGTTCTGCGCACTGCCCTTTGAAGATGATGGTGAGCCTCGTCCCAGACTCTCTCGCTCTCCCGGAACCAGTAATCCACTGCGGGCACCTGTGATGGTTCGCCATTCCAGGGGAAGAGAGGTGGTTGGAAGCCGAGCACACACTGGAATGGCGTGAGTCCTGTGGTGGGTTGCCGCAGTGAATTTTGGGCGTATTCTGCCCAACCCAGGAACTGGTTCCAGGAGTCCTGGTGACCATGACAGAATGTCCGGAGGAACCGCCCCACCTCCTGGATTTTCCTCTCCGTCTGCCCGTTGGTCTCAGGGTGGTATCCAGAGGAGAGGCTAACGGTCACACCTAGGAGTTTGAGAAAAGACTTCCACACCCGTGAAATAAACTGTGGACCCCTGTCTGAGACGATGTCTTCCGGAATGCCATAGTACCTAAAGACTTTGTTGAAGAGCAGTTCGGCAGACTCTAGGGCTGTGGGAAGACCTTTCAGAGGTATCAGTCGGCAGAATTTTGAAAATCGATCAACTATAACAAAGATGCAGGTGTTACCGTCAGATGAGGGGAGATCTGTCATGAAGTCAACTCCCAGGTGTGACCAGGGGCGGTTCGGCACAGGCAAGGGATGGAGTTTCCCAGCAGGCAGATGACGTGGACTCTTGGACATTGCACACTCCTTACATCCCTGGACATACCTCCTCACATCCCTTGCCATGTGCGGCCACCAGAAGCGGTCCGTCAGCAGCGAGAGAGTGTTGTTGGCCCCTGGATGTCCAGTGCCCAGAGAGGTATGTGTTGAATGGATTAGATCTACCCGCTGGGTCCTAGGGATGAATCTGCGACCAGGTGGACAGCCCGGCGGAGATCTGGGTTCCGGAGTGGCGACAGCTGGCGGGTTGGTCCATTCAATGGGTTGAACGATGATGTTTTCGGGGATTATGGTCATGGGTGTGTCAGGCAAGTCGTGAGAATCATGGATGCGAGACAGAGCATCAGCTCGGGTATTCTTGGATCCTGGCCGGTAGGTTATGGTGAAGTTGAATCGGGAAAAGAACAGGGACCATCTTGCCTGACGGGGACAGAGCCATTTGGCGTCTCGGAGGTACTGTAGGTTCTTGTGATCTGTTATCACCTGGAACGTGTGGTTGGATCCCTCAACCAATGTCGCCACTCCTCCAGAGCGAGCTTGATGGCAAGGAGCTCGCGGTTGCCGATGTCATAGTTCCTCTCCGCAGGGCTGAGCTTCCGGGAATAGTAGGCACAGGGATGAAGCAATGGAGGAGTACCATGATGTTGTGACAGAATACCTCCCACGCCGGTAGTAGATGCGTCCACCTCTACCACGAAAGGGAGATCAGGGTCAGGATGGGTTAGAAGAGGTGCCTGTGTAAATGCTTCCTTGAGGTTATGGAAGGCTGCGGCCGAGTCAGGGTTCCGAAACCTAAGAATCGTTGAAGCTCTTTGATAGTGGTGGGTTCTGGCCAGGATACAACTGCAGATACCTTCCTCTCGTCCATACGGACCCCCTTCTGGTCGATGACGTATCCAAGGAAGTGTACTGCTGATAGGTGAAATGAACATTTTTCCGCCTTGAGATACAGGTGATGATCCCGTAATCTTTGAAGGACCTCCGCAACGTGGAGGCGATGTTCGGCCTCACTCCGGGAGTAAATCAGGATATCGTCTATGTAGACGACGACAAAGTGGTGCAGAAACTCCCGGAGTACCTCGTGAATGAAGTTCTGAAATACGGAGGGGGCGTTGACCAAACCATAGGGCATGACCAAGTACTCGTAGTGGCCAGTAGGGGTCACGAAGGCAGTCTTCCACTCGTCCCCCTCACGTATCCTCACGAGGTTGTACGCGCTGCGGAGGTCCAACTTCGTAAACACCCTGGCAGTGCGTAGTTGTTCGAGGGCCGCAGGGACGAGAGGAAGGGGATACCGGAACTTGATGGTGCCTTGATTGAGTATGCGGTAATCGATGCATGGCCGCAGCCCTCCATCCTTCTTTGCCACGAAGAAAAAACTGGATGCTGCGGGTGATGTTGATGGTCGGATGTAACCCTGATCGAGAGCCTCCTGTATGTACTCCTCCATTGCCTTGGTCTCCGGAAGCGACAGCGGGTAGATCTTACCTCTGGGCATTGGAGCATCCGGAACTAGGTCAATGGCGCAGTCCCATGGCCGATGTGGAGGTAGCTGGGAAGCTCTCTTGGGGCAGAAGACGTCTTGGAACGACGAGTAAATGGCAGGAATCTGGACTGACTGCTTCTCAACAGGACTTTCGACGGAGGTGACGTTGATAGGTAGTGTCTTGTGTCTAGGACGTGGAAGATCTGGGAAACATTGGTTGGTACATTCTTTTCCCCATCTTATCACCTCTCCTGTGCCCCAAGAGAGGATGGGATCATGCTTCACCAGCCACGGGCGCCCCAAGATGATGTCCATAGTGGCTCCCTCCAGAACCAGAAACTGAATCTCCTCACGGTGTAAAACTCCGATCTGTAGGATGATGGGTTCACATTTCCGGTGTATACGGGTCCGTGAGCTGATCCGGTTAGTTATAGGTTGAATCTGGTAGATAGTGGTTGAGGCTTGGGTGCGTAGCTGGAGCTGGCGACAGAGGGTGTTCGAGATGAAGTTTCCCGCTGACCCGGAGTCGATGAGGGCTGCGACTGTAACACAGGAAGTGTGGGTGGTTAACTGAACATTGGTAGTCAGAGGATGCATGTTATCCAATTCAGATCGTATTACACTCACCAAAGATCGTATAGGACGTAGAGGACAGTTGAGTCGGACGTGCCCCGCAGCCCCACAGTACATGCAAAGACCCCGGGTCAGCCTTCTCTGTCGCTCAGCTGCAGAGAGTTTTCCTGACTCCAGGATCATTGGTTCTGGTTCTGGAGGGCTGGCGGATGTAACTGGTCGGAGGAGAGCAGTAGTGACGGACTGATCTTGGTAGGATTTTAGACGATCTGAACAACGAAGTGACTGCTGAATGAACTTCTCCAATCCCATGGAATCGTCCAAAGCAGCTAACTGCATCCGGAGATTGGGTTCTAGGCCGAGCCGGTACGTGGTCAGTAACGATCGCTCATTCCATCCGCTGGCAGCGGCCAAAGTGCGGAAACTTATATGTGGTGCTGGTGATGGGTTTCAGGTGCGTCTGATTAGTAATCAGGTGACTGTGATCGTTGAGTGAGTGAGGGAGTAGAACCTGGCCAATCCGTGACAATAACGTTGTTAATGGGAAGCCTAGTTTTAAAAAGTAAGTAAACAATTCACACACTTAGATATAACTACTCTGTTTTGTCAAAATAAGACTTAAATGGCATAAAACATTTCTGTAGGAGTTTTTAGTGAGTAATCAGCTTAGTGAAATTATAAATAAAGTAAATATCTGTGTCTGTGACCAATATTTACAGATTTTTTTATGACTTAAAATCCGAAAAATGTAAAATTTTTCAAAAGGTTAACTATTTCATAAATAAAATATATTGTTCAAATTGTTACTGCTCTGGGTTATTATTTTGAAATAATGCTTAAAAACACTAACTTGATGAGATTCATGGGTCATATTCTTCAACTGGTGTGGCAAATGAGAGGCAGAATTTGTAAAAAATGCTTGTTTTTGTATTTTAGATGTATTGCTTTTCATTTAGAATTAGTATTTCCATTAAAATATAGCCTAATTTGGATTTTTAAATAATTGTAATCAAACACTGGTGACATCCACGCATGTCTATGGTGTTACCAGGAAAGACAGTAACACCACAAATGAGCCCAAATCTAGACTTTTCTAAAATGGAGGCTGCCATCATGATGATTTCAAGATCAGGGAACATTTTGTAAATAGGAGTAAGTATGTATTTATCAAAATTTTGATTAAAATATGTAAGGTCTGCAAGTTATTAACTTAACACTACAAACACTGATAAAGTGTGACACATGAAATTGTCAGAAATGTAGCTGACTTGAAGAAAACTGATAAGAAAGAATGTGCTTACCATGCACCCCTCAGATGAACCAGATTGTTGTGCCGTAACGCACCAGATATGAATTTAGGGGACACAACTTTTTTCTTAGATATAACAAAATAAGTTTTTTTTAATGTAATAAAATTGTACAAGTGAAATAAAATCTATATTCACAATATAACCACTTTATTTGTGTTACAAATGTTATATTGTTGCAATTATATGCCATAATGCCTCTCTGGTGGGAACATGCATATTTAAAAAAAAAAAAAAATGCAATCTCTCAAACTCAGTTAAATATGTATTTTAAAACAAAAATGTAACTATTAATAGTGCACAAACTGTGTTTACCCTACAAAATACAAAAACATTTTTTGATTTATTGGTATTTAAAGTTTTTTTTTCCATTGTCTTTAATGTAGAGGGACACCACTTGCCACCACAAATGAAGAGCGACCCTCATACTTGGCTTTGAATAGAACATTGATTACATTGTTAATGTAAATATATAAAATCTGTCTAATTTTAATTTAGTTTAAATCTGTGTCATGTTTATTTAACCAAGAAAATGTGACCGGGACATGAATTGATATTTTTATAAATAAATAAATAATTAAAAAAAACTCTTTAAGGACCTTGCCTCCTTATTTCAGAACATCACACACCACTGGTATATGTGCATGGCAAAATATACAGTTATTTGAGTAATTTTAAGAGCATAAGAGAAAAACAGGAACAGTTCATCAAAAAAACAGTCAAATGTCACATTATTCCTAATACGTATACTACCAGTCAAACGATTTTTAATATTTTTTAAAGAAGTGTCTTCTGCCTGAATTTATTTGATCCAAAGTACAAGTAAAATTTTTGGAATATTTTTACTATTTAACTTGAACTGTTTTTTTCTTTTAAGAAATTTTAAAGTATAAATTATTCCTGTGAGCAAATTAAAATTTTCGGCATCATTACTCCAGTCTTCAGTGTCTCAGGATCCTTCAGTCATTCTCATTTACTGATTTGCTGTTCAAGAAGCATTTTATTAGTAGTAGTAGTAGTAGTAGTATCACCAAGATTATTATGGTTCAATTATGTAGGTGGGAGCTAAAGTGTCCTTCTGTTGTGATTTGTTTGTTTCAGTTCTCTGATTGGTGGAAATACTGTGCAGAATCATGGGTAATGTAGTTTTTACCAGAAATTCTGTAGCTGAATTTGATTATTTAAAAAATAAGTTGAAATATTGTGTACTGATGGCTTCAGGAGAAGCATATAACATTAATCAACAACCTTGTAGCTTTTGCCTTTATAGGTGTAAAAGTTATTGTTAAAAATCAATCCATTTACACTCTTAAAAATAAAGGTGCTTCACGATGCCATAGAGTTTAAATGGTTCCATAAAGAACCTTTAACATCTGAAGAACCTTTCTGTTTCATAAAAGGTTCTTTGTGGCAAAGGAAGGTTCTTCAGACCATAAAGAGGTAAGAAAGAGACGATTCTTTAAAGAACCTTTGACTGAACGGTTCTTTTAGAACCAAAAATGGTATCGCCTTTATATTTTTAAGAATGTATGGAGAAAAATTAATAGGATTTTTTACTTCTGGATCGACTCTTACTCCATAGTGCAGCTTCAGTGTGTCACACATCACATCAGCTAGAAAACAAAGCTTTTAGAATTGACCAAAATATCAGCTGATTGAGGTTTTCAGAAGTCTTTCAGGTCAAAAACCTTTCTGAAACTCCAACAGCAACACCTCAGTCTTCTCCAATAATTTGCATACTTGTATACAGTGTGAGTATGTTTCTGGTTTAAGAGTACACTCTTAAAAATAAAGGTGCTTCACGATGCCATAGAAGAACCTTTTTTTGTCCAAATGGTCCCATTAAGAACTTTTAACCTCTGAAGAAGCTTTCTGATTCACAAAAGGTTCTTTGTGGTGGTTCTTTAAGGAACCTTTGACTGAATGGTTCTTTGTGAAACCAAAAATGGTTCTTCTATGGCATCGCTGTGAAGAACCTTTTAAAGCACCTTTATTTTTAAAAGTGTACTCACCATAATATTCTAAAGCCTGGTTTACATGTCCTTAAAATCCTTGTCCTTTAAATTACTTAATTTTCTGTTAAACAGAAAAAAGGTATCATTGTGAAAGCACAACATGAGCCTGTTATTGCTGTTTTTCTCACAGACGCATCGTGTGTGAAATGCATCTAGTATATATAGTCTCTACATTGACATTCAGCCTGAAACTTGTTTGCAAGATGCATCATCCATAGCTTCAAGCCTAATTATTTCCCAATTATTTTGATGTTTTTTGTACTTGATCTGCCAACACTCTCATCTCTTTTTATTTCTCCTTCATTCCCCTTCTAGATCTATTTACTATGGAGTTGATGTTGTGCTCTGACGTATTCCTTTTGTCGGTTTTCCACTCTTATTTAATTGTGTTCCTTCTCCTTTTGTGCCCTTGATGCAGTGCCATTGTGGATGTGCGAACGTCCTTATGAGACTCAGAGAACGGGACTCTTCTGGGATTTTTAAAATGCAGTTTTGATTAATAACCTTGCACTTTCTGCAGAGGTGTGTATCAATAACACTTCATTCAAGCTCTGCCAACACTGTTGTTGTAGATTAAATCAGGGTCACTGGGCCACGAAAAAAAATCCAATGTACCGTGCTATTGAATAATGCTAATGCTAGAGCAGCCTTTGCTACTGTAAGTCTCACATTGACATACATTCATAAAGCCTATGTGCAAGAAAAAAGGAATCCTACAAAAGCCAGTGGAAATTGTGAGCGTGTGCCTTAAAGTAATTGAAAATCCCTAGATTGAAACTTTACTGAAGGGTTATGTCTATAAAAACATGTAAACTTACTAACATTCACTATAAAATGGTTGTAAGGTAATGAATCTTGGCCGTTTTTGTGGGGGGTTTTGGCCAATGCCTCTATAAGCACACAACATACAGGGCAATTGGAATGCAAATAGATGAAAATGAGCAGCACAGCCAACAAAAGTCACATTTAAATGGGTTTATTTGCAAGTGTAACTATTTTGTTTTTTGAGTAAATTACTTGCAATATCCCCATGAAGCGCACTTGCAAATTTACACATGCAAATGAGCAGCCTGTGTTTGGGATCTTAGTAAATCAGGGTCTCATTGCATCATGGGAGGTACATAGGCAGGTGTAGAAGACAGCTGCTAATGGCATATTTTACATACTCTATAACAGATTGATTAGTATACACCAATGAATATTCATCGATCTTGTGCATGCTCATACATTAATACATTGTTTTCATACTTTAAAATAGCCTCTCATCCCAGACTAATCAAAATTTCATTTAAAATGCGGAGATATTATTCACAGATAATATCCCTCAGTCCCAAAACGGTGCAAAAATGAGGTTAGAAGAGGATCAGGTGGGTTTTGGTCCCACATCTGTGCGCAAAACTTACAGGGTTGCAAAGATTTTTTTTTTCCCTTACGGACAATTTAGTCACCTAATTTAATTTAATTAAAAATAAATGGCTTTGCGAGTTCAATTTTGATGCTGCTGTTGGTGTATTCAATGAATTTTTCAGTAGCTTCAGATTAGTTTTTAGCTAATCAAATGATTTTCATTTCAAATTTGTGTATTTTTAGATGCTGATCAACATTTCTCGTCATTTTAAATTACCTTTACCCTTCACCAGTTCATTTAGACATTCCTGCGGTGAGACAAATTCATTTTTGAAAGAACAAATATTAGTATGAGGTCCTAAAAGCTGCATGAGTAATAGTCATAATTATAAAATGTTTTAGCATGGATTAGAGAGTCATACCGCAGGACATTAACTTCCCAAAAATATTTCATGTCCATTTCCCTGAATGCTGCTTTGCGTGAAAGAAATACATTTCCAAAAAGACAAAACAGCGGTCAGACTATTTCACATCAACCATCTGTGTCCAGTGAAGGTTTACAGTAGACTCTGGTTTTATCCATACATTTGCAGTCTCCACAGGGCACTTGATTCAAATGAGGAATATATTGATCTGTCAGTGCGGTGTGGGTGCGCAGACGCAGGCAGATGGGATGTCACGGCCGCTCATCGGCGTGTCAATCCAGTAGGTGACTCTATTCTCCACACTGCCTGCTTGCATTAAACTCCTTATTAGCAGGGCTATGATTGATCCTGAGTCTCTGGGTGTGATCAGCCTCCTCAGTGACCTGTGAGGAACGCAGCTCCACTGAGAGATGCACACGGTGCCTGTCTGTCAGACAGCTGTGATTAGACTCACAGCCCTCAACAATAGCAAACAACTGGATGGTTTTTAGTCTCAGGAGAACAGATTAGTGCAAGGTGACATGATTCATTATTACTGTTGTGTAACATTACATAATATTCATGTTTCTAAATATAGTGTACAGGTGCATCTCAATGAATTAGAATGTCATGGAAAAGTTAATTTATTTCAGTAATTCAACTCAAATTGTGAAATTCGTGTATTAAAAAAATTCAATGCACACAGACTGAAGTAGTTTTAAGTCTTTGTTTTTTTTAATTGTGATGATTTAGCTCACATTTAACAAAAACCCACCAATTTACTATCTCAACAAATTAGAATATGGTGCCACCCAAACAGCGAATCAACTCAAAACAACTGCAAAGGTTTCCTGAGCCGTCAAAATGGTCTCTCAGTTTGGTTCACTAGGTCACACAATCATGGGGAAGACTGCTGATCTGACAGTTGTCCAGAATCTCTGGACACCCTTCACAAGGAGGGTAAGCCACAAACATTCATTGCCAAAGAAGCTGGCTGTTCACAGAGTGCTGTATCCAAGCATGTTAACAGAAAGTTGAGTGGAAGGAAAAAGTGTGGAAGAAAAAGATGCACAACCAACCGAGAGAACTGCAGCCTTGAGAGGCTTGTCAAGCAAAATCGATTCAAGAATTTGGGTGAACTTCACAAGGAATGGACTGAGGCTGGGGTCAAGGCATCAAGAGCCACCACAGACAGGCGTTTCAAGGAATTTGGCTACAGTTGTCGTATTCCTCTTGTTAAGCCACTCTTGAACCACAGACAATGTCAGAGGCGTCTTACCTGGGCTAAGGAG
Source organism: Garra rufa (assembly GCF_049309525.1). Classification (NCBI taxonomy): domain Eukaryota; kingdom Metazoa; phylum Chordata; class Actinopteri; order Cypriniformes; family Cyprinidae; genus Garra; species Garra rufa. The sequence goes on from NC_133377.1 coordinate 10,565,228, forward strand.
AAGAAGAAATGGTCCTCTTTTCAGATGACAACAAGTTTTGTATTTCATTTGGAAACCAAGGTCCTAGAATCTGGAGGAAGGGTGGAGAAGCTCATAACTCAAGTTGCTTAAAGTCCTGTGTTAAGTTTCCACAGTCTGTGATGATTTGAGGTGCAATGTCATCTGCTGGTGTTGATCCACTGTGAAACAAGACCAAAAATGCATATAGTACATAGTAAAAAAGAACATACTTTTCAGAAGGGAACAATTCACTAAAAATGTTTTTTTTTTTTTAATTGGTCTTATGAAGTATTCTAATTTGTTGATAGTGAATTGGTGGGTTTTTGTTAAATGTAAGTCAAATCATCACAATTAAAATAACCAAAGACATAAACTACATGTCTGTGTGCATTTAATTTTTTTAATACACAAGTTTCAAAATTTGAGTTGAATTACTAAAATAAATGAACTTTTCCATGACATTCTAATTTATTGAAATGCACCTGTATATAAACATATTATACCTATAAAAAAGCTCATGTATGACAATTCATATGAAAAATAAATAATTAACAAGAGTACTATGGAAATAATATACTTTACAAGAATATACTTAAAGGGATAGTTCACTAAAAAATGAAAATTCTGTCATCATTTACTCACCCAAACCTGTATTGAGGACAAAAGAAGTTATGGTCACACTTTAGTTCGGGGAACAATTTTTAGTTAATGATAACTACATACAGTATTAACTGTGACTTTTGCCTCAATAAACTCTAAATACTGCTTATTAATAATTAGTAAGATACTGTACATATGGGGTAGTATTACAGAAAAAGTTGAGCCAAGGAGGGGCAACACCGTACTTGAGGACAAACGAATGGGATCTGGAGGATTACGTGGAGGAATTTATTTAAATCTGCCACTGTTCCCGCTGCGATGACATCTGCCAGATGGACGGATTCAGGTATGGGCTGGACGATGACCTTTGCTTCGCCTTGCCCAACGGAGATCCCTGCTGCACCCTACAGCGCTACATCAACCTAGTTCTATATGCGTGTGGTTTGACGGACAAAGTAAGTCTTGCAGCCCGACCCAGAGCCCAGCCAACCACCACCCCGACTCGTGGAGCAAGAGCCCAAGCCCACCACGGACAGAGAGCCAGCACTGATAGCGACAGAGCCGTCATCAAAGGGAGCAACAGTGAGGAAAATCGCCACAGAGCATAAGGCCATCATGTCCAACCAGGTGCGAGAGCCAGCTACAGCGCCCCGCAACAGTGGAAAAATACACTCTTAAAAAGGATGTGTTAAAAACAACACAGCCTGTGTTGTTTCTTAACACACCTTTGTGTCTAGTTAAGGACAACACATTTTGTGTTAGTTTTAACTCAACTAGTGTGTTATTCCAGCTAACACAGAAAATGTGTTGATTTTTTCTACACACTATTGTGTTATAAATACACAATTTGTGTCAATTATGTGTTATTTTTTACCAGATTTTTGTATGCAATAAAGACACTGCAAACTAATGTATAGTTTAAACACAATTTATTAAACCTGCTACTAACAATTACATAAAAACTCAAAAAGGTTAAAAAAAGAGAGGTAAACAATCAATTCAGTCATTTCAACATATAATTGTTCCTTGAGTGAAAAGTTTTTAATGGTTTATAAAGTTTGTACTTTAAAAAAAATGTGGTATTTGACAACCTCTTAAGCATTAATTGTTTTATTTACATATTTTTATCAGCATACAAGTGATGGTGAGGGTCGTGAAATGAAGTCTCTCGTTTGTCTCTGTCATGTCAGTAACTGCCATAAGCACTTCAGGAGTGTCTTCCAGTCAAAGCTGCAAGAGTAAAATAAAGATACTTTTGTTATTTATAGGCTACACATAGCGAATATTGTAAAATAGCGATAGCTAAAGAGGCAAGAAAAGCTTTAGCATTAGAGATTATGTTAGCGTCTTAGGGCAATTTGCACAATACATGTCACAACGAAGCTGTTCATTTTCAAAGAGAAAGACGCGACGAACGAATGCATTTTCTCATTAGCACTACAACGTGTCAATGATGAATTAAAAGCGATTCTGTTCACAATTAATCCGACAAAAGAAACTATAAAGCTTGTTAAAATAAGCTCCCACCGTCGTGATGTGCCGCAGACGCAGGCGCAGCTCGCATCGGCATTCGTGAGGCAATTTTACCACGTATATATGTGCCAAATGCCCCTCGACCGTCTCCAAACGATCACAAAAGACATTTTAAAAAGGTATAATGGCAAATACAAACATTTCTTACCTTCACACATCGAAGTTATGTCCTGACGATGAAAACTTGCAGCACGAGGAAATTAGCTTGTCTCAGTAGAATAACGGCTCATGAAGTGAGGCAAGCAGCAATGTGATTGGCTGATATTTAACACATATTGTGTTGGACACACTGTGTTGGATATTTTCTTTTTTCTTTTTCGTTTTTAACACAAATTTAACACAAAGTAACACAAAATGTGCTAAAATAGACATAACACAAACAATGTGTAAAAAATTAACACATCCTTTTTGAGAGTGTACGTGGAGCGAGAGGGAGCTATGGAAGGCCCCGCCCACTGCACCACCACTGAGGGTGAGCAAAACCTGGATCTGGGACATTAAAAAAATTGAACTACATGCCTGCCTGGAACTATCAGTCTCCGGATCTTCGGCGTCGCCCAGGATCTTCGGCTCTCCTCCTCGGGCTCCACTGCCACCTGCTCCGCCTCCATCGATCGGCCCCCTGGAGACGTCAGCCCTTCCTCCACCATGTCTCCTCCCTCTGCCGGCTCCACAGTGGGTCACCATCATGGCTATGGCCTGGCTCTCACCTGGCTCCTCCTGTTCTGAATCCCTCCTTTCTCCTTCTTGGCTCCTCCCTCCTTCATCACCTCCCTGGACTGTTCTGTTTCCTCCTTGGCTCCTTCCTCCGTCATCACCACCCTAGACTCTGTTGTCTAGCCATTACTATTGGCGCTTTTCCACTACACAGTACCAGCTCGCCTCGGCTCGACTCGGCTCGGCTCTGTTTGGTTTTCCACTGTGTAAAAGTTGTACCTGTACCGGCTTCCAGGTACTTTTTTTCGTACCACCTCCGGCGAGGTTCCAAGCGAGCTGAGGCGAGCTGAGGCGATACTAAAATGTGACGTGAAAACACAGCAGATTGCTGATTGGTCAGAGAGAATCGTCACTATTCACTGCGTCATCATTGCACGCGCCAGCAATAGTATCCAGAATAACCCCGCCATTTTTAAAAAGTTTGGCCAGAGATTGCGTGACATATCCAATCCATTACATATTATGGCAACTCGGAAGAATACGCCGTGGTCAAACGAGGAGGTGCAGACAGCGGGTGTGTGTCGCGTAGAAGATTACGTCACGGCAGTTTCCTGCAGCGTCACTATGACAACCAGGTACTATTGTGGAGGTACAGGTACAACTTTTACACAGTGGAAAACCAAACAGAGCCGAGCCGAGTCGAGCTGGTACTGTGTAGTGGAAAAGCGCCATATGTCTCCTTCCTTCATGTATCCCATCAGTCTACGGCGCGAAGTCGCGCCTTCCAGGAGGGGGGAGTAATGTAACACCCCTGTCGTTCTATCAGTTTTGGTTTTTCCCTTTTGTGCCATTTTTGGAGTTCTTGTCTCGTTAAGTGTCATCACCTTCACCTGCTTGTATTTGATTAGATTTGATTTGATTTCCTTTATACATTTGTCAGTTCATTGTCTTGTTGTCTGTCGACAAGGTTGCTTTGTGTGTGTTTCCCTACCTGTCTGTTCTTGGAATTACCCATTGTGGAGTTTATTAAAAAAAGACTTATCGTATTTTGTCGTTGTACGCCTACTCTCTCTACACAAACCGTGACAAATGTACACTACAAGTGCACATTCAATACAAAGTGTGCTTCTTTTAACAATGAGGATGTTGCAATAAATATCAATATATTATGATTACTGCACTGCAGTTTTGTGGCTTTTAGTCATGTCTTTTCACTTTGAGATCATATATGTGAGTGCACTTGTAAACAGTGACTATGTAAACTTAGAATTTACACATTTAACATACAACATTACTCTTATTGATGACTCATATTATACACATTTCCTAATTTACTCTCTAATCAAATGCTGCCCGCTATTAACAATATAGCAACTCATGTTTCAAGGCTATTGGCTCTAAAACAAATATCCTTCTATATTCACAACTGAAATGTTAACACAGGAAAGCACATTTGTTATTACATTAAGTACCTATATTAAGGAAAAAGCCAATTAGACAGTAATTTCATAATGCAAAGTCATCCTTCTCTACGTATATGTTCCACAACCCTGAGAAAGCATTATAAAGTAGAAGATTCTGTATATAACAGATGAAGAGTCGTGAGTGGAGGTCAAATTTGAACAGCAGCTCCATCCAGAAACTCTCTTAAATAATTGACTATTAATAATTCATGTTTTGCCCACCTACTATATTAATTCTCTTCACTAACCAGAGCAAAGCCGGAGCGGGGGAAATGAATGATCATTGCTCAGCCGTTTGGAACTGATGTTGCAGATTTGGGAGTAGAATAAAAAGAAAGGATAGAAATAGCTGTGAAGATTTGCCGCATCAAAAATGTAAAAGTGTAATCAGTGCAGAGAGCTGAATCATAATGGAAAAACAGACAGTGAACGAATTTCATCAGGGTGACCTTTAGCAGGGCAAAACACTTTAAACATTTTATTGTCGTCATGTGTCATGGGCAACGCCAGCACATCAAACAATATCAGATCCCTTTCACCTTTTAATGCATCATGTTCACAAGAGCTTTGAATTACTGCACAATTCCATGTTATTTTGCATTTTATGTAATTGTAAAATGTACTAGCAAATTCTACGTGAAAATTGTTTCAAAGTAAATCCTACACCTTATTTTCCCCCCAGTGTTGGACATTTTCCAAACTCCTCTTGTGTTCCACTTCTGAAGGAAAGTGATACGAAAAACATGATGACTAAATGACAACAAACTCATGTTTGAGCAAACTATTCCTTTAACATCACGTACTTGAAAACAGCAGAGTGCTCCTACAAACCATAATTAAAACTGTTGTTACAAGTGCTTTTCTTACCACGCAGCATGTTTTAATGCGTTTCATTTACATTGTGTTGGAAACATACTTCAGAAAAAACAATGTTCAGTCTGATTTATTTCAGTAAACAATGCGCAGCGCTGCATAAACAACTCTGAAAAGAGAGCTGACTAGCGGAAGATATTTAAACACAAACAGAGAGTGTAGAAAAGCTCTTGAGATTTAAAGAGGCATCTCTGAATGAGGCGATGAGTCACCTCCGGAATGTACTCTTCAAAGTCACGGATCTCAGCTCTGTTCACTCGAGATGTATGAGAGCATTCAAGCCAAACGCAACTTCTCAATACAAGAAAGATATGTCGCAAAAGCACTTGTAAAAACAGTAAAGCAATTGTCTGTTCATGGCAACTCTTGGCTGAGAAGACTTGAGAAAAAACATAGATGTGTCATGAGGTACATTTATTTATCATGGAATGAATAGGCGAATCAGGAACATGTCCGGTTCACATTTTATTCCAAAAGCAAAATAAAAACTGCAAGAAGCTACAGTTTGCCACTGAAGTAATTTTAGGACATGATAATTATTATTTGTCAATGTGAATAGTTAACATACTTATAATTAGAAAACAGCCCTACAGCATTAGACTGTTACCAGCACACTTTACTTTTGGGATGGTACTCTGCAGGTGATGAGCAGTGTCAGACCACAGAATCTTGTTTCTCATAGTCTGAGGGTCCTTTAGATGTTTTTTTGAAATTCCAAGTGTTTTCATGCGTTTTCACTGAGGAGAGGATTGAGTCTCACCACACCCCCATAAAGCCCAGATCGGTGGAGTGTTGCAGTGATGTTTGTCCTTCTGTAAGTTTCTCTCATCTGCATATATGATCATGGAGTTCAACTGGAGTGACCATCAGGTTCTTGGTCACCACTCTAGCCAAGGCCCTTTTCCATCAATTGCTCAGTTTGGCCAGGAGACCAGCTCTAGGAAGAGTCCTGGTTGTTTCAAACTTCTTCCATTAAGGGTAATTGAGACTACATGCTTCTGTGAACCTTCAATGCAGCAGATTTTTTTCTGAACTCTTCCCCAGATCTGTTGCTTGATGTAATCTTTGAGCTCTACAGGCAGTTTTTATTTTTACCTTAGGGCTTTGTTTTTGCTCTGATTTGCATTTTCAGCTGTCTTCACCTGCCATCTTTTATTAAGACGTGTATGTCTTTCCAAATCATACCCATTCAATTGAATTTGCCACAGGTTAACACTCAAAGTGTAGTAACATCTACAAGCAATATGAATGCTCATGACGTAAATTTCAACTGTCCCTGATAAGGGTATGAATACTTATGCAATGGAATCTGTTGAGTTTTTAATTTTAATAAATTAGCAAATGATATTAAAAACACATTTTTTGCTTTGCCAGTATGGTGTATGGAGTGTAAATTAATGTGTAATTTAAAGCAGATTAACATAAGGCAGCAACATACTATAACCATACTATTCTAGTATCTAAATTAAGTACATTTAATTTTAATTAACTAATGGTTTGCCTTGTATCTTAATAAAGGAGAACAATGTGTAAGAACTGAACAGGAAAGGTCATCATTTATGAACAATAAAATGGGCGTACCTCAAGGTTCAATTTTAGGCCTGTTGCTTTTTAGTTTGTTTACTGAGTTGTTACCCAGACATTAATTGCCAACTTTATGCTGATGATATTGTAATTTACAAATCTGCTAAGTCTAACGTAAGTCTAACATTTGACAGAAATAGGCCTTTTGTGTACATAGAAAAAGTCTAAGATCTTTGAGTTCAGCTCAAAAAATGGGGGCAAAAACAAAAGTGTTGCGTTTATAATTTTGGTCAGTGTAGCTTTTACAAGCAATTGGGTGGATTTTCTTGTGTTCATATTGTTCTTTTTTGGCATGCAGATCAGTTCAGAATGATGATCTGTTCACACTGGAAATCTAAAACTGCTCACATCTGAAGCAAAAATCTGCTGTTAAAAAATGTACATCTGAGCAAAAATCAGAATTGAGCACTAAGGCTCGTAGTGAATGTAGCTATAGATTCAAAACTCTAATTTGATACACATAAATAAACTAACTTAAATTCCTTTAAAGTGAATAGACAGTACATATCAACTCAGACAACTTGTATGCAGTGATTTTGTCCCATATATTTCAGAGTTATATGTTCGTTACATTAAGACATCCGGGACTTCAAAAAGATAAAATGTCTTTTTTTTTTATTAGATTTTTTATTTAAGAAAAAAAAAAAATATTTCAATTCCATTATATCTGTGTCAATCTACATCAACCAAATCATCTGCATCTGTTGTGCCAAATTGTTTGCGATGGGCTGGGTTTGTTTGAATAAAACAGTGCTTTAGGTTATGAATAATGCAATGTGTCAACACGTGAAAATTGATTTGTCCAAAGCACACAGTCTGATGTCTCTTTCGGCAGCCTGATTATAACCTGGAAACTTTCTATTGGCTCTGCGTATTTCCTTTACACAGCTTCATTTCATAGCTTGTTGACTCATCCACCAAGAGTCGTGTATGTATAGCGTTTACAAGTCCTCCCTATATGGTTTGGCCTCAATCAAGCTTTTATGCTAATTACACACTGTATAAACGTTCACCACACAATAGGCCACTTGTCACTTAAACCAATGATGATACGTTACACCAGAAGTAATTACTACCCTCATCTTAAAAGATCCAACAAGGACTTTCGGGCTTTTGACTTTAGAAACACAAGCTCAGTACCATGTGTCTCAAGTGAAACACTGAGTGAAGGTTTTTCTATTTTGAGTCAGAAATGACTAGTACATTCCACAAATAATTGCATAGAATGGCAAGTAACATTGAATTAAATATGACATTTTGAACTAAAAAGAATGAAATAGTACTTTTTACAGTATGTAAAGGTTTTTCAATGGCTTATCGTTTTGAAGTGTATATAGGTTGAATCGTCTGTTCATTGATTTCTGCCCTTTTCCCATCTTTTGTTCAGCTTTTCTTGACTCGAGAAGCTCAAGCAAAAGGTTGCTGTACATACGCTCCCGTTTTATCACATTCTCTCTGTGTTCAGAGACAAAAGCATAGAGATTACCTCCAAGTCTTCCCATAACCCCCAAGGATACACATTCACTTTCTCTCCTGTCAGAAACCATCCGATTCAGAGTCATGCCCTTCTAACTTGACAAAAGATCTAGGGTGTTTTATTCCACTAAATTTGAAGTTAGAAAAATATCATAAAATACTTTTTATGTCTGTCATTGTGCCATGTTTTGGGGAGGTTTTGCTGTGGTAGATCATTGTTTATGGTTTGTGTACACTTACAGGATCTGTATTGTGTCATTACAGTGTGTTTTATGATTGAAGTGGCATTCAGAAATTAATCTGCGTGATGAGGGAACCAAGCTAAGTGCAACAAAACAAACCACCTCCGCTTAAACGCCTCTACTCAAAACACTTTGGACCGTTCCTTGCCATTGTTTGTATTGAGACTGTATGAATGCTCCCACATGAATACTGATTTCTTCACAAACCATTGATTTTAGTGTTCTGTACCAATAAATTGGTTTTCATACTTGACTAAAGATGCTTCAGTGCAGTGTTGGGTAAAGTTCAACATGGGGGAAAATGTCTCTCAACCAATCAGCTGATGCTAGCTGACAGCGCAGAGGCTTTTTGTGCAGCGCTGCTGTGAAAGTGTATAAGCAGATACTGTCTCTGTCTAATGAGGTATTATTTTTCAGACAATCTAATAATTCGGAGAGTGAAAGAGGCATTATTGATTTGGGCTTTTTTTTTCAGCTGTAATGCAGGCAATCAGTGTCTGGAGAATGGCTTTTTAGTGTGTCTGCAAACTTTTCCTGTATGCACATGATGTCAATGACAATAAAAAACTTTCAATACTTAAAAGCGCTTTTGAGATAGGGAATGTGGCTCCATAGAATGCAGTATTTTTTTCTGTGCCTTTCTGAATACGGAATCACTATTCGGGCACATCTCTACTGTAATGCAACAGGTTACCGTTAAAAAGTGGCTAACCATGTCATTTTAGTGGCTCCATAGAACACGTTATTCATTTTCCGTGCCTTTCTGAATACGGATTTACTATTCGGGCACATCCCTACTGTAATTTAACGGACTACCACTAGTAAGTGCCTAACCATGTCATTTTAGTAGCTCCGCAGAAAGCGTTATTCATTTTCCGTGACTTTCTAAATACAGATTCACTTTTCAGGCACATCCTTACTGTAATGTAACAGGCTACCGCTAGCAAGTACGTAACCATGTCATTTTAGCTGCTCCGTACAACACTTTATTCATTTTCCGTGGCTTTCTGAATACGTTTTAACTATTCGGGTACATCCCTACTGTTATGTAACAGGCTACTGGCTACCGGCAAGCGGCTAACCATGTCTCTTTAGTGGATTTGTAGAATGCATTATTCATTTTCTGTAACTTTCTGAATACGGATTAACTATTCGGGCTATCGCTAGCAAGTGGCCAAGTGCAGGGGTGATCAACCCTGCTCCTGGAGATCTACTTTCCTGCAGAGTTTAGTTCCAACCCTGATCATACACACTTGTCTGTAATTATCAGATTTCAGATCCTAATTAGTTTGTTTAGTTGTGTTTGTTCAGGGTTGGTGCTGAACTCCACAGGAATGTAGAGCTCCAGGAACAGGGTTGGGCACCCCTGCTTTATTGGCTCTGTATTGTTTTCTGAGGCTTTCCAAATATGGATACACTGTCTGGGCATATCCCTACTCTAATGTAACAGGTTACTGTTAGCAAGTGGCTAACCATGTTCCTTAAGTGGAGCAGAGGAAGACATTATTTGTTTTTCGTCCCTTTCTGAACACATTCACTATTTAGGCATATCCCTACTATAATGTAACAGGTTACTGCTAGCAAGCGGCTAACCATGTCCCTTTAGTGGCTCCGTAGAATGCTTTATTTATTTTCTGTGCCTGTCCGAATGGATTCCCCATTTAGGCGCATCCCTACTGTAATGTAACAGGCTACCGCTAGCAAACGTCTAACCATGTTGTCTAAGTGTCTCCGTAACACGCGTTATTCATTTTCCGTGCCTTTCTGAATAAGGATTAACTATTTGGCACATCCCTACTGTAATGAAACAGGCTACTAATAGCAAGCGGCTAACCATGTCCCTTTAGTGGCTCTGTAGAATGCAATATTCATTTCCCATGCCTTTCTAAATATGGATTTACTATTCGGGCACATCCCTACTGTAATGTAACAGACTACCACTAGTAAATGCCTAACCATGTTGTTTTAGTGGCTCCGTAGCATGTGTTACCAATTTTCTGTGCCTTTCTGAATATGGATTAACTATTCAGGCACATCCCTGCTGTAATGTAACAGGCTAGGGTTGCTCGATTTTGGCAAAAATCATAATCACGATTATTTTGGTCAATATTGTAATCACGATTATTTAAACGATTATGACAGGCTCCAAAACGTTACATAGTTATTAATTTAAAGATAGCAATACAGCGAGAAAAAGATACAAATAAAAAAAAAAAACAGTGCTTTAAAAATACTGAATACTTTTATGCAAGTCTAAAGTAGTCTAACAATACTACAGAAATTGACTTTGAATGTAAAATAAAACAATGTCTTCACTCTAATAGTTAAACATGCTTTGTTTCTTATTAAAACTAAAAACGTCCTTCATTCAAGAGCAGTGAGTGATGTTTCTCGTATAAAACGTATTTTTACGTTTTATTCATATTAGGCACAGAGACACCAAAAGGAATATTATGTGTTGCCGCTTTAACCACACGGACCCATTATACTGTTACGCACGGATTTTCATTCTCAACTGTTTATGTTCATTTAAGACGTAACTGACAAGAGTTTACATGAATAATCACCAAGCCCCTCATTTTGAAATATTTTTGCGTGTATTTGACCGTTTAGGTGCGCACCTTGAGCTAAAAGATAACTTTCATGTCCGTGTTCCGCTCCGTCTCTGAGCGCATTAACAAAGGACAACGCAAGTTCTTACGTGCTATTAAAAACACAACATCAAAGAAACATTAATAAATCAATCACGTTTTATGAAAGCCACCTTACATGATTTAGCTGATTTGCATGTGAAATTTGGCTTTTATGGAGGAGCGAAAGCGCACCACTGATAAAAGGGCAGAATGGGGCGCAATAATCGTTTCATCTCGATTACTGCATTTTCATGATTGTTTGAAGCAGAAATCGAAATCGAAACCAAATTTCGATTAATTGCACAGCCCTATAACAGGCTACTGCAAGCAAGTGGCTAACCATGTCTCTTTAGTGGATTTGAAGAATGCGTCATTTCCTGTGATATTCTGAATACGGATTTACTATTCGGGCACATCTCTACTGTAATGTAACAGGCTACCGTTAACAAGCAGCTAACCATGTAATTTTAGTGGCTCCATAGAACACGTTATTCATTTTTCGTGCCTTTCTGAATACGGATTTACTATTCGGGCACATCCCTACTGTAATGTAACAGACTACCACTAGTAAGTGCCTAACCATTTCGTTTAGTAGCTCCATAGAATACGTTATTCATTTTCTGTGTCTTTCTAAATACAGATTGACTATTCGGGCACATCTCTACTGTAACATAACAGGCTACCGCTAGCAAACGCCTAACCATGTTGTTTTAGTGGCTCTGTAGCACGTGTTCCCTGTCGATACTTCACTCGTACTGCGTCGTAAGACGCTTATGGGGAAAAAGCTCCTTTTTCTCCTGAGACTGAAGCATTTCAATAACGCAGTGTAACTGCACGACCATTGGTTTGTGCAGTGAGATAAAACAAACCAATGGCTCGGCAGCGGAGCTGCACGAGCCTATGGCGATGATTCGCGCCCGATCGCGCCAAAAGGGGCGGAGAAATCGGCTATATAAGCGTGCATTTCGCCATAGGATCTCAAATCCTTCTCCTTCAGCGACGACTTCACATCTTCGCTGACACTGACTGACCTTCGCTCGAGAAAGAAGCCTCTCGCCGTTGAAGAGCCTCGCAGCGGATCCGCCTGCTCGTCGGTTTTGACGCTTCAAGCAGCTGACAGCGATTCCCTGCCGCGATCCGGCGATAGAAGAGCATATTCCAAAAGAGCAATTTCAATTGGCGTTGTTGCAAATGCCACAGCGTTTCTGTTGCTCGTGCAGAGCCCCTCTGCACGCTGTGGACAGTCACGCTGAGTGCGTCTCGTGCTTGGGCTCCGCCCATGCCGAAGCCGCGCTCACTGAGACGGATTGTTCCCACTGCGGGGACATGAGTCTCGCCTCTTTGTGCTCACGGCTAGCTTTCTTTTCAGAAAGTAACCCCGCCCCTCGCGCCCTCCCGCTTTCTTCTTCACAAGAGCCTGTGAAGAAAAAGCAGCGGGGCAGAGCGACTCAGCGCACGGTGATTGATGAGCTCACGCCGGCTGATCCCCCGCGTGCCTCACCTTCACCACAAGAAGAGCAATCTCCTGTTCTCTTCATTCATCCAGACCAAAATCCCTCGGCTGCTGCGAGCGATATGGTTTCTTTTGGAGTGAGTGAGGAAGCCATGGATGACAGCATGTCTCTGGCTGCATCTGAGGGAGAGGAGCTGTCGGGCTCACCGCATGACCCCGCCCCCTTTCCATCTACTCAACCCAGCACCGCCAGCGCTGGTATGGACGCCGAACTGTTCCGCATTCTATCAAAGGCTGTTGAAGAGCTGGAACTGAATTGGTCTCCTCCTGAGGAGCCTGTACGGAGTCGTTTGGACGAGTGGTTCCTGCCGGGTCGCCGCCAAGCCCCTCGTCAACGAGCCTCAACGTTCTTCCCGGAAGTTCACGACGAGATCTCCAAATCCTGGCGCGCTCCGTACTCCGCCCGCCTTCGTACCTCTTCTTCCTCCGCCCTCACGACGGTTGACGGCGCTGAAGAAAGGGGATATGACAAGTTGCCCCCCCTGGATGAGTCTGTGGCCGCGCATCTGTGCCCGCCCACTGCCATCGGCTGGAAGGCAAAGGCAACTCACCCGTCCAAGCCATGCAGAACCACTTCAGCTCTTGCTGGACGAGCTTATTCTTCGGCTGGACAGGCAGCATCAGCACTGCACTCAATGGCGGTCCTCCAAGTTTACCAGGCTAAACTCCTCCGCAGTATGGATGAGGCCAGCATGGATGACGCTGCGTTCCGTGAGCTACGCAGCGCGACCGACCTGGCGTTGCGTGCTACTAAGATGATGGCACAGGCGATTGGCAGATCGATGGCCAGCTTGGTGGTGCTGGAGCGCCACTTGTGGCTAAACTTAACGGAGATCAAGGACGCTGATAAAGTCGCCTTCCTTGACTCCCCCATTTCTCCAACCGGTCTGTTCGGTCCAGCAGTGGAGGGGTTTGCGGAACGCTTCACCGCCGCTCAGAAGTTGTCCCAGGCTATGCGACACTTCTTGCCCAAGCGCACAAGCTCTGCAACGGCTCCTAGTCGCCCCAAACCGGCGCCGACTCAGCAGCCTGCAAAGACCGCCCCGCCAGCTACTCAGCCAACCCCCCAGGTGGAGCCACGTCATCGCTCCCGCTCGGCCAGGCGCTACCCTTTCCCTAGACGTCAGGGACCCCGACCCAAGGTCGTGTTGGACCAGGCGCCTCCAGCGTCTTCCTGATTTAAAAGTCAGGAAGAGGAAGGGGTCAAGTCTCGCCAGAGCCGGACCAGCCCCCAAGATGTCTCTCTTCAGCCTCCAAACACCCCGTTCTGTTCCAGGTACAGAGCGCTGCATGTTTACAAAAAAATACAGCTGTAACTCACGGGCCCTTTCCGTCAGCGCCCTTACAGCTTACCGCTGTGATAGCTGAAAAAATAAAAAACAAACATTTTCAAAAAGAGAGCAAATTTCCTCTTCCAGAGTTTTTGAGCGGCAACCAACCGCTCAAATCAATACAACCCCTCACCACACGGGCCGAGGCTTGGAAAGCCATCCCCGGAGTGTCAAAATGGGTTATGGGCATAATAGAACGAGGTTATACACTTCAGTTCGCTCGAAGACCACCCCGCTTTCACGGAGTGGTCTCCACCTCAGTTCACAGCAAAAACATAGAGGTTTTGCGTACAGAGGTGAGGAATTTGCTGGCAAAAGGTGCCGTGGAAACGGTTCCCCCAGCACAGAGCGAATCAGGCTTTTACAGCCGTTACTTCCTGGTCCCCAAAAAGGATGGCGGTCTGAGACCCATCCTCGACCTCAGACGTTTGAATCGCGCTCTAGTGCATTCAAAATGCTCACGCTGAAACAGATCCTCTCGCAAATACGCACAGAGGACTGGTTTTGCTCGATGGATCTGAAAGATGCATATTTTCATATCCAAATTGCCCCCCACCACAGGCAATTCTTGAGATTCGCCTTCGAGGGAGTGGCTTATCAGCATACAGTCCTTCCGTTCGGACTGTCTCTAGCTCCCCGCACATTTACGAAGTGCATGGACGCGGCTCTTTCCCCTCTGAGGCAGATGGGAATCCGCGTTCTGAACTACCTCGACGACTGGCTCATTCTGGCCCAGTCAGAGAACGAGCTAATACATCACAGATCCGTGATCCTCAGCCACTTGGAGTGCCTAGGACTCAGGGTCAATTTTGCCAAGAGCGTTCTGTCCCCCAGTCAACGTATTTCGTTCCTGGGAGCAGTTTTCGACTCCATTCAAATTAAGGCAATGGTTGCGCCGCAGCGAGCTCAGGCCATCCGGAAGCTCGCGGCCTCCTTCAAAATCGGAGCCCTTCGCCCTCTCAAAGCTTTTCAGAAGATGCTGGGTCTTATGGCTTCAGCATCTCTGGTACTCCAGCTGGGCCTACTTCAAATGCGCCCTCTGCAGTACTGGTTGGACCCGAAAGTTCCTCCTCAGGCCTGGCGTCTAGGGCGCCTGCGCATCAAGGTAGATCGGACCTGTATCACAGCTCTGACTCCTTGGAAGAGCCTTCCTTGGATGGAACAGGGCGTTCCCCTGGACATGGCGTGCAGAAGGAAGATGGTCTCGATAGATGCGTCCAACTCAGGCTGGGGAGCTCTGTGCAACGGCCAGCCGGCATTCGGCCAATGGTCGAAAGCCGAAAAACGCCTCCACATCAACTGCCTAGAAATGCTAGCAGTGTGTTTAGGCCTCCATACGCTTCTGCCAGTCTTAAAGGGACACCACGTCTTAGTCCGCTCGGACAATATGACGGTGGTGTCATACATAAATCACCAGGGAGGTCTTTCGTCGAGATGCCTTTTCACATTAGTGGAACGTCTCTTACAATGGGCTCAGCTCAACTTTCACTCGCTCAGAGCAACTCGTGCCTGGCAGGTTGAATCAAGGAGCAGACATGCTGTCTCGGAGCAACGTCTCCTCAGACGAATGGATGCTTCATCCCCAGACGATTCAGGAAATATGGGCGGTCTTTGGCAAGGCTCAGGTAGACCTTTTCATCTCAAAAGACAATTGTCACTGCCCAATTTATTTTTCAAAGGAGCAGGATGCATTGGCCCACGACTGGCCCAATCTCCTGTTATATGCTTTTCCCCCGACTGCCCTGATACCACACGTAATCAGGCGGGTCAGGAAACAGAAACTCAAAATCCTGCTAGTGGCCCCCTTCTGGCAGAACCAGCATTGGTTCCCAGATCTCCACCGGCTGCTGTCGTCAGCACCGTGGCCCGTTCCTTTGAGACGAGATCTCTTAACGCAGGCGAACAAAACGCTTTGGCACCCCTAATCAGAACTGTGGGCGCTGCATGTATTGTCTCTCGACGGGAGCCTTCAAATCTCCCCGAGACCGTTTTAAATACTATTTCTGAGGCCAGAGCACCCTCTACGAGGCGACTCTATGGACTCAAGTGGTCTGTCTTTTCCGCCTGGTGTTCCACCCGCGGTGCAGACCCGAGTTTGTGTGACATATCAGTGATTTTGTCATTTCTTCAGGAGCTGTTGAACAAGGGACGTTCTCCCTCCACGCTCAGAGTCTATGTGGCGGCCATAGCGGCATTTCATGACTCTATGGACGGTCAGTCTGTGGGAAAGAACGATCTGATCGTTCGCTTTCTGAAGGGGTCGAGACGGCTTAACCCTCCTCGCCCCATCACGGTTCCTACTTGGGACTTACCCACAGTGCTGAGAGCTCTGAAGAGCCCTCCATTTGAGCCGCTACAGTCTGTTGACCTTCGACCTCTGACGCTAAAAACTGCCCTGCTGCTGGCATTGGCATCAGTCAAGCGTATGGGTGACCTACAGGCTCTGTCTGTAAATCCTGTATGCCTGGAATTCGGGCCGAATGACTCTAAAGTCATCCTGAAACCGAGATACGGCTATGTACCTAAGAGTCTCTCAACACCGTTTAGAGACCAGGTTATTTCCCTCTTGGCACTTCCCCCCTCGGAGCAAGACCAAGACTTTAATCCCCTCTGCCCTGTTAGGGCATTGAGGTGTTAGTGGAAGCCATCATGCTGGCTTACTCTTCCTTGGGTCTGCCATGTCCCATGGGGGTAAGAGCCCATTCAACTAGAGGTGTCGCCTCGTCATGGGCCTGGTCCAGCGGAGTATCCATTGCAGAAATATGTGCGGCGGCCGGCTGGGCCTCACCGTCCACATTTGCTAGGTTTTATAATCTAGATGTCCCTGTCTTGCAGACTAGGGTCCTTTCTGCATGAGGAATTTTGTCAACAGTATTGTTATGTATGCACTTGGCCTCTGGGAGTTTCCAAGTGTATCGTTTCCTTGGAACGGAACGTTCATTAGGTTTTCCTGATTGAGCAAGTTGGCTTCTACTAGCCCATTCTGTGCTAGGGCCATACAGTCGTTCCTCTACCTTAGCAACGGCGGGATTGTACTGGTTCCCCATAAGCGTCTTACGACGCAGTACGAGTGAAGTATCGACAGGGAACGTACTCGGTTACTTTCGTAACCTCGGTTCCCTGAGATACGGGAACGAGTACTGCGTTGCTGGCCGTTGCTAGCTGCACGACTCAGACGTCGCTTCAGTCGAAGAACCTGAGATCCTATGGCGAAATACACGCTTATATAGCCGATTTCTCCGCCCCTTTTGGCGCGATCGGGCGCGAATCATCGCCATTGGTTTGTTTTATCTCACTGCACAAACCAATGGTCGTGCAGTTACACTGCGTTATTGAAATGCTTCAGTCTCAGGAGAAAAAGGAGCTTTTTCCCCATAAGCGTCTTACGACGCAGTACTCGTTCCCGTATCTCAGGGAACCGAGGTTACGAAAGTAACCGAGTACGTTATCAATTTTCCGTGCCTTTCTGAATACGGATTAACTATACAGGCACATCCCTATTGTAATGTAACAGGCTACTGCTACTGCTTTAGTGGCTCAGAGGAATGCATTTTTTGTTTTACATTTTGACCAGAGTTGGCGTGGTTACTAAAGCTGAAGCATCCTCACTATAGCTGGTGATCACTGCTCTCACCATCTTTTCCTTTTATCTTTAGAAACATCAAAAAGCAGCAACATTGAAGACTTTTTGAAGCAATTTAATATAATCATCGGCCTTAAACAAAAGTAATTTTTAATGAGTCAAAATATGTCCCGGTGAGCCAACCTCCTCATAGAGAGGAGATAAAGAATCCTTCTTTTCCTTTTAGAGGGTGTGTTACTTCGTCGTTCCATCCTCTTGAATATCAAACTGCCGGTTGGGTTTTGTGGACTCAAGCATAAGCTCATAAAGCTGTCCGATCTGCTCTTCTTGAAAGTTTTTGAGTTTCTCTTCCGATAAATCGGCACCAAACGCCAACTGCTTGTTTCCCATTGCTTCCAGCACCTGCGTCTGTAGGGTGTCTTTGTAGTTCTGCACAGAAAATAAGACAGAGACAAGAGTTTTACTTATAAAAAAGTAAACCTGTTAAACTTCAAACCCTCAACGTTCATCTGCCTACTACTGGTTCTTGTATTGATTTAACACTTAGACACAAGTGAGGTATTCATTTGATAGAGCGCTACAGATTTACTATAACAGACTGTGACAGAATTATTTATTTCTCTTTGTTGGAGATTCATTGATTGCAATTCACATGATGAAACGCAGGTCACAGGGGCTGATGGGGGATGTGTAGGATCAGGGAATCCACTAAGGTCTAATGGAGGTCAATGCCTACTGCTCTCTCTCTCTCTCAGCCCGCTGGAATCACTCCCTCTATATCAGTGATTACCGTCTGTATGAAAGGTCCACACAAGTCTACAAGTTTTACAAAAAGTCCAACAAAACTGTAATTTATCAATGTTGCAAGTTCTTTTTTGTTTACTTGTTAAAGAACAGTTATTCTATTGTTAACACATACAGGCTCCTCAAATTGCATTCTTGGTAGGTTTGAGAATCAAAAGTCACTTCTTTTTCAGAATCAAATCCATCCTTAAAAAGAAATACCAATGGATTTTCATGACGCATGATTGGATTGTTCTTCAAGGTCTACATTCTTTTGCTACTGTTGACAAAACAGTCCAATGAAATGTTCTCACAGATCATGTTTTATCCTGAATATACAGCACCACAATGAAAGAACATTAACAAACATACAGCGTGACCAGTGTAGTCTGAGACATTCATTAACAGAGGTGTAAAGAATAATCTAAGAAGAATCAATCTATCTCGGCATGTTTAAGAGAAGTCAGACTGAAAGCACACTCTGCAGTGCAGAAATAATCAGCAGAAAGGCTAAGAATTTTGTGTGGAGAGAGAAGAACTTGTCCAAGGTTCACTTTAGAGATGCCAGCAAGTTTAATTGATGGGATGTTAAACATTTTGTTCGCCATTAAACTGAGGAAAGACTGAAGCCCAGTTGGGCCACTTATACAGCTACAATGCAGAGTGAATACAAATGTTTATGAGAAACTCCTTCAGCAACATGCAGTTCCTTCTCTGCAAGAATCTCTCAATTAGCCTACAATGTTCATGCAAGACAATGCCCCCGTCACACTGCTAAGAAGGTTAAGATGTTCCTTGAAGCTAAGAACATTGAAATGGCTGAGCCAGAGTCATTAAATGAAACCAATTGAAAATCTCTGGAAAATCCTTGGCAACAAAGTTATGGAAAAACCCACTACAGTTATCAAACCATGGAAGAGAATGGAAGAAGAGTGGACCAAGATCATACCAGTGCAGTGTTAGAAAATAGTAATGTCCTGTGGCAGCAGATGTACAGAAGTCACTCACTTCCGACTATTTTCTTACAGCTGTAACCCCCCAAAATATTAATTGTGATGATCTTTCTTGCTACAGTAGTTTTTTTTTTTTTTTTTAATTCTGATGACTGTGTTTTTCACAAAGAAACAAAGTAGCTAATATCTTTGATACTACACAAAGTAGCTAAAAAGAAGTACAGTAACTAATTACATTTACCTGAATATTCTATAAAACTGTTCAAATATACCTGGTTTGATTCAGTTAATTGATTAATTGTGGATTGGTAAACTAAAAGATTCGGTGACTGGAATCACAATCTGAACCAGATTTGTTACATACTACTCATATCCCCAATCCTTGTAAGACTCAAAGTACACAAAGTCCCAGACTGCCGCACTAACCATATTTACACCGTACCCGCTGATTCGATCATATAAGCCTGGATTTTCTGACATCTTAATTGAAACTTGTCTGTCACATCTGTCACGACTGCTTACGATCAAACCTACAAGCCATTACAGAGAGACTCATTCAGAAAAACACACTGAAAACAAAACCATTAAGAACTCTCATTCACTCACCCAACATTTTGGAATTTGGACGCAATTCAATTTTGGAAGCAAAAAGCCATTTGTCTGGGAAGCTTCCTCCTCTACATAATGTAATTAGATTGAACATATGCCAAGGAGTAATATTTTAAGAATGGATGGGATGTGGGCATGCTGAATGGCAAGCTTTTTGGTGAAGCTCATCTTCTGAATATAAACACCTCACTTCCCATCGCAATGACGTCATCAGGCAACCCGTTTCATGCTTGTCTGGAATAGCCTGACTTTTCCAAGGGCACAGAACTTTAAAGATCTATACAGATAAATAGATTAGCTTGATGTCCACTACTCTGTATGTACAGAATCGCTTGGAAACTACTGTTATGCCAGAAGTCTTTTAGAAGATGCTTTTATCCAAAGTGACATATAGTACAATTATTACAGGGACAATCCTATGGGAGCAACCTAAGGTTAATGGAGATGATTCATGGAGAAGGCACCGATATACTTCTAGTCTCCAACAAACTTTGGCCAAAACGAAATGGTTTTGGAGTTCGTTTTGGTGGTTTACTTTGGTTTGCTGACCATGAAACACCACTGAATTGCCATTGGTCCATGAAGAATACATAATGCTGTGGAGCTCCACCACCTTTGATGCGTGAAATATTTTGAGGTCAATTTTTCTTCATTCAGTTCATAAAGGTCAAACACAAGAACAAATACTACCACAAACAGGCACCAATTTTTCCTCCCGCAAATACTCTGTCAACCAAATATGATTGGTTGAGCAAATGATATAGGCTCATTACTCACTGTTAAACTAGGCCTATACTTGGTGTTCGTTTTCAAGTCTTTTTCTCCGTGAGATGGTTCACTTGATGAAGAATTCAATTCATGAACAGACTGCAAAATATATTACCAAGAGTCAAGTAGTCAGACATTCAGGGATAATGTGGAACTGACTCCTTGCAGATGCAAACGGGGTAAAAATGATTTAATCAAAATGAAGTTAACATTGACCAGCTGCATATCAGAGTTGATGAAACCAAATAATCCACACATAAGATGAAATCAACAGATGAAAGGAGTATTCAATGAAGCGTGTGTGCAAGTTTACTATAACTGTGCAGAGATTTTCCACAGAGGAAATGAACAAATATCCTGCTAAGTTTTCAGACTTTGAAGCATAACCTACCACATAAAACTCGAGAACATGTGATTGCCTAAATATGAGCTACAGATAATGAAAATTGCTTAAACACAACTAGTTTTACCCAGTCCTTGGTCCAGAATTTAATACCAATGTTGAAAATCAAGCTAAAACAGCATTCTTGAAAATGCATTTTTACATCTCATTCACTTTTGTTCATACCAGGGGCGGACTAGCCATTGGGAGAACAGGGACAATTCCCGGTGGTCTGGCAGCCAATTTGGCCCGCTGCCATTTTTTTAAATTTATATTTTATTTTCATATATATTGTTGTTGTTTCTGCCGAATGAACTAAAGTGATTATTTACAAATTCGCCATTCAATAATAATACTCTAATAAATCGTAATCCGGTTCGTCTTGACAAAAGAACGCAAGACTCGAGAATGGAGTGCCCAGGTGGAGCAGAGAGTCGAAACTGTCCTGTTGTTCAGTACTTCATTTACAGGTCAGATACATCTGTAAATAGACTATTGTAGTTTTGTTTACTTAGACAATTACATTTAAAACTTTTGTAATTTTGTTGTGTTTGTCATTTTTATTAGTTATTTAATATGTATATACACTGTACAGCTTTTATTTATTTTTATTTTAGTGTCAGTTTTTAAGTAAATGAAGTTACAAGTACATAGTAGACATTTTTTAATATTTTGTTTCAGTTTTAGTTAACTATATAAACCCTGTTACCAAGTGTTGTTGTGATTGGTTTTCAAAATGTTTTGAATGATGTTCTGAGTGGGTTTTAGCATGTTGATATGTGGCTAGGGATCAAAGACTAATATGGTTTTCTGGTCCCTCTATCAAAATAAACCTATGGAATTTTTTTTTCAACAGATTTATCATCCACCTGGCAAAAACTGGAAAGCAATACATGAAAAAAAGAACACACACACACACACACACACACACACCTTTCACTCCATCACATTCTCTGTTTCTCTCTTTTTCTTTTATTCCTCAGGGAAAGCTTGTCTGTTGCAATGCGGTCGATTTATTAGGCGATGAGAAGTCCCCTGGGCCCACTACTGTAACTGGATTAAAGTGAACACTCAGTGCTCTTAATCACATTTGGAGACTCGCTCTACGTCTGCTCCTGGCTCCGTCGCCCTTGTTTTTTCTTTTCTATTTTTTTCCCAGTAGTGCTTTGAAAAGCGAGACCCTACGGTGATTCACTCACCTCTTAATGAACGAGTAGGGAGGAGTTTTTTTAAACACACACCGGCTCCTTCCCAGAACTAATACTAAAGTGGACTCTGTTTACAGCCGAGCAGAACCTAGTTTTGCTCACCCTCACATCATCCCAACCCTGTATGACTTTCTTTCTTATACAGAACTAGGAGTGGGCGATATCACAACTTTTTTTTCAGAAAATTACGATTCACGATTTTATCATGATTCTTTGTCAGTTGTTCCTTATTTTTTATCAAAACATAAAATAAAAAAATGGCAGACATTTAGGCCAAAACAGGCAAAGAAAAATCTTTGTCATTATTTTATCTTTGTTATTAAAAAATAAGAACAAAGATACACATCAAAAACACACAAAATATACATATAAAACAAAGTGTTCAGCAGTAGCTTTCAAGAAATTGAATGAACAAATATAAAAATAAAACACTTCACTGTATAAATTAGGGCTGTCAAATTATTAATCACGATTAATCACATCCGAAATAAAAGTTTATGTTTACACACTGAATGTGTGTTTACTGTGTATATTTATTATGTATATATAAATGCACACACATACATGTATAGATTTAAACAAATATTTATATGAATGAATAGTTATACTTCTATTTAATTTAGACTATATATAGAATTATACATATTTTCTATATAAATCTAAAAAAAATTCTTGAATATACATGTATGTGTGTGTATTTATATATACAAAATAAATAAACACAGAAAACACATATTTAGTATGTAAACATGAACTTTTATTTTGGATGTGATTAATCATGATTAATCATTTGACAGCCCTAGTATAAATTATGACATCGTTTTAGTTCCACGTTAAAAAAATAAAAATCTAAAATTACAAGATTAAAGTCAAAATATTTTGAGAATATTATGAGAATAAAGTCAAAATGTTTTGAGAACAAAGTCAAAATTCATTAGGCCTATATGTAGTGCATCAGCCACCAAATAATAGCAATAAGCTTTGTGCTTTTGGTACTTTTAATATAAAACAAAGCCTCTGCTTTCAAAATCTGTCCATTTTATAGCTAAATACAAATAATGTGTCTTGCAATTGTGTTTTTTACACTCTTTAATATGGCAGGACAGATAGCTGTATTCATTAAATCAATTGTCTTTTCGATTACAATGAGACATTTGTTTCATTAAATTATACTGCTTTCTTTATGAAAATTCCACTGAAAATGTCTGTGGCATCCAATCTTTCATTCCTTGCATGTATTTAATTAAATACAACAATGCAACGTTCTGAGGTTGAAGTGGACTCCAACTCATTAACATAAGTTATATTGTCTTTTCTGAGGTATAAACATTTTGTTTTGAAACATTTTGACTTTATTTTCAAAACATTTTGACTTTGTTCTCATAATTTTTTACTTTACTAATTATGAGAATAAAGTTGAAATATTATTTGACTTTATTCTCAAAAAAATTTCGACATTATTCTCAAAATATTTCAACTTTATTCTCATAATTTTGACTTTACTAATTACGAGAATAAAGTCAAAGTATTTTGACTTTATTCTCGAAATATTGCGACTTTATTCATAATCTTTTTTTTTTAATGTGCCACTAAATCATCAACGTAAATTATACTTTAAAATTGACTTTAAAAATGGTTATCATTTACCCACTTTCAAGTTTTAAACCAGAATGAGCTTCTTCCTTCTGTTGTACATAGTTATTTTGATAATTTTGGGTAACCAAATAGTTGCTGTTCCTCAGTGACTACTATCATATTTTTTTTCTGACTATCAAAGTCAATAGGTTTTTTTTTAAGAACTGTTTGGTTACCCACATTCTTCAAAACATCTTTTTAGTTCAGCACAAGAAAAAATTAATACAGGTTTGAGACAACATGAGAGTGAGTAAATAATGACAGAATTTTAACTTTTGGGTGAACTATCCCTTCAATGACAAGCAGAAGCATGTTTAGTATAATTAGGCTACGTTTACATTAATCCGGATACATTTGAAAACGGAGTTTTCATTTTAAAACGCTCTCCGTCCACACTAGCGTTTCCAAGCATTTTCCTAAAGTTTCTCATCCACACTGAAACGTAGAAAAACATCAAATTCGCCTTACTGCGCATGCGTAAAGCCTCAAAAATTATACAGATGTAATAAGTTTTCACGCAATTCTTCTGGCGGGATAATTTATGGAAATATCTCATCATCCACTGACGCGTCTATATCGCGCTCATTCATATTTTATCTGAAAAGCAGTTGTCATCATGTTTTGCAGGACAGCAACTGTGAGTAAATTTTCCGTCATCATTTTAGGACTGTAATTTGAGGAGTGTACAAGGTAAATCTCTTTAGCAGCAGTGTGTAAATAGCACAGGCACAATTACTGTAAACATAGATATCTATTGGTACAATATTCGTCACATGACTATAAATATGCGTCATCGTTTTCCAAAGCATCCGTTTTTACTGTCCACACTACAACGTGAAAACGGCGTTTTCTAATTTATCCACTTTGCCCGGAGTTTTTAGAAATAATCATTTCTGTGATAAAAACGGGGTTTTCGTGTAAATGAGAGGCCAAACCGCAGGGAAATATCTGCGTTTTCCCTTCGTGTAAACGGGGCCTTAGTCTGCAGTTAAGAGCTGTTAAGAACTGTTTACTTTCACTTTAGAAATACCCAACTGTTAGCCTATATGTAAGCCTTGTGAGCTTCTGACAGTATTAGCATAATCAGACGCAAAAGATAACTTAGTCCAGTAATCAGGCGCTGTTTGACAAGCTTTTTAGTGTGCACGCATATTATGTGTACGGCCTCAAAAAAAAAAAAAAAACATGTCAGAACAGCACAAGAATTAAAATGTTTAACTGGCAAGGCTTTAAAGCACATGGAAATAATGTACTTTTGTGATTGTGAATAAATGCAGTGTCCCTTGAGTTAACATTTGATGTGAATGCATGTCGCATTAGAACTGCAACTGATAAAATGTGCACTGTAGCACGATACTACGATTTTCTTCAAAAGCAGATGGAGACAATTTAATTATCCACAATTTGTGATATTGCACACCCCTATACAAAACACATAAGACGATGTTACGATTCAGGACAGATACTTACAGGATTGAAGTGGTGACCTAATTTAGTACCAAAATAGTTTATTTCATAAATTGCAAATCGAGTTTCAATGGTTTCATGCTCTCTGCAACCACAAAAACACAATGTGGTCAGCACAAACCATGTTTTTCTTGCCACTAGTAAACTCAATTTCAAAACAGTTCAATCTAATAAAAAAAACAACCATTTTACCCATTATTTGTGTCCTTTTAAGATTATGAAGCATCGCTCGGTTAGATTAGTAACATACTAATCTGTGTAAAATAAATTGTAAATATCCTGGCTATTGTTTTCATGACAATGAAAGTGAACAGTGGCTGCAGTTGTCAAAAGTATTATTACATCTTAAAAGTGGCCTGAATGCTATTGCAGTGCTTCTGAAGTTGTAGCTGTCCTTGCCATGTTAATGATAGAATTATTGAAGTTCGACTTAGTAATAAATAATTCTTTCGAGTCAAATCTTTCCAATTCAGTTCACAAAAACACTCTGAATGAATCTGTACTCGAGTTTAGCTCAAACAATGATCTAATCAAGATCATTGGAAAGGAAGATTATCAGTGAACAATAACTTCAATTTCTGTCTTCTTTTCTCCACACAAAGCCATTGTATGACATTTTATATAACAACGTAAACGTATCTTAAAAGTGGCCTGAACGCTATATTCCAGGCGAACGTGATTTCACCAAATACAATATGTTCCAGGACCAACAAGGATGTTTCAATCAACCAATCAGAATTGAGGAATAACTTTTCAGGAAATGTCAGTTTTAGGCTTACGATAAGAGTTAGATACTTCTACACCCTTGTTAATCAGCTATCATTTCCCTCTGATTTTAGGAATAAGTTATGGTTAGGGTTAGGTTTAGGGGTAGGGATTGGGTTAAGTCTATATTTTTGGACACTAATGTTGATCCAGGATCAACAAAACATGTTGATCCAGGAACATGTCTTACTTGGCAAAATCACGGCGACCCTATATTCCAGATCTTCTAAAGTTGTAGTTGTCCTTGCCACGTTCATTAATGAATTATTGAAGTTCGACTCATTAATAGTTCATTCGAGTCAAATCTTTCCAATGAATTGCATTATCCAGTTCCCAAAAACACTGAATGAATCTGTACGAGTTTAGCTCAAACAATGATCTAATCAAGATCATTGGAAAGGAAGATTATCAGTGAACAATAACTTCAATTTCTGTCTTTTGTCTCCACATAAAGCTATTGTATGACATTTTGTTTTAAACTAAAGAAAGAGTAAACAGTGAGGTGCATATTTTTGAGTGAACTATCCCTTTAAGGTCTACTTTGTGTATTCTATTACATTGTCTGTGTTTGCCGTATTTGTTTTGTAACTGTGTAGTGAACTAGAATTTCTTCCTGACAGAGTATTACATGGTTAGCTTAGTAACCTACACTCTTAAAAATAAAGGTACTTTAAAAGGTTCTTTAAGCAATACCATAGAGGATCTGTTTTTGGTTCCACAAAGAACCATTCAGTCATAGGTTCTTTAAAGAATCATCTCTTTCTTACCTTTTCAAAATTCTGAAGAACCTTCTTTCGCCACAAAGAACCTTCTGTGAAACAGAAAGGTTCTTCAGATGTTTAAGGTTCTTTATGGAACTATTTAGACAAAAATGGTTCTTCAATGCATCGTGTACTAATGTCAAACTCTACCTGAATCAAATGAGTTAAACTCACTGAGAAATAGAAATTCTGTCATCATTTGATCACCTTCATATTTGCTTTAATCTTTTTAACACAAATAGTGAACATCCTGGCTTCTGTTTTCATTAAAATAAAGGTGAACAATGTCTGCGGCTGTCAAAATGACAAAGAAACAACATAAATGGATCTTAAAAGTGGCATAAACACAACATTCCAGATCTTCTAAAGGTGTAGTGTCCTTGCCATGTTCATGAAAGAATTATTTAAGTTCGACTGATTCATAAATAGTTCATTTGAGTCAAATCTTTCCAATGAATTGCATTATCCAGTTCCCAAAAGCACTGAATGAATCTGTACTCGAGTTTAGCTCAAACAATAATCCAATCAAGAGCATTGGAAAGGAAGATTATCAGTGAACAGCAACTTCGATTTTTGTCTTTTTTCTCCACACATAGCTATTGCATGACATTTTGTTTTAAACAAAAGAAAGAGTAAATAGTAAGGTGCATGTTTTTGAGTGAACTATCCCTTTTATGTATTCTATTACATTGTCTGTGTTTGGCATATTTGTATAACTGTGTAGAGAACTAGAATTCCTTCCTGACAGACAGCTGCTCATTTTGGAAGGAAGTGTACGTGTCCTTCAGTACAAGAACAGAGTGACTCTCATTACCTGTAAGTGTGTGATTTTTACCCTCTTAAAGAATATCTGTTACTGTCATTGCCAATCCAGGAACACTGAGTTCCTCACACTGCACGACTGTGAAAATGCAATAAGAGTCAGCTTTGTCCATACTCATGTCAGAGCTGCTGACACAGAATCCTACTGCAGCTGTAATACATCTTGTGAAGTTTGACTGTTTAAAAAAGCATCTCCACTTTCTAGTCGTAGAGTAAAAGAAGATCAGCATCTTTGCTTCTTGATTGCACGCTGCTGCATGTTAGGAGTTCATGCGTTGAATTCGATCTTTGGATTTGTCATGGAGCATTTCATACGAGCGTGACGTCGGTGCTCTCATAAGCGGCACGATTCTGCCCCCACATAACTGAAATTAAAGGATCAACTCTTATCAAGGTGATGCTGGATGTAAGTATAATTTCTGTACACAGATGGTGTCTGGATATGTTCCTAGGATAAAAAGGATTTGTAAATTAAGGTTTATGGATAAAATGCATTAAGTTTTTGTGTTGATGGAGATTTTAGGAAGGTGCTGCCATCGTGTGGAAGGTTTAAGCAAAGGCCTGAGTTTTCCTGACTCATTAAGGAACTGGAGATTTGGTAACTTCTTTCTAAAAAAGAAGATTGTTTTGCAATGCAACGGTTTCTGTTTAACAGCACGGTTTAAAATTCATGCACATTCATATTCATCTTGTTTCCACAATGCACTGACAACCTAAGCAAGATAAAAATGATAAATAGGATGAGGATGAAGATAAATAAGGGATATGAAGTCATTTGAGAATCGTGATGTACAGTGGCATGATGTAAATGTACGGATGCGTGATATATCAGTGCCCTATCGGCTGGTTGGTTAGTTGGTTATTTTTTTATTTATGTGCATTGGTTAATATTGTACAGTCAGGATATATTAGTCAGTATTATATATTTAATTGTGCATGCTAATTTATTTTTACATTTGCCGTCAAAAATGTTTTTGTTTTTTTGTAATTAAATCAATTTTTTAAAGTACTTATTTTTGTTTTGAGTTGTTTTCTATGCATTTACACAAATTTCTAAAAAATAAATAAAATAAAATAAAATAAAAAATCCCTTTATCAGTTAAATCAGTTATTGGCCATAATGTAAAAATAATTATTTGCTTTAATTTTGTACGTCCCTACCAAAAAGAAAAAGAAGTGCACTTAATTGTAGTGAATGTTTACACTTTACATTTAAACATCATTATGTTTTATTATTCTTTTGCAGTGCTTTAAAGTACTACAATTATTTTGATGTTCTGGCTAACATACTAAAGCAAATTCAATATTACATTTAAATACAATTTACACATTAATTACAATTTAAATGTGCTAAATTGCAACTTAATGATTACAAATGTGTAATTAAAATTGAATTAAAGGGATAGTTCACCCAAAAATGAAAATTTGATGTTTATCTGCTTACCCCCAGGGCATCCAAGATATAGGAGACTTTGTTTCTTCAGTAGAACATGAACAAAGATTTTTAACTTGAACCGGTACAGTCTGTCAGCCATATAATGGTAGTGGATAGGCACCAAATGTTTAAAAGTAAAAAAAACATGTACAGACAAATCCAAATTACACCCTACGGCTCGTGACGATGCAATGATGTCCTAAGACACGAAACGATTACCTTTGATACACAGCATTGTCGAACTGTCCTGAGCACGAGCTCATCATTCGGCTCGTTACACATGTACGCGATCTGGCATAGTATATGCAAACGCCGGAAGCAATCTGTTGCGTGTATAAGACATTCATTGTTTACACACAGAGATTGTGGGTATAGCGGCTATTCAAAATGGTAATTCTTTGTGCTTATCCTGATTGTTCAAACCGATTTAAAGCTAAAAGATTACGTTTGCTTGCGCAAACTCATCCGGGTAAAAAATGATATACAGTGCCTTGCGAAAGAACTCATACTCCTCTTTTTTTTGGTTGCAGCCTTATGTTAAACTGCTTTATATTACTTTTTCCCACATCAATCTACATCTCATACACCATAATGACAAAGCACAAAACAGGTTTGTAACAACTTTGCAAATTTATTAGAAATAAAAAACTGAAAAGATCCCGTTGCATAAATATTCAAACCCTTTTCTGGGACACTCGAAATTTAGCTCAGGAGCATTCATATTGCTTCTAGATGTTACTACACTTCGAGTGGAATTAAACTGTGGCAAATTCATTTGAATGAGTATGATTTAGAAAGGCACAGACCTCTCAGAAAAGGTCTAACAGCTGAAAATGCATATCAGAGCAAAAACCAAGTCCTGAGGTCAAGATAACTGCCTGTAGAGCTCAGTGACAGACTTGTGTTAAGGCAATGATCTGAAAAATCTGCTGCATTGAAGGTTCACAGAAGCATTATCCATAATGGAAGACGATTGGAACAACTAGGACTCTAGAAAATGTCTTCCAGCCCCCATCCAAGGTGACAGAGCTTGAGAGGTGAAAAGGTGAGGCAAAGAATGGCAGATAATTGACAAATGCAGATGTGCAAAGCTTGTCACATCATACCCAAAAAGACTTGAGGCTGTAAAGGTGCTTCAACTATGTACTGAGTTAAGGGTATGAATACTTATGCAATGTACTTATTTCAGTGTTTTGTGTAATTTGTGTAAATTGATGTGGGGAAAAACAAATTTAAAGCAGTTTAACATAATGCTGCAAAAAACAAAATGTGAAAACAAATGAAGGGGTATAAATACTTTTGCAAGGCACAGTAAATACTGTTCAGTTTCTCGCAAAATACGATGGTTTCGTGTCTTCAATGTATCGTCACGAGCCGCAGGGTGTAATATGGATTTGTCTGTGCATGCTTTTTTTTTTTTTTACTTTTAAAGGTTTGGTGCCCATCCATATCCATTATATGACTGACAGACTGCACCGGTTCGAGTTAAACATTTTGTGTTCTACTAAAGAAACCTACATCTTGGATGCCCTGGGGGTAAGCAGGTAAACATTAAATCTTCATTTTTGGGTGAACTATCCCTTAAAGAATAACTATTGCCAAAATGCAACCTGGGCTGTTTTTTTTTTTTTTTTTTTTACTGTAAACGAGACAAGCTTATATCTAAAAGCATAATTACGACAAACGAGCCGTTTTTGAGATTGACAGATTTCGTTTTGTGGTCAATGGCCGGTGAATGGGAGTACTAGGGGCATAACTTTGAGCGCATCAAAATCGATATTTTTACAACACTAAGAAGGCTCGACACACCATGAAACTTTGCTCGAAGTATCGTCTGGGTCTCTACACATGAACTCGAGCATTGAGAACATTGTTTGTGTACACAGAGTTTACTAAAAAGAAAGGTTTTGAACAACTCACTTTCACTGTTTGAGTTTCCACTCACGGCCGTCTTGCCAGTCAAGAAGTGTCAATCTCCGAATGCGAATTTTAGTAAACTGTGTGTACACAAACAATGTTCTCAATGCTCGAGTTCATGTGTAGAGACCCAGACGATACTTCGAGCAAAGTTTCATGGTGTGTCGAGCCTTCTTAGTGTTGTAAAAATATCGATTTTGATGCGCTCAAATTTATGCCCCTATTACTCCCATTCACCGGCCATTGACCACAAAACTAAATCACGGTCAACCTCAAAAACGGCTCGTTTGTCGTATTTATGTTTTTAGATATAAGTTTGTCTTGTTTACAGTAAAAAAAAAAACAGCCCAGGTTGCATTTTGGCAATATTTATCCTTAAGTAAATGTTTAATGTAAAGAAATTACATTCATGTATTTTAGTTTACTTGTCAATTTAGAAGCACTTACATCCTATTTTAAAAACAATATAGAATAATAAAATTAGTGCCATTCAAAAGTAAGATTGAGTAAGAATTTTAATGATTTTTAAAAACTAATTTTGTGAAATATTATTGAAATTTAAAATAACAGTTTTCTATTTTTATATAGTTTAAAATATAATTTATTCCTGTGAACCTGCAGTCTTCAGTGTCACATGATCCTACAGAAATCATTCTAATATGCTGATTTATAATCAGTTTTGATCAGTTTTAATCAGTTTTTTTTTTTGGAACCTGTGATACTTTTTTTTCAGGATTCATGTGATGAATAAAAAGTTAAAAAGAACTGTTATTCAAAACAGACATTTTGAGTTGCAATATACATTACTATTCAAAAGTTTGGGGTCAGTATTTTTTTTTTTTTTCTTTTTTAAGAAATTAATACTTTTCACCAAGCATATGCTAAAAAGATAAAAAGTTATTTTTGACTTTTTATTCATTAAATAATAAAAAAAGAAGTATCACAGTTTCCAAAAAAAGTATGCACCACAACAGTTTCAACACTGATAATAAATCAGCAGCAGATTAGAAAGATTTCTGAAGGATCGTGTGACACTGAAGAATGGAGTAATGATGCTGAAAATTTGTTTTCTCTGTATATTTGTTTCTGTATGGGCATTAGAGACAATACAAGCCTTACTGATCCCAAACTTTTGATGTGAGTGCTGAAGTGTAACGTTAACCTACATCTTTTTCACAAGAAGGACACACCTACATGACATGCCACTGACCAAATATCTAAAAGTGTTTTAGGGTCAAAACACTACTAAATATGCCACTGAAATCAAATATTTAGTCAGTGGAGAACCTACATGCTTTATTTAACTTGAGTAATTTAAATACATTAGTTTTCTCTGCAGTCAGGCAAGGTGACCGCAGGCAGTGTTGCCAGACGTACGATAATTATCGTATTTGTACCATAATTTTGACCTCTGTACGATGTACGATCAATAATACCACAATGTACGATAATTTCAGAATTTTGTGACACCATGGTCGTTGTAATTATAGAGTTTCTATTCTCATCTAGCTGTGTGGATCCTACGTCTACCTTCATGATTGTGAGGAGACGTGAACGTGGCGTTACGCATGTCTTTCATCCAATCTTACGTCTTCTCAACCAATCATCATAGAGAATGGCTCTCTCTCACGAGCACAAGTTAAAGGTCCACTGAAGTGCCTTGAAACACGCAGCGTTATTCTATGTGACGACGTACTTTTAACTGAAACAAAAACATATCGCCCAGCCCCGCCCACTTATTTTGAATAGCCAATAGCGTTCCATTTATATCTGCTCCAGCCAGAGCCGTTGAGCTCAGTAAAGCCGCATTTGTAAGCTTATGACAGCCACAGACTAATAAATCATCCCACAGATTCAATATGAAACTCTTGCTAAAACGAAATAGTGATCATAATCATGCTGAGGCTGTGTAGTTTAATACATGCCGATCGCACATATGAGCGCATATGATCTGCTCCGTGTATTGCGTCTCTGTGTAGGGGGCGGGACACTACGGACTCTAGAGAGCATTTGATTGGACAGAACGTTTGATGAGAAACTGAAGTGCACGGTGATATCATCCAAATCCTTGATTCATATTGGCGGAAGTGACGAGACTGTAAGTTTTGAATGCTCATATCTTGTAAACGCAAATTTTGTCATTGTTTTGAAGCACACTAGCTTATAGATAATCTTAAGGCTAATATATTCATACTAAAAGCCAAAAAACTTTAATTTTGATTTCAGGGGGACTTTAACGTTCCTGTCGCAACTAGGTCAGTTGTCTCAACTGAGGTTGTTAGTTTAACATAAAGTATAGAAAATGAGTGCTGAAAAGGATAAATAGCTGTAACATCTAGATTAATAGCTGTATTTTGAACGTTTGACTGGGGTAAGATAATTAGTTTAGCATTGCAACAAGGTATAGAAAATGAGTGCTGAAAAGGAGAAATAACTGTAAAACCTAGATAAATATATTTATTTTGAATGTTTGACTCAAATACGATAATTTTCTCCCAAATACGATAATTTTGAGCTTCTGGTAGGATACTTGGACATTTCCTATCTGGCAAAACTGACCGCAGGTTTCTCTCTTACCTGCCATTCTGCCATGAAGCCAGTGGCCTCTTCAGCTGATGCGGTCTTGTGTCTTCTGAACTCATCTTTCACATACTGATCACCCAGAGCCCGCAGGTCTATGGGCATGAAGCGGTGCAGCAGCAGGATTCTCTTATACAGAGACCGAACAGCTGATACATGTGCTGCATTAGCCATAACTTCAGTCTAAATCAGAAAGTAAACTCTAGATATGATACAGCGACAAGAGCGTCCTTTTTAAACACCGCAGCTGTCCAAAACGAGGGCTAAAAGACTAAAACCATAGCTCATGAGAGAGCCAAGCCATGCCAAAACTAAATATTATAAAAGCTTTGCACTAAATTATTACGTAACCGTGTTGTCCTTGTGAACTTGCAGACTTCTTCACCGCAGCGCTGTGAGAGTTATTAGATCAGCTGCTGCCCTCTTGTTGCGATTGCGATGTAGCGCAACTGAGAAAACGAGTGCCAGTGTTGCCAAGTCCGCGGTTTCCGCGGAATTGGGCTACTTTTATAGACCTTTTTTCCTCAGTAAACGCTTAGCGCCGCTGTCATGAGAATCGGGTCTCCATTAGGACCCAGAGTGATTTTACTGGTTCAATTGACTTCTAATGGGTATTATTTTTAGCGCCTGATTACAATTCCTGCAAGATCACATTATATTTTATATAGTTAAAAATGTGTGTCTTTTAAAGGGGTCATCGGGTGCAAAACGACCTTTTGAACATTATGTGTGTTGGTAGTTTGTGTACACTACAGTGATAAAAATCCACCCAGTGGTATTTTTTTATCTTTAAAAGTAATATCCCCTTTTTAAATTCAGTTAATTTTTAGCTTCTTGTCGTTGTGATGAAATACATTTGATTGACATTAGCGTCTTACTTTAGACCCGCCCTAACCGAGCTCAAACAGTCTGAATAAGACCACCATTGTGTGACTCAGGTGCAGAGGAAGACTCTAATTGAGCGATTGAGGTGTTCTGTTGTTGTATGTAATTATGAACATAGCAGTAGTCATTTACTCCCAACATCTGAGCCGCTGAAGATGCAGAGGTTTAACCTTACTTTTCGTTTTTAAATGGAAAGCGCCGATCCCGATCTACATAAGCATCTATTCTTCGTCGAATCGTTCGTGATGCAGCTTCACCCACAGCAGAAGTGAGTATAAGGTTTTTTTATGCATCTTTGCAAATGGCCTTTCTTATAATGTGCTTATTGGCAAGTTTCGCCGATAAACGTGGCTAAATGCAGCTAAATGTGGCTAAAGTAAACATAATCCCAGAGAGGGGCGGGGGGAGCAGAGCGCGTGGCATTTAAAGGGGCCATGTCTTAAAATGAGCTGAAATTTTGCAGAGCTGATTTTGACAAGGTAAAAGGGTGTTATTTTACACTACTATTGAGAAATTGTAATCAAAGTATATTAGAGACTTTTCATTAAAGGATAACTATTGTCAAAATGCAACCTGGGCTGTTTTTTTTTTTTTGTTTTTTTTACTGTAAACGAGACAAACTTATATCTAAAAGCATAATTACGACAAATGGGCCATTTTTGAGATTGACCGTGATTTCGTTTTGTGGTCAATGGCCGGTGAATGGGAGTGCTAGGGGCATACATTTGAGCGCATCAAAATCGATATTTTTACAACACTAAGAAGGCTCGACATACCATGAAACTTTGCTCGAAGTATCGCCTGGGTCTCTACACATGAACTCCAGCATTGAGAACATTGTTTGTGTACACACAGTTTACTAAAAAGAAAGTTTTTGAACAACTCACTTTCACTGTTTGAGTTTCCGCTCACGGCCGTCTTGCCAGTCAAGAGGTGTCGATCTCCGAATGCGAGGAGAGTAAAGATGGATAGCTCCTAAAGCATATTTCCATATAAATGCACGGCTAATTCGTTGTTTTGTCGCAAGTGAAAAACAATATTAACCTTCTAGTTGTAAAAAGAGCCCCATATAAGCCTAATATTTCGTCCTATGGAGTCCATTCATTCGCATTCGGTGATCGACACCTCTTGACTGGCAAGACGGCTGCGAGCGGAAACCCAAACAGTGAAAGTGAGTTGTTCAAAAACTTTCTTTTTAGTAAACTCTGTGTACACAAACAATGTTCTCAATGCTCGAGTTCATGTGTAGAGACCCAGGCGATACTTCGAGCAAAGTTTCATGATGTGTCGAGCCTTCTTAGTGTTGTAAAAATATCGATTTTGATGCGCTCAAAGTTATGTCCCTAGTACTCCCATTCACCGGCCATTGACCACAAAACGAAATCACGGTCAATCTCAAAAACAGCTCGTTTGTCGTAATTATGCTTTTAGATATAAGTTTGTCTCGTTTACAGTAAAAAAAAAACAGCCCAGGTTGCATTTTGGCAATAGTTATCCTTTAAGACCCTAAATCATATGAACTTGTAGAAAATGGGCATCCGATGACTCCTTAGAATTGCATAGTAGAATTATGTTTTTTTTTAAACATAACAGAACAGTGTTACAATAATTAAGTTGTTTCTGTGTTACAAAAACAAACCAAAACTTTAAGTAATTTCATGCAAATTTTACATTTAAAAATGCTATTATTTTGTTAGTCCAGGTGCTGATTTTGTGGGGTAAAAGTTTGTACTCAACACAAGTGAATTATTCTCGTTTTCTGAAAAAAAAAAAAAACATTTAACATATATTATAAATAAATTAGCATTTATTAATTTAACAGATGTGCTATAGCATTTAAATACATTTTTTTCCATAAATAAATTGTTGTGGATAATTACACATTTATAAGTTATTGAATTACTTTTTAACTGTAATTACATCATTGCATTATATGTATTATATGTACGTTGCTTTTTATAAAAATATAACAAATGTTTGATCAGGGACCCGATCGATTTACTATTCCAGTCTCCATAGGAACCCATTCAAATAGCGTCCATCTGTTTTTAATGTAGCTAACGTCCGGAGCTTCGTGTCATCTACACACTCATTAAAGTGAAGCACTGACAAATGACGGTCATTGTGACATTGCTAAGTGAAGGCGCTATGGAGCCATGTGCTATTTAAAAACATTTTTATAGGTTTAACGTTAGATTATTAGTTCGGAATATATGCTAATTTGATTAGAAACAATGTAGAGCAGAAATGCAAAGCATTCTTTCAGTTAAGAGTCGGGCTCAGGAAAAATGTCTTTACTGTTGCCGGGGGTTAAAGAGACCCCAAGAACATAATATTTCTCCCCTGAAATACTAATACAGAACCAGAACCCAACCACAAAAACTGTATTTTACCCCCTGGAATGCAACTTTTGGGCTAGGTCTGAGTAGTAATTGGTCAGGGTTTTTTGTGAAAACCTGGCAACCCTGGTGCCAATCACTTTATGATTGAAATACGTCTCCAAACATAATAAAAGTTTATTCAGTTCTTATACCATTAATATTTAACTTGTTTAATTTGTAGTGAACTTTATAAGTCTGAGCGTATTTATTTATTTATTTTAATGACTCTTTGCACTTGCTAAACTGTCTATATACAGTAATACATGACCACTTCACTATATTGTGCAGACACATTATTTTTCCAGTAATGAATTAGATATGCATGCAAAATTATCACAAATAATAAACAGAAAGAAAGAGAACATAACTTGCAAGCTGTGCATACACTGATGTAGTGATGCAACCTATATTGCAGAACTTGTGTTGCACAACCTGTAAAGTCATCTGAATGTTTAAGGGCAGGACATTCGGAGCTTTGAAGATGTTGCATTTGTTAAAAGAGTTGAAGAAGCTGTTTTGTCATGTCTGTGTACGACATGAGAGCATTTAAAAAGCACATTTTGTTTTCAAGTGGTGTAGCAGTGAGTTTTCTTCTCTCACTAACTTATTCATGTATTCTAAGGACTCTAACGCCTTCATTTGCTATGAACAACGGTAAAATGTCAACTCTACAATATACAGGTAAGACAAATGCTTTTCGCTACTCTTACTTGTGTAATCACCCAAAACCACAGTAAATGAAAAATAAGATGAGAATAGCATACCGATATATTACTCTTGCTATTGCTGCACTTTTAATTTGTACTGTGCAGAGTACACTCTCTAAAAATAAAGGTGCTTCATGATGCCATAGTAAAACCTTTTTGTCTAAATGGAGAACCTTTAATGTCTGAAGAACCTTTCTGTTTCACAAACAGTTCTTTGTGGCAAGAAACAAGAAATGGTTCATTAAAGAACCTTTGACTGAATGGTTCTTTGTGGGACCACAAATAGTTCTTTTATTGCATCGCTTGAAGAACCTTTTAAAGCATCTTTATTTTCAAGAGTGAACTGTATGCTAAATTATGTGTAGAATAGAATACCCATGACCTACTATAAAGTCAAGTCAATCATCTTTATTTCTATGCTGCTTAATACAGATTGTTTCAAAGCAGATTTACAGGGGTAAACCAGAAAATAATGATTCAGTGATGCACACAGAATTCAATTCTGCTGTAAAGCAGCTCTAAAAAGACAATACACTATTCAGTTGAGATCAGTTCATTTACTCAACAAATGTTTATGCTTAGAATGGATATCTTACTACTTGTTTTCTAGATTTAAATTTTCACATATGCTGTACCCGACATATGCATTGAACTCTGGAAATATGCTCTATTGTTGGCACACGACCTCATCATATCAACAAACACTAACTTATTATAAGTACACTTTAGCATACTTTTAAAAAGATTTCTTGTAATGGAAATAATATACTTAAAAATACATTAGAGTGCTTTTTGTTGAACAGTTTAGAACTTTGATACATCTTCAATAATGTAATTTCATAATTACTTCTTATTGTGCACTAAATGAACAGACAAGCATTTACGATAAACCAAAATATGTGACCCTGGACCACAAAACCAATTACAATGGTCATTTTTTTAAAACTGAGATTTATACATTATCTGAAATCTGAATAAAAATCATATTATTTGTATGTTAGGATAGGACAATGTTTGGTTGAGGTACAAGTATTTTAAAATGTTGTAACCAAACATGGCTTTGGACCCAAAAGCAGAACACAGACTGAAAATGCAAATGAAGGTAATTTATTGTCAAAAGTCAAACAACACAATCCAGATCTCATTTGCTGTTGAAGCTTGTTGGCTGAGGTGAGCGGTTAACTAAACAGACCAGAAAGGTGTTGGTAAAGCAGAAGCAGCAGTTTATTTGTCAGGTGTGGCAGGTAGAATGCAGGATGATTGCAAGTGGAGTGAGGTCATTGGCAGACTAAATGATCTGGCAGAGAATGACTGAAGAACCAAGGTTTAAATAATGGAGGCAGATGAGTTGATTGGCAATAGGTGATTTACATTCAGCAATCAGCCACAGAGGAGTTCTCAGCCATGCCCCAGGATACACCAACTCACAAACACATAAGCACAAACACACAAAATAGAGAGAAAGAAAGAAACACATTCAGAAATATATCTGCAAGCAGCAATTACGGGGCCAAGCACACCAAAGGGAAAATGAGGAGCTAAGCGTGGCATGTAGCACCAGACCAACTGCAACGATGAGTAAAGGAAGCAATTTTAAGATGATTTTAGTCAAAATGACAGAAAAGTAATGCAGAACTGCTAGTAAAATGATTTAATGGCTTATCACTTTTGACCAACATGTGGCACTGTCATCAAATCAATGTGGTGTGTTTAGTGTGAGTTGACAAAGGCACATACAAAGTTTGGTGTCATTACGTAAATCCTTTGCAGAGAAAAAGCCTCAGAGTCATTTTGGCATCAAGCCTAAAATTTGTAGCAGCGCTGTACGAAAACGGTTTTATCTATCAACATGAAATTCATAACTTTTTGACAGCACATTCTGAAGTCAAGTCAAGATTATTTATACAGCGCTTTTTACAATACAAGTTGTGTCAAAGCAACCTTACAGTATTAAAATAATAAAGTAAAAATGTCAATAATAATGCAAGAGTTCCATTGCAACAAAGTCAAATTGGGGAGGACTCATCTGGTTCCCATGGCCTTGTGCCGGTGGCCGTTTAGGGTAGGAGTTCTTTCTTGATGATCTGTCTCTGGGGCTCATCTAGTTGACACGGTATCCTCTGACATTCGGCTGTAGGTGTTGATCCACCATCTGCTCTTGGTTTGGACTGGATCCGGGGAACTGCAGTGACCATCTGATCTGGATACGGACTGGATCTGGTGGCTATGGTGACCTGGGAATAAGAAACAAACAGACTAATATTAATGTAGATGCAAGAGTTCCAAGTTGCCACAAAATCAGATTGGAGAGGACTCATCTGGTTTTCGCTGTCTTGCGTCGATGGCCGTCTAGGTGATGAGATCTTCACTGATGATCTGTCTCTGATGTGGTCTCTGCTGACATTCAGGGCTGAAGAGGATATCTCTGGGTGCTGATGAGCACGGACTAGATCCGGGAGACTGCAGTGACCGTCTGATCTGGATACAGGTGGCTACAGTGACCTCGGAATAAGAAGGAAAGATACTAATATTAGCGTAGATGCCATTCTTCTTCTGATGCAATGAGTACATCAGGTGTTATAGGAAGTGTCCCTGGTTCCAGTTGACCTAAATAATGCAGCCTAACAATCCTTTAACGGATTTGGATTATGAAATGTATTAAGTGTAGGCCAGGTTAAAGAGATGGGTCTTTAATCTAGATTTAAACTGACAGAGTGTGTCTGCCTCCCGAGCAGTGTTAGGTAGATTGTTCCAGAGTTTGGGCGCTAAATGTGAAAAAGATCTGCCGCCCGCAGTTGATTTTGATATTCTAGGTACTATCAAACTGCCGGAATTTTGAGAACGCAGCGGACGTGAGGGACTATAATATGAT
Organism: Garra rufa; assembly: GCF_049309525.1. Taxonomy (NCBI): domain Eukaryota; kingdom Metazoa; phylum Chordata; class Actinopteri; order Cypriniformes; family Cyprinidae; genus Garra; species Garra rufa. The sequence goes on from NC_133377.1 coordinate 10,605,646, forward strand.
AAGAGAAGATGATCTCTGAGTCAATTTTGGTGAAAATCTGGCCAACGGTCTAGGAAAAGTTTGAAAAAGTAGGTTTTCAACATAAATCAGTATGGTGAACAGGAAGTTCAGCCAACTATGGTATAATTGGTATCTATGTTGTCAGCATGACACCAGGAATAATTGGAGACCAGTTTCATTACAATAGGCTAATGCAATCTACAGTTATTAGCGTTTTTGGAAATGTCATATTTAATAGTTAATGAATGGTTTATTACACTGGACCAATAGGTGGCACTGTTACCAAATTGCTGTAGTGTGATCAGTGTGAGGTGACAATGCCACATACAAAATTTGGTGCAAATATAGCCATTTTTCCACTGTCGGGCCGAACCTTCTTCGTTCTTAGAACGGTCGGGTACGGTTCCAGTTATGTTTCCACCTGAGCCTGGTACGGCTGAGCCAGGCTGGTAAAATGCGCGTACATGACGTCGCCACTCTGTTGCCTGGCTACCAGTTTCTCTATGGCTAAGCGGAAGCGCAGTAAACAAATATGGTAAATATAAATATAAATGGTCTGTGGATGAAACATTTGCTCTAATTGATATTTGGGCGGAAAGAAAAAATCAACAACAGCTGGAAGGTGCAAAGAGAAACGGAAAAGTTTTAAAAAAATATAACGCAGTGTGAAAAAATAAAAAAACTCAAACATACATATCGCGTCCAAAAGGACAATAACAGGAGAAGCGGAGCTGCCTACTCTTGTGTTACCAAGGCAACGACTGACGCATTTGTATTTACATTCCAAAGAGTTCCGTTATCTGCACAACAGTGGAAAATCAAACCGTATCCGTGCTGACTGGCCCGGATCGGCACGGAACAGAACGGTTAAGCATTGAGAACGGTTCGGCCCGATAGTGGAAAAGCGGCTTATGTCTAAGTTTTGCAGAGATACAGCCTAAGCATCAGTTTGGCGTCTTTCCAGCAAATTCATATATCGACACGAAATTCATAAATTTTTGTCAGCATGGCCTGAAGATGATCTGAGTCAAATTTGGTGAAAATCACACCAACAGTCTAGGAGGAGTTCAAAAAATAAAGTTTTCAACATGAACCAAAATGGCGGACAGGAAGTTCATCCAATTATGACATAATTGGTATCAGTCGCTGCATCCGAAATCGCATACTTCCCTACTATATAGAATGCGAAAAACAGTATGTGAGGCGAGTAGTATGTCCGAATTCATAGTATTCGAAATAGAGTAGGCGAGAAGTACCCGGATGACCTACTGCTTCCGCCCGAATTCTGCAGTACGCATACCATGGACACTTCAGGCTCGAGGACAGGAGTCGACATATTTGAAAAATGGCAGAAAGTGGAGACGCGGAGGATGTAGTATGTCCGAATTCCTTTCACACTACCCATATTCATACATATATACATATATAGAACATACTTTTTTAACGGTCGAGAAGTATGTTCAAATTTAAATGTAGTACCCAGGGCTGGATTTAGCCAGCCCTAGTAGGGTGGGGGGGAGGGGGCGAGTGTGGGTGAGCTTCTCTAATCATCTATGCAAAGAAAACTATACTAACTATGCTGTCATCATCAGTCCACCTATCCATATCTCTATCTTCTCCTTTGATCCATTTGATTTGTCTTATAGGTTTTATGTTTGATGCTCTACCCTCTGCATTCACCTGGGCTTGGGACTGGCACAAATAGGACACTGGCTTGTGCCCTTTTGAGGCTGCATTTATGTTTTTTTTTTTTTTTTTTTTTTTTTTTACTTTTTAAATGTGTCTGTCTGTCTGTCTGTCTGTCTATCTATCTATCCTTTTTTTTTCGTCTTTTATTTTATTTATATATTTTTTTATTTCTTTTTTGTGTATTTTTTTGTTGTTTATGGTGTTCAAGCATATGTCTACATCATCTGCAGCGGCCACTGGACTGGGAACGGTGGGGGCAGCGGGGGCTGTGGTGCTTGTGCAGCTAGAAAAACTTGTACTGGTACTGGAGCGGGCACAATGGTTAGAGTTTGTGGCGAGTCCACAAGCAGTACCACCCGATGAGCCTAGTAATGATTCTGTCTCCACTGCTGCTAAATCCGTAGCACTGCTGCTGGCAGCTCCGCTGCTACTGCTAGTTTTAGCTTTAGCAACCAGAAATCTGCGCATTGTCGACTCGTTACTTGATTCACTTCAACAAATTGTAAATGAGTGAGGAGAAAGAGAGAGAGAGAGAAGAGAGATTATAGTAATCAAATAATTCCGGTGAGAGACCGCGAAAGAAAAGTTACTTAGAATGATGTCTGAGTTTTGAACTCTGCCGTGCCGTGACTGTGAGCGAGTGAGACGAGCAAAGACGAGTAGCCACTCCCTCCCTACGCATCAATCATACGCCAATCAGTAGCTAGTTTGAAAGCGAGCAGAGAGTGCTCTGACCATTTTACATTAAATTTTTATGAATTTCAGAGTTTTGCATGCCTTCACGTTTGGGGGGGGGCAGTCACAGCATTTAGGGGGGCATTGCCCCACCTTGCCCATGCCTATGTCCGGGCCCGGTAGTACCTACTGAAGCAGTAAGCGATTTTGGATGCAGCAGATGTTCTCGGCATGACCCAAGGAATATTTTGAGATCAGTTTTATTACAATAAGCCATTTTTATCAGAAGTTATTAGCATTTTTCAAAGCATATCTCTATAACTTCTGACCACAAGGTGGCGCTGCCACCAAACTTTTTGAGTACTGTCAGGGCATGGTGCCGAAGACACATACCGAGTTTCGTAATGATTTGTCAATGCATTCGTAAAATAGAGCATTTTATGACAAAATTCAAAATGGCAGACGCCCAAAATGGCTGACATGGGAAAATATGGTTCGAATCAGCATGTTCCTCAAAATCCAACGAGACCAGTTTCGTGATTTTTGGCCAAACCATTGAGAAGTTATAAGCAAAAATAGCCATTTTCGTGGCTTTTCGTGGAATTTGTTCGCGTATTATTCGAGAACGTTTTGACAGAAAATCTTGAATTCCATGTTTTTTTGCCAGCATGGTCTGAAGATGATCTGAGTGATTTGGTGAAAATCAGACAAACCGTCTAGGACGAGTTCGAAAAAGTAGGTTTTTCAAACAATTAAAAATAGAAAAAAACAACCTTACGATTTTTTAATTTTGGTGTTCATTCCAGTCGGCATGAGTCAAGGATTCATAGAAAAAAAAATTTGATTTTGTGCCTTTCAGTTCAAAAGTTATTAGCAAAAAGAAAGTGAAATTTTGGACAAGTGGTGGCGCTAGAGAGTTTGAGGAAGAGACTCCAAATTGGCTATGGTGACATTTCAAACTGTCCTCTATCAGTGTGCCAAATTTCACAACTTTCCCGCAAGCAGTTCTATGGGCTGCCATAGACTCAAGAGGGGAAGAAGAAAAATAATAATAAGAACGCAAACGGATACAATAGGTGCCATCGCACCTTCGGTGCTTGGCCCCTAAATACAAATCCTGACATAAAAACTGGAATCTGATGGTGCAAAAAATATTATTAATATTAATAATATTGAAAAAATCTCTAAGCCAGATATATTTACAGTATATAAAAAAGTTCTAAGCCAGATATATTTACAGTAGTAAATTTACAAAATTGCTTCATGGAACATGATCTTTGCTTAATATATCCTAATGATTTTTTACATAAAAGAAAAATCAATAATTTTGACCCATGCATTGTATTTTTGGCTATTCCTTCAAATATAACTGTGCTTATGCTTATGTGCTTAAAACTTTTTTTTTTTTTTTTTTTTTTGTGGTCCAGGATTACATATACTGTAATATTATTTGCACTGACACAAAATACATACCAATAAGTACATATCATTGCAGTTTCCAACAAACATAAAATTAATAAACAGCGAGCACTTGTAATCATTTTTATATGCAAGCCTGGTCTCATTGTTTTTACGTACGTAAGAATTAATACGTAACATTTAGAGGCACAAAACATACTTTTTTGTAAATTTTTATTGATGCAAAATGTACAATTTAGACATATTTAAAATTTAAAACGTACAAATAGCTACGTATTTTTTAGCTAAAAACAATCAAATATTTATGTTTCTTTCACTTTATTAAGATATTCATTTCAATGCTTTTTTATCATTTTATTAATATGTAATTTATGTTTTTAGCCCCTTAACCTACCCCCAAACCTGAACCTACCCATTTTAGCAAATATAAAAGGATACAAAACGTAACTAACCAAAATGTTCAGGGATATTACCATTTTAGTAACAATATAGCATAAAAATATTTTTATCACAGTAATAAAGAAAAGTGCAATCACAATCATTTATTTATCGCAAAGCTGTCAACAGCCGAACCAAAAAGTAATCCAAATAATGATGCTCTTGTAGCCGCAGTCCTCTCTGGCAGAATACAGTAGGTTTGTTTGAGGTGAAGAACAGAATTTAAGTTGTTGATCACTAAAAATATTATCCAGATTACATCCTGATCCACTCCGTGAAGGCGCCCGCGCATCATTCAACACATCTCACCAGAAACACGCATATTGTTATCTATGATGAATGCTGGTGAATGCTTTTGTGGCCCACCCCTGCAAACGAAGTTAATATTGCATATGTTTCGCTTTCGAGACGTAACAAGCTTGCTCTGTAGCTCAGAAGGCATTTTTACGCAACATTCGCTTTTGTTCATATACTATCAGGTAGGTTTAGGCAAAGTCTCTTTAAAGGAACACTCCACTTTTTTTGGAAATAGGCTCATTCTCCAACTCCCCCCAAGTTAATAAGTTGAGTTTTAACGTTTTGAAATCCATTCAGCCGTTCTCCTGTTCTGGCGATATCACTTTTAGCATAGCTTAGCATAGATCATTGAATCCTATTAGACCAATAGCATCGCGTTCAAAAATGACCAACAAGTTTCGATATTTGTCCTATTTAAAACTTGACTCTTCTGTAATTATATTGTGTACTAAAACCAGCGGAAAATGCAAAGCTGCGATTTTTACTCCCATTCCGGCGTAATATTCAAGGAAGTTTGCTGCCGTAATATGGCTGAAGCAGGCGGAGTAATATCACCCAGCGCCTGAAATTAGTTCCCAGCTAGGTTAGCATTTCTACAAGTGCTGTGTGATATTACTGCGCCTGCTGCGTCCATATTACGGCAGCAAACTTCCTTGACTATTACGACGGAATGAGAGTGCAGTCCCTAATCTTATTCAGCCTAGAAAATCGCAGCTTTGCATTTTCCACCGGTCTTAGTACACGATATAACTACAGAAGAGTCAAGTTTTAAATAGGACAAATATCGAAACTCGTTGGTCATTTTTGAATGCGATGCTATTGGTCTAATCGGATTTAATGATCTATGCTAAAGTTGATATCTCCAGAACAGGAGAACGGCTGAATGGATTTCAAATCTTTGAAACGCCTCTCGGGCATGCAAGTGCAGCTCCTATCTCTTTGAATGGGGAAACATCAAATTCTCCAAAACTGTTCACCAAGCTGATGATTAGATTTCATATTTGAAATCACCAAAGAAATCCAACAAGAACTGGCTCAAAATTATGGTTCCTTGTTCTCCAATATCATTAAAAAAATGCTTATTTTTCAGGCTAGATGAGCAGCTGATTGCATGTCTTAAAGCGCTGATTGTTTCTATAGCAACCAGGGTTTTAACGGCAGCTGCCGTGATGCACCAACTTTACTAATCAACGACTGGCTCTTTCATTAAAAGGCGGGACTTTGCAGCCATAATGAGCGTTGTATTTTTCCCCATTTAAAACTACACGAGTGACGTCTTGGGTATTCTATAGTCTTTGGTTTAGGTGTTATGGGTAATTAGTTACAGTGCAACTCAATTGACATTTCAAGTCAGAACACATAACACGCATCACATAAAACGTATCATATGTACCACATCAAATATGTCCTGAAGCATACATGGTGGTACATATTTTGCATCTTGCAAAAAAGTTTGGTCTTTTTTCATTGTGTTTTGTCTTATAATTTCCAGTCAGGTAGGTGAAATATTAGGCTGATGTCCAAATTCAGTGGTTCTCAACTCCTCAAGTTCTCAAGTCCTGGAGACCTTCGACTGTCACAGTTATTGCAGGTTGAGGAGTAGAGATGATGAGGCAGAACTGGAGTAATATAAACACAGATATTTAATGAAAATAAAGTAAAACATAGAGCAAAGTAAACAGAAGTAACGTTAACGACGGACACAGGGGTGTGAACTGACACAGACTTAAATACACAGAAAACAGGGCGTGGTTACAAATGAGATAACAGGATAACGAGTGGGAAATACAAATATGTATTATTTGTTTTTCCCCCAAAGGCGTGTCTCGCGCCTAAAACATCCATAGGGGAGGGAGGGTGGGTGCCCTGGAGACCGCTAGGCAGGGACACAGGGGGACACAGGGGCGGTTTCCAGGACGGATCAGGGACAGAACAGTCCATGAGGCCATGGCCAGGTTAACAGTCCAGGAGCCCATGGGGGATCTGGGAGCTCAGGAAACCATGGCCGGGTAAACAGTCCAGGAGGCCATGGCGGATCTGGGGGTTCAGGAAGCCATGGCCGGGTAAACAGTCCAGGAGGCCATGGCGGATCTGGAGGCTCAGGAAGCCATGGCCGAGCAAACAGTCCATGAGGCCCCTTGGGCAATATCGTCTCTGGAGGCCGTGCTGGAGGAGGCACCAGCTCTGGAGGAGGCGCCGGCTCTGGAGTGCACGCTGGATGAGGCGCCGGCACTGGACGGCACTCAGGGCGAACGGGCTCTGGACGGCGCTCGGGGCGAGCGGGCTCTAGAGGACTGGACGACCCCAGCGGAGACTCTGGAGAGCTGGGCGTCTCCAGCGGAGACTCTGGATGAGCAGGCTCTGGGAGAGTGGTCACTGGAGGGCGCTCTGGCGGCGCGGTCACTGGAGGGCGCTTTGGCGGCACAGTCACTGGAGGGCGCTCTGGCGGCACTGTCACTGGAGGGCGCTCTGGCAGCACTGTCACTGGAGGGCACTCTGGGAGGCTGGGCGGAACCAGTGGAGATTCTGGGAGGCTGGGCGGAACCAGCGGAGGCTCTGGGAGGCTGGGCGGAACCAGCGGAGGCTCTGGGAGGCTGGGCGGAACCAGCGGAGGCTCTGGGCGCTCGGGCAAGACGTGATTAGGCCTTGAAGGAACGACTGTGATTTGACTTGACGTGGCAGGAACAGCTGTGGCTTGACCTGGCGTGACAGGAAAGCTGTGACTTGACTTGGCCTTGAAGGAACAGCTGTGACTTAACTTGGCGTGGCAGAGACAGCTGTGACTTGACTTGGCGTGGCAGGAACAGCTATGACTTGACTTGGCCTTGAAGGAACAGCTGTGACTTGACTTGGCGTGGCAGAGACAGCTGTGACTTGACTTGGTGTGGCAGGAACAGCTGTGACTTGACTTGGCCTTGAACGAACAGCTGTGATTTGACTTGGCGTGGCAGGAACAGCTGTGACTTGACTTGGCGTGGCTGGAACAGCTGTAACTTGACTTGGCGTGGCAGGAACAGCTGTGACTTGACTTGATTCAGGTGTTACAACTGTGTCTTGACTAGATTCAGGAGGGACTGCTGTGTCTTGATTTGACTTAGGAGGTGCTGCTTGACTTGACTCAGGAGGTGCTGATCGATTTGACTCAGGAGGTGCTGCTCGACTTGACTGTGCAGGAACTGCAGCTGTGACATGACTGGACTGTGTAGGAACTGCAGCTGTGACATGACTGGACTGTGTAGGAACTGCAGCTGTGACGTGACTTGACTGAGCAGGAACAGCAGCTGTTACGTGACTAGACTGTGCAGGAACAACAGTTGTGACTGGACTTGACCTTGCTGGAACTGCTGCGACTTGTCTTGACTCAGGATGTGCTGCTGTGTATTGGCCAGCCTTAGGGCATGAAGCCGAGTCTTGTCTTGACTCAGGATGTGTAACTGTCTCTTGACTTGCCTCAGGAAGTGAAGCTGTGTCTTGACTTGAATCAGGAAGTGAAGCTGTGATGAAACCTGACCTTGTAGGAACAACAGCTGTAATGTAACTTGACTTGGCAGAGACAGCGGCTAGAGCATGACTTGACTTGGCAGAGACAGCGGCTTGAGCGTGACTTGACCTGGCAGGAGCAGCGGCTTGAGCGTGACTTGACTTGGCTGGAGCAGTGGCTTGAGCGTGACTTGACTGAGCAGGAACTGCAGCTGGTAGGGCGGCCGTGATGGTAGCAGACTCTGACTTGGCGGTAGCCATCTTGGGTGCAGACTCCGACTTGGTGGCAGCCATCTTGTGTGCAGATTCTGACTTGGCAGCATCCATCTTGGGTGTGGACTCTGACTTGGTGACCACCTTGGCCGGGGACTCAGGCTTGGCGGCCATCTTGGCCGGAGACTCAGGCTTGGCGGCCATCTTGGCCGGGAGCTCAGGAATGGCGGCCATCTTGGCTGGGGATTCAGGATCGGCGGCCATCTTGGCCAGGGATTCAGGCTTGGCGGCCATCTTGGCTGGGAACTCAGGAACGGTGGCCATTTTGGCCAGGGATTCAGGCTTGACGGCCATCTTGGCCGGGAACACAGGAACGGAGGCCATCTTGCGTGCAGACTCTGGTGTGGCAGCCATCTTACGTGCAGACTCTGGCATGGCAGCCATCTTGCGTGCAGACTCTGGCGTAGCAGCCATCTTGCGTGTAGACTCTGGCGTGGCCGTTGGTGGGCTTGGAACACGGAGAGGAAGCCGGAGGGCGTGAGCACAGAGAGGAAGCCGGCAGGCTTGAGAGCTGGGCAGCGACCGTCAGACTAGAGCGCAAGGAGGAGGCCGGCCGCATCGGGCTGAGGACAGAGGCGGAGCTTTGGAGGATGACTGGAGATTTGGGACTGGGCTGGCGGTGCGAACCGTTGGCACGGTATGTGGGGGGTCCCGGCTTATGGCAGGCCGGTGCGATGTGCTGTGTTTGCGAGGGGACTGGAAGATGAGACTGAAATGTATTTGGAATTTCTTCCACTTCAAAATCAGACCCATTTAAAAACAGAATGAGATTGACCAGCTCGATCAAGGGGAATTTACAGGCTGGAAGATCGCAGCGGATAATCTCATCATCCAGTCCCAAAACAAACACAGCACCAAGTGAAGCATCGGGCCAGCCTACCAGATGTGAAAGCTCGAGGAACTCCTCCACATATCGCTCCAACAATCGACCGCCTTGCCGCAGTCCCCTCGGTGCTGCCTCAGCCCGACTCATCTTTTGTCTTGGTCCGTCGTTCTGTCACAGTTATTGCAGGTTGAGGAGTAGAGATGCTGAGGCAGAACCGGAGTGATATAAACACAGATATTTAATGAAAATAAAGTAAAACATAGAGCAAAGTAAACAGAAGTAACGTTAACGACGGACACTGGGGTGTGAACTGACACAGACAAAAATACACAGAAAACAGGGCGTGGTTACAAACGAGATAACAGGATACAAGGGGGAAATACAAATATGGGCAAGACTAAACCAACTAATGCAAAACCAAAAGGGGGAGACAAAGACTAAACCATTTTACACTAGAAACAGAGGGGGGAAAACACTGGGAAGACAAGACAGAACAGGACAAAATATTGACATCTACTCTGCACATTTTGCACGTCTCCCTTATTTAACACACCCGATTGAAATCATTAGCAGTAGACTTGTTTGTATCTTTACTACCTATTAACTTTAGTTTGTCAAAATATTGTGTCCTTTTCTGCTTACTAAGTCCTATTCTATATGATTTAGCAGCTTCCACAATTTTTTTTCCATAGTTTAGACAGCATGATGTATGTTTACTGTACAATCCATGCTGTTGTTTAGATCTGAGTATCACCGATATGACCATATATCCGTGTAACTGATCGTGACATACAGTTGCGATCAAAATTATTCAACCCCCTTGACCTGCAAGACATTTTGCTGCAGAGAACAAAATTTTGTGAAAACAATTCAACAAAGGCATCAGTACACTATTAGAGAAAGTTTATTCATACACATTTGAGTAATTTTGAGAATGTAAGTTGATGACTAATGAAAGAAAAATAAATTGTCTCTAAATGTTCATGTTCAAAATTATTCAACCCCCAAAAGTAAAATCTGGTGCAGAATCTTTTATTCTTTAAAACTAGCAATAAACACTGCTAGGAAGTGTTTAGAAGCTTCTGTCACCTCTCTACTGCAATCTTGGCCCATTCCTCGTCTGAAAAAGCTTTTAGACCACTGATAATATTTAGTTTCACATTGCTACTGCTTTCTTCAAATTCAACTAAATATTTTCAATGAGAATTAAATCTGGAGACTGAACAGGCCACTCAAGAACATTCTATGACTGATCCCTGAACCAAGCTTAAGTAGATTTGGATGTGTTCTTTGGGATGACTGTCCTGCAGGAAAGACAATTGATTAATAGCTTCAGCCTTTGCACCAAAGGCATCACAATTCTTGTAAAAATGCCCTGATACTTCAAAGAATCCAGGATGTCCTTCATACAGTCATGTTTTCCACTTCCTGCTAAAGTAAAACAACCCCATAACAGGACTGATCCACCTCAATGTTTGACGATGGAGATGGTGTTCTTCTGCTTACAAGTTTTGCCTTTTTTGCACCAGACATACCGCTGATCCATGGGTCCAAAAAGTTCCAGTTTGGTCACATCACTCCAAAAAACATTCTTCCAGAGCTCCACAGGTCTATCCAGATCAATTTTAGGATGTTCAAGTCGGTCTTTTTGTTCTTCTTGGTCAAGAATGGTATTCGCCAAGATGCCACAACATGAAGGCCATATTTGTCTAGTGTTCATCTTGTGCTCTGCATTGAAATGTTTTTCCTCCTTTCGTTGGGTCATCTTGCAAGTATTTGGCTGTACATTGCAGGTTTTTCTCAGTTGCTCTGATCAAACATTTTATGATATTGTGTTTTTTTGTTCAACACCCTCAAAGGTTTTCTGGTACAACACACTTTAAACTAAAGAATAATGCTGCCAGCTGTGTCTCTAGGAACTTTTAAATGTCTTGAAAATCTTCATACAGCCTTAGACTTTATAATATAATAAAACTATTTCTTCTCTATAGCTTTTGTGAGAGCTCTGTTGACTTTACTATATTTGCTACTCAACTTCAGCACATGCATGTACTAACTGTATGTATGTGTAACAGCTCAAGCTCATTCTGTTTTTAAATAGTGTTTCTAAAGGCTTTATTGTGTTTTAAGACAATTTTGTTCCCCACCATAAAAATAACTGACTAAAAAACAGCAATGTTGAACAGGGGTTGAATAATTTTGAACATGAACATTTAGAGCCAATTTATTTTTCTTTCATTAGTCATCAACTTACATTCTCAAAATTACTCAAATGTGTATGAATAAACTTTCTCTAATAGTGTACTGATGCCTTTGTGGAATTGTTTTCACAAAATTTTGTTCTCTGCAGCAAAATGTCTTGCAGGTCAAGGGGGTTGAATAATTTTGATCGCAACTGTAAGTGCAAACCCTCTATACACGGAGTATGTGTGATCGTAAATCTTGAAAGTGAAAGTAAAAAGCGAGTGGGCATTCAAAAGCTATTTCAATGCCCCACTTATTAAAGGAGTAGATCACTTTCAGAACAAAAATGTACAGATAGTGTACTCACCCCCTTGTCATCCAAGATGTTCATGTCTTTCTTTCTTCAGTCGTAAGGAAATTGTTTTTTGAGTAAAACATTTCAGGATGTTCTCTCCATATAATGGACTTCTATGGTGCCCTTGAGTTTGAACTTATAAAATACTGTTTAAATGCAGCTTCAAAGGGCTCTAAATTATCCCAGCCACACAAAGAAGAGTCTTGTCTAGCAAAACGATGGGTTATTTTCTAAAAAAGATACAATTTATATACTACATCTTGGATGAAAAGGGGGTGAGTACATTATCTGTTTTTTTTTTGTTGTTGTTGTTGTTGTTTTGTTTTGTTTTTTTGTTATGAAAGTGAACTACTCCTTTAATAACAGCTGCCTAATGCTTGCAATGTATACAGTTTCATTTATCATCCCTATATGGTACATAAGCCAATTCTCAACATGCTGTAGCCATTGATTGGCAGTCTTCTGATTTTTCTAAGCTAAATTCTAATATTCTTGCAGTGGAGAACAGAAGAGCTGCGCTGGATCTTAGGCAGAAGGTCAGAGTGTTATGCTGGGTAATGACAAGGCCCCAACACCTGATGACCAGAACCCAATATGTTCGTGCCACATGGGGAAAACGCTGCAACATCATTCTGTACATGAGCTCGGAGGAGTCAGATTTCCCCACGATAGGGCTCAACGTATCAGAAGGACGCAGTCAGCTCTACTGGAAGACCATACGGGCCTTCCAGCACATTCACACGCACCATCTGAATGATGCTGATTGGTTTCTCAAAGCTGACGATGACACGTTTGTTGTCATTGAGAATCTGCGCTATAGTCTGTCCAAGCACAACACAGAGGAGCCACTGTATTTTGGACGCAGGTTCACACCATTCGTCACACAGGGCTACATGAGCGGAGGAGCTGGTTATGTCCTCAGTAAGGAAGCTTTGAGGAGATTCGTGAAGGGGTTTGCTGATGGACTTTGCACACATGACACGGAAAATGAGGACATTGGATTGGGAAAATGCATGGAGACAATGAAAGTTCAGATGGGTGATTCAAGGGATGTGTTGGGGAGACAAACCTTTCATCCTTACCCTCCAGATTATTACCTGCCACGACAGATACCCAGACCACGACCCTGGTACCTCCTCTATGAGCATTACCACCCCGTTGAGGTAAGCATGAGATGTTTGATGTTAGATGTTAAATTACTTTTACCCAGACTTTTGCATTGATTTGCTAGTCTGCAGATTTTGTGCAGTCAGACTTGACAGATTCATCAGAACATTAGATTAGTGCATGATGCCCACAAACTTCACCCAGAAATCCAAATTAGTTGAAAATATACTCACCCTTAGTTCATCCAAGGTGTAGAAGAGTTTGTTCTTCATGAAAACAGATTTGTAGCATTGCATCACTTGCTCACCAATGGATCCTCTGTAGTGAATGGGTGCCGTCAGAATGTCGGAACGTCATGATAAAAACATCACAATAATCTACAAGTAATCCATACCACTCCAGTTCATCAATTAACATCTTGTAAAGTAAAAATCTGCATATTTGCAAGAAAGAAGTCCATCACATAAATGTTTTAAAATTCAAGCCATAGCTTCCAGTGGAAAGCAAGTTCTCTGTCCATAATAATGCTTCCTGAAAAGTCATCTCATCTGAATTAGGAGAGAAATATGCACTGATCAAGCACTGTTTACAAGTGAAACCAGTCTAAATCAGTGCTTAACTAATATGTCGCTGGATTTTGATGTTAGAGGACAAAAGTTGGATTTTTTCACTGGAGGAAGTTACCATGGATTATGGAGAAATAACAGCTTAAAATATTTTTTATTTTTAATAAACATGCAGATTTTCTTGAGAGTGAATATCAATAATTTAAAAAAAAAAGTTTAACTTTCGACTTTCTGTCACAAAGGGATAAATCTGAGGTCCTTAGCTACTTGGTGGCACTATAAGAGGATAGAAAATCATAAAAACATCCATAACTACACAACCATTTGTCAACGTCAAAAGTGGCAACAGTTGCATACCTCAAAAACATGCCATCCATAGGCCGATGAACTTTGAGCACCTATTAGACAAGGTTAACAGAGGCCAATTGGAATTAAACTGTGGTTTGTGAGAAATCTGAAAAAACTGGGGAGGGCGATATTGCATTTTTCAAGCTTGTAAATGATTGTCCAATTGGTGGTTTTTCACATATATGCATGATATTCATATGATATGATAGAAGAACTCATTCCAAACAACTTTGCCTCTAAAACCCTTGCTCTCAATCAAAACGTTAAATGATTGAAAAGATGTGAAAACCCTACTTTTGCAAACTATTCCCAGGTTTCTCGCTCAGTCTGGGAAAAACACTGTAGTACAATTCCATGGACTCTCTGGCTCAATAATTATGAAACTAAAAATTTTGAAATTTATCCTCTGGGAAGCTAGGTTCGTTTAGCAAAGAGACCTGTCCAAATATACCCAGAAGCCTGTAAAAAGTCAGAACTTCATGAAATCTGGTGATCACATAGAATATGTGATTCTAAACAAGCATGCAAAGTTTTAGGAAGATCAGACCAAAGCTGCTGCTGTAACAGTCATAAGAATCCCTGTCTAATCATCTGATATAAGGGTTAGGATCATGATATTTTCAGTATTACTACTATAGCACACTGTGAATGTATAAACACAGTTTGTTGTTTGCTTCGGGAGTCTGTGAGAGGCCATGTTTGGACCCGGAAAGGGTGACAAGTGACATTGGACTTAACAAGCGGGTACAGTAGATATGAGTTTTCCAAAGTAAGACATGTTCCTGGATCAACAGACTTTGTTGACCCTGAAAAAACAGCCCTGTCCAAGAGGTGAATGTGATTTTACCAAGTACAACATGTTCCTGGATCAACATCCTTGTTGCATCCCAGGAAGCAGAAAGTGTCATGTTTTTTACTTAAAACCCGAACACACCCTACTGAAACCAAAGCAATCAAATTTGTTTTGAAAACTGCATGATTGTTTAACAAGGATGTTGATCCAGGAAACATATCATGAGTGGTCTTTGGTTATTCTATAATCATCTCATCCAAAAATGTGTCAGTAGCATGAGACTATTCACACATGCTAATACTATAAACAGCTCATTGGCTCTCATCAAAATGTCGAATCTGTCAAAATATCTACAAATTCTTAAATCAAGAAGGATTTTCTACACAAGTAAAAATAATTTTATTGATTTTTTGCTTATCCCATTGGCAGGTTATTTTGCTTGTTTCAAGCAAAAACACACTTAATTTTGTCTTGTTTTTTCTAAAAATGATTGTTTTTAGAATAAATGACTGTATTTTCTTAAATGGTTAGTTTACCTAAAAATGTAAATTAGCCCATTGTTTACACCTCCTCAAGGTGTATATGACTTCCTTTTTTCAAACGAATGCAATCAGAGTTACATAAAAAATTGTTCTGGCTCCTTCAAGCTTTATAATGCAATGGGCGTATGTCTCTTTTCATCAAATGTATTATGGTTTGAATATGGATACTTTCCCCAAAACGTATCAGTTCGCTACAGGAGGCCTTTATTCACCCCCCGGTGCGTTGTGAGGCACTTTTTATTATGGATGGATGCACTTTATTGGGCTTTATTTATTGGACTGATAAAGAGAAACACCCGCAGATTGCATTATAAAGCTTGAATGAGCCAGAACAATTTTTAATATAATTCCGATTGTATTCATCTGAAAGAAGGAAGTTATAATCTTGAGGGTGAGTAAATAATGGGCTAATTTTCATTTTTGGGTGAACTAACCCTTTAAACTCCTTTAAACTCTTCTTCTCAGCTGGAATTTGATTGATTGATCTGTATATTAAATCCATTGTTCTTTTCTTGTGTTTTTAGGGTCCTGGATGCTGTTCAGATTTAGCCGTCTCTTTCCACTATATAGACGCAGTGCAAATGCACACTTTAGAGTACTACACCTATCGCTTACGCCCATATGGATATAAATACAGATTTAACCCATATAAAATGCTCAGATAATGGCTTCTAATGTAAGAACAAGACAGCATTTAAAATAGAATCTTTATAAGTGAAATGTACTAATGCATATATACATTACTTCACTGTACCATGAAATGTAAATCATGTTATATTTAATGCTCTATAATACATTAAAACAGGTTTACAAAGTTATAGACTAACAACTTTATTGTCCAAAAATTAATAACATCAGCTTTGGAAAGCCTGACCATAGACCAAATGTAAAAATACAAGTAAAGACAAGAAAAGCATTGGTTAATCCAAACCTTGTGTGTAGTGGAAAGGATCTCTGGATACTTGATTGTCATGTGTTTAAGACTTGAGTCATGTTTACTGCTAAAGAAATGTGAATAATGAAACATGGATAAAGATCTTAGAAATAATTAAATGGACAATATAATACAAATTTAACAAACAATACTGTCTATAATAGTTGTGCTGATATTGGTACACAGTGTTACTTCCTTTCTGTAAAGCAGTGACCTCCTGTTGCATATTGTATAGATACATTTAAGCCTAGTTTATGTGTATAATGTCATATTGAAGTATTTAAATACTTTGTGATACTTACATTTCAAGTTATTAAAGTAATCATGGATGTAGAGAGGCAGACATTTGTAGATCACATTTAAATTTTTCTTTATACAGGTTAATGGGGGAGGCACAGTTCAGTAGAATTATGGCTTCTTAACATTAGCTTTGGTTGTAAATAAAATAAATTGATATAAATTTAAAACAAAATAATAATAAAGGCATATTACTGAAGATTTACTTAAAATGTAATCACCCTCAGACCATGCAAGCTGAAAACGACTTTGTTTCTTCATGGGAAGAGATTGGAATAAATGTAGCATTACATCGCCTGCTCACAAAAGGATCCTCTGCAGTGAACGGGTGCCGTCAGAATGAGAGTCTTAACAGCTGATAAAAACATCACAATAATCCACAAGTAATCCACTCCAGTCCATCAATTCACAACTTGTTAAGTGGAAAGCTGCATTGTTTGTAAGAAAAATTATGAATCATTAAGATATGTTTAAGTTTGTCCCAGTGCTTCTTTCCATAATTTTGCAAATAAATAAAAAGTTGTCATGTCTGAATCAGGAGAGAAAACAGTTTTGGAACAGTCCAAAACACTTATAAACAAATATGTGAGATGATTTTAATGTAAGTTTTATTATATATTATGGACTCATATTTTGGCCAGAAGTCATGGTTTAAAGTTAAAATGTCTTGGAATTGTTTCTTACATACACACAGCTTTTTACTTCACTGATTGGTGTGAACTACTTGTGGATTGTTGAGATGTTTTTATCATCTGTTTGGACTCCCATTCTGACGGCACCCATTGACTGCAGAGGATTTCTTTGTGAGCAGGTGATGTGATGCTAAATTTAAAGAAAAACTCATCTACGTCTTGGATGGCCTTGGGGGTGAGTAAATGTTCAGCAAATGTTTGTTTTGGATGAACAACTTTTTTAAACAGAAGTTACAGTTAATAAATATTTACAATGGCGTATTTGTAGGGATGCAACAGCATTTCTATGGAAGGAATATTAAAAATAAAGAAATTCATAAAACATTCAGTGCGACTAAAAACGTGGTACTTTGAAGATCAATGTTATTCTCTAGAAAATGGTGCATCACTAGTCTAGCAAACGATATTTAAATATAAAATCAGATCTACAGTCAGTGTACTCATGAAAGACATGTACGACAATGAAAATGTATCTGCATAGTGCATGATTGCAAAGTCGACACAGTTTGATATGAATGTGCTGAATGCAGGCGTTAGTGTTATGTCTGCACGCAAGTGTTTTGACAAAGGTCTTCCGTCTCAAAGCGGTTGCTGTTGCCTTTGCAACCACCATACCAGAACTGTGCACATGCATTGGCCTCCGGGTCGTAGTACCACATCACCCTGTAATCCCGACACGGCCCAGGATCCAATCCCTGCCTACAGCCTATGGCTGAAAAACAACAATATGCATCAGAGGCACTTCAAAGTGAACTAAATAAGGTTTCAGTCAAGTTTAAATTTGAACACTCAAGATTAGGGATGCACGATATGAAAATTTTTTACCGATACCGATAGCCGATAATTAAGTCCTTCTTGTGGCCGATACCGATACAGATACATTCATATTTTTATATGATAATTTTGTGCACCCAGGAGAATACAAAATCTGAGATAAACTAATGAAATGTATATTACTGTATATATCTGGGTCTAACTATCATAGCAAACATCAGTCCTGACTCTTTAAAATTGTTTTTATTTTTTGTGTAAGGCACCACAATTCTAAATAAATAAAATGCTTTGACATTTGTCAACCTGGAAAAAATGAAAAGTGCATCATGGAGTAAAGTCAGATGTCCAAATGTCCGTTAAAGCTTCTTATTGATCATATTATGAATGTGTGCAGCAACCAAATCGTACAAGGCAGGGAATAAAACATCAGAATCGAGATAAAAATATCAACTTTTCAGAATGTTGCAAGCCCACGCAGGTCATATGACATGAACCAAACAATCAGCTTCACCCGTTCCCTTAATAACATTGAAAGCACTGCCAAGGTGGAGAAACAGCTTATCATAGCTGTACAGGAATAACCATTTATAAATAAATTTAATAACAGAGCTACTGCAAGCGATTTTTAATGCTGAAAATCCATTTATCCTTTGCTGAAACTTCCGCGTCTTTATGGAGAGCGCAGGTCATGGTTGCTTAGCAACGGCAGACGCCACAGCAGAGCAGGCTACAGAACGGTTTGGAAAGAAAGAGAAAGCGGCCCGTCTAGCGTTTTCCACGTTTTTAGGCGCGACATGTGAACGGCCCCTAAAACAGATTCACCGTGATGACGACCTCTGAAGTGAGATTTGTTGTGTTAAAACTTGACGGCTTTTTTTTTACCTCCTCTCAGAATCCTTGCTAAACTTGTGTTGCAAATAGCAATAGCATCGTCCTCCTCTGCCACCGCGAAAAAGGCGAAGTCGATGATGACGACACAGATGATGACGTAATACACGCGACAAAGGCCGAGAGTCACTGCAGTTTACAGCTGCAGTCACTTGCACTCGGAAAGCAGATGAATCTCAGATAAACCAGACTGATTGATTGATTTACCAGCAAGAGTACTTTATCGGATCGGATTTCATTTATTTATCGGAGAAATAAAAATGACGTAATTTTTACCCATATCGGTCGATAATTTATCTGTCCTATAAATATTGTGCATCCCTACTCAAGATGCATCAGAAGCAATTCAAAGTGAACTAAATCAGGTTTCAGTCAAGTTTAAATGTGCACTCAAGATGCATTTACAATGCATGTTAATACCAGGAGTAGACATCTATATCAGGCCTATAATTGTAGTATGTTTACCTTTCATGAAGGAGTCAGGTCGAGGGGCTGGTGGAGGTAGAGTTTGTGGAGGTGGGCTGATTTCTGGAACAGGCCGCCAGTTTATGGGTGTCTGGGGTCCCACCACTGAGATGGAGGATTGCCTCGTCTTATCTCCAACTGGGGCATCTGTCACCTTAGGAAACTCATTGAAAGACTCATCAACAAAGGGTGTCCAGTTGTTGTTAATATGCATCTCGTCATAGTCATCTGGAGAAGAAGTGGTCTCAAACTCTGTTGGAAGTGCTGCCTGTGGTAAAGAGACATTTTCAGACTGTGTGGCATCAGATCGGGCATCATCTGGAAATGCATTCTCTTTAAGTAAAATATCACCAACTCTTCTCCATATCAGTGTTTCTGTTTTCAAAGGAAAAGTTCACTTCCAGAATGATAATTTCCTGATACTTCTCACCCCTATGTCATCCAAGATGTTCATGTCTTTCTTTGTTCATTTGCAAAGAAATTAAGGTTTTTTAGGAAAACATTCCAGGATTTTTCTCCATATAGTGGACTTCAATGGGGATCAACGAGTTGAAGGTCCAAATTGCAGTTTCAATGCAGCTTCAAAGGGCTCTGCACAATCACCGATGAGGAATAAGGGTCATATCACAATCACAGACGTGGAACTTTCTGACTTTCTGTTCAACTTAAAGCTCGACTGGCAAGATTGATATTTAACTGTTCTAAGACTGTCAAAATGTTTGAGCCAAGTTTTCACGAGTTGTACAAGAAAAAATGTTGTCCTTGACAGGTAAAATTATGCCTGATTGTTTCATTTGTGGTTAAAAAGTATTAACATACTTTGTATGTTAAAAAAATGTTTATTGTTTTAAGAAAATGGTTGATCGATTCGTGAGGTAAGACTCTTATTCTTCAGCTGTGATTGTGTAGAGCCCTTTGAAGCTGCATCGAAACTGCAATTTGGACCATCATCCCATTAATCCCCATTGAAGTCCAATATATGGAGAAAAATCCTGGTATGTTTTCCTCAAAAACCTTAATTTCTTTGCAAATGAAGAAAGAAAGACATGAGCATCTTGGATGACAAAACTTGCTCTCATCTGAAAAGAGGACTTTGGACCACTGGGCAACAATTTCTTCTCCTTAGCCCAGGTAAGACATCTCTGATGTTGTCTGTGGTTTAGGAGTGGCTGTGTATTGAAGGTAAAAAATGATATAAATGCTGTTAAGTTTCTCACAAAAACCGATCGTTTCATGTCTTAGGACATCAATGTATTGTCTGAAGCCGCAAGGTGTAATTTGGATTTGTCTGTGCATGTTTTGTTTTACTTTTAAAGGTTTGGTGCCCATCCACTTCCATTATATGACTGACAGACTGCACTGCTTTGAGTTAAAAAACTTTATTTGTGTTCTGCTAAAGAACCAAAGTCACCAACATCTTGGATGCCCTGGGGGTAAGCAAATAAACATCAAATTTTCATTTTTGGGTGAACTATCCCTTTAACAAGAGGAATATGACAATTGTAGCCAAATTCCTTGACACGTCTGTGTGTGGTGACTCTTGATGGCTTGACCTCAGCCTCAGTCCATTTCTGTGAAGTTTACCCAAATTTTTGAATCAATTTTGCTTGACAAGCCTCTCAAGGCTGCGGTTCTCTCGGTTGGTTGTGCATCTTTTTCTTCCACACTTTTTCCTTCCACTCAACTTTCTGTTATGCTTGGATACAGCACTCTGTGAACAGCCAGCTTCTTTGGCAATGAATGTTTGTGGCTTACCCTCCTTGTGAAGGGTGTCAGAGATTGTTTTCTGCACAACTGTCAGATCAGCAGTCTTCCCCATGATTGTGTAGCCTAGTGAACCAAACTGAGAGACCATTCTGAAGGCTCAGGAAACCTTTGCAGGTGTTTTGAGTTGATTAGCTGATTGGCATATTCCAATTTGTTGAGATAGTAAATTGGTGGGTTTTTGTTAAACGTGAGCCAAAGCATCAAATTAAAAGAACCAAAGACTTAAACTACTTCAGTCTGTGTGCATTGAATTTATTTAGTACATGAGTTTCACAATTTGAGTTGAATTACTGAAATAAATGAACTTTTCCATGACATTCTAATTCCTTAAGATGCACCTGTATTTTGCTTACGAATTTATATAGTCATTTGCTAGATCAGAAAACTGTATAAAAAAGTTAAAAAAAAAAAAAAAAAATTACCTCTTTGCCCTCTTTGAAATCATTCCTATTGGGAGCCTCGGTTCTGTCTGGAACTGGCTCGGGCCCAAATGGAAGGAATGGTTTGCCATTTGGGCTGAAGAACGGTCCATCATCACTCTCGCAGATCTGACTCAGCAGCTTACTTTCCAGTGCTGTAAATTCACAGTAAGTTAGCTAAAAATTTTAGCAATTAGCAAAAATTTGCAAAAAAAAAAAAAAACATTTAAAAGAAACATTGGCATACATACTGTGCAGTCTCATAAAGTCATCAATCAAGTCGACATAATTTTCATCAGGATCAGATGCCAAAATGTTCATCTCATTCCTAAACTCCACATACTGTGCGTCACTGCTGTTCACAATTCCAACCACGAAAATTTCAATTCCAGCATTGTGAGCATCTTCAGCAGCGTCTTTTAGCCTCACTGCATCCCGCTTGTCAGCCAGACCGTCTGTCAACACGACCACAACTTTTCTAACACCCGGCCGTGCTGCTTGGAACAGCTGAGTGGCCCGGTGGATGGCGCTGCCCGTGAATGTGCCCTCGCCCAGGTATGGCATCCTGCGCACAGCAGCTTTGACGCTTGCCTGGTCAGACAGCTGTTGTAGGCTGGTCACCACCACGTCCACATGACTGAAGAGCACAACTCCAACACGTGTGGCTTCATGGCTCACAGACACGCGGTCGATCAAAGCGTTCACGAAATCCTTCACCAGCTCAAAGTTCTGTGGACCTATGCTTTCTGAGCTGTCTATGACAAAGACCAGCTCAAGAGGAGTCGTCCTGCATTTCAGACCATATCCTAAGAGAAAACACACAAAACGTAAGTGGCTCTGGAGCATCCACCTAATACAGGACCTATATATAGACTTGTTTGAATAACAGGGATGGTTACATACCACATATTTCCTGGATTATTCTGATCACCTCGTCTCTCTGTGGGATCAAGTTCAGTGTATGTTATTTGTACATTAGTAGTCAGTGTTCTGAAAAAAGTTTGAAGAAAAATCTTTGACTCACAGATAGGCCAGGATCTCCCTTCTCTCCTGATTTTCCCTAGAATTTAAGTTGTATTTTGTTATTAACAAAGTCAATTTTCATGGTATAATCTACATTATCTTGAAAACTTAAGTTTAGAAAAATACTTAATTAAAGGTCCAAATTACATTTTCAAACTATGGCTCTACACAATCCCAGCCAAGGTATAAGGGCCTTACTAAGAGAAATGATTTGTCATTTTCTAAAAAAAAAAAAAAAAAAAAAAAAAAAAGAATAAAAATATATATACTCTTTAACCACAAATGCTCATCTTGTACTAGCTTGACACGCATTATGTAGTCATATTGGAAAAGTCACTCATGACATAGGCGGACATACCGACCCAGTGTTTACCAAGTGAATGTACAAAGAAAGGCCCTTTACAAAAAAAAGGTAAAACACTGATGGAGTTCTTCGCCCTACCCTACATTTTTAAACCGGAGTACATAGACGAAGAACTAACCATGTGTGACTTTTCCAATGCATTACGTAATGTATGAAGACGCCGAAGTGTGTCACAGAGCTAGTGCAAGACAAGCATTTCTGTTTAAAAAGTATATAATATTTAGGAAATGACAGATCATTTCACTAGATAAGGCCCTTATTCCTCAGCTGGGATCATGTAGAGCCTTTTGAAGCTGCATTGAAATTGCAATTTGAACCTTCAACCCATTGGCTCGCATTAAAGTCCAGTATATGGAGAAAAATCCTGGAATGTTTTCCTCAAAAAAAAAAAAATTATTTTTATTTTGGAAGTGAACTAATCCTTTAAAGGTCACATATTGTACACATTTCTGGAGGTGTATTTTAGTTGTTGATGTCTTTAAGAATATATATTTGCGGTATAAGTGCCAAAATCCATTCATTTCAAGAGATACATATATTTATATCTGTCAAGAACAGGTCGATTTTGGCCCGTCTAATTAACATTTACATAAGCCAGAACCAAATACCATAAAGGCAGTCTTGTAGTGATGATGCACATTATCGTGCGACTCTTCACGATGAAAAAATATTTGCAAAGTGGAATGAAGCAGTGATCAGGGAGCTCCTCACTATCAGCGCTGAAGCACAGATTGTTTGTCAGGTTAGTTTAAGTTTAGTGAAATGTACGCGTTGCATTACATCTCACATCCAAATGTCACATATCTGTAAGAGATCTTTACGGGTTGTGTGTAATGAACGAACAGATTCCAGAAAACCACTGTGTGAATGAAACAAATCAAACAATTCCGGAACAAATCATGGGACACATTATCCGTGTACTTTCCAGAATGGCTATGTAAAAGAGGCTGAAGCTGACGTGCCAGTGGTCTTTTATATTAAAGTTGTTCGGAAGCCTGTAAAATGATGCAGTTTCGAAATCTATGGACTAAACAGTATTTTCTCGACTTGTTTCTGGGTTGTTGTTGCTCAGCAATGGCATGGATGTGATGCTGTCTGGGGGTTTGGCAAAAGAAGGGTGGGACGGTGGTTGGTGCTAGAGGTGGTGACTGAGTAGATTGGACGTCACATTTTTACGAAAGTCACAGCGGCTCATGAAAAGGCACAGCTAATTTATGCAGGCTGTTTGCAGTTTACTGTGGATTGACTGTTTTGAAACTTATATGGTAGTTACATAGCCCCTAGACCTCAGTTATCATGAAAAAAGCCAGGAAATTTTAGTTTTGAAAATATGGGACCTTTAACTTGTATACTTTGCATCGGTTTAAGGTTCTTTACACAGATTTGTAATAGAAAGCTTCTTGGTTTTAAAATGACTGCATGCATCGCTACACTACTGACAATGGACAACAGACTTTTTTGGGGGCCACATCAAAACTTCACCACTAGAACATAATTAGGACAGTTGGATCTCCAGGAGAAGGGTTGAAGGTCTCTGATGTAAGGTTAATGGTATTTCATGTGCTTTTTACCTAGAAACATTGTTGTAGCATTCAAACCTGAATTTGAACTCAAACTCAAGTCTTTGTCCAGGACCATATTTTAATGCTCTTGTCATGGACTCATTTGGACTCTGTCTTGACTCAGATTCGAGGCCAAGTCTGGTCTTGAGTACTATAACATTGTGAATTGTGGTATGTGGTTCATTCAAGACCATCTTTCCTTGACTTGGACTCTACGCTCTTCTGGACTCAGTCTTGACTTGGACTTTAACAACAATCCCTCTTTATGGGAAGACCTTGCCGTGCAATGCTCAGCCTGGCAACTTGCTTTAACAAATGAGGCCATGCAGAGCAGCATCGCTTTGGAACATCAAACGAAGCGAAAGGAAAGAAATGGAAAGAAACGGAAGTGACATGTGGCCAAGTATGGTGTCTCATACTCTGAATTTGTGGTCTGCATTTCACCCATCCAAGTGTACACATAGCAGTGAGTAGTGAACAAACACACACACACACACACACACAGACAAAATTTTTGCCTTCTTCTGGTCTCAGCCTTGACTTGGACTCAACCTTCACAGGTCTCAGTCTGCACTCAGACTCAAATGAGCCAATCTCAACTATAACTCTGTAAAAACCACGCAAACATCAGCTAGAACTGAATGCTGGTAAATGGTTATTACCTTGGGTCCTGTTTGTCCAGGCATCCCGTGTTCTCCTCTCTCCCCTTTTCTCCCACGTTCCCCTACAAGGCCCCTGTCACCCTGAAACCATCAGACTTTCCATCATTACATTTAAAATGTAACATAGTATTAGCTATACTGACATATACTACAACTGGTCAGTGTTTGCCTATATAGTACCTTCTCTCCAGGCAGTCCGTCACCTGGAGGCCCTCTAGGGCCAGGGGGCCCTTGAAATCCAGGTTCTCCCTGTGATGATGAAATGTTTATTTAGAGGTCTAAGCTTGTAAATGGTAGAGTGTTTTGTTGTCCAAGCTGATAGTAAGGCCTTCAGGCCTTGGGTTCTTACCTTGGGACCCTGAATGCCCTCTCCTGGAGGTCCTGAAAAACCCGGAGCACCAGGCTGGCCAACTGCACCCTATTAAAATATCAAATGCATTAATCAACATTGGATATATTCTGAGCCCAGTGCACATTTTATTTAATTTTAAGAAGTGCTATTGAACCTTTGGTCCCATCAATCCAATTCCTGGAGGCCCTGAAGGGCCAGTCGCTCCAGGTGAGCCCCGGTCTCCCTGAAACAACAAGTCTAGTTGAAATTCTAGTCTAGGCTTCGCTGACTTTCGGTAAGACGGAGTAATCATTTATTGCAAATGCAAATAACAAATACCTTTGCTCCAGGAATTCCTTGTCCTTCAGGTCCAACTTCACCCGGCGGTCCAGGCAACCCTGGAAGCCCCTGAAAATATAGCATAATTGTAGATATTGCTAGTTTTGTTTTCTGTGTTGTTCTTATTAAAGTCTTTGTCTCCTTTACACACCTGTGGTCCGGGGTAACCCTCCCCCTTCATTCCCTGTGGTCCCACTGGTCCTGGACTTCCTCTGTCACCCTGAAACATGCCAACATAGATTTTATTAGGGCTAAAAGACACGTACTAAACCAAACAGTAGTATGTCTTTGAGGCTTTAACCTTAGGGCCTGTAGTCCCGACACCTGGCTCTCCGACAGGACCTGGGGGGCCTGCAGGTCCTGGCTCACCCTAACAAAAAAAAACAAAAAAAACATGAAAACCAAAATAATGATAAAGAGCCTATGTACAGTACATACAGTAATGTATAACATTTGGTTAGAATGCACATATAGTGCCTTGCGAAAGTATTCATACCTCTTTGTTTTTTCATGTCATGTTGCTCCCTTATGTTAAACTGCTTTAAATTACTTTTCCCACATTAATCTACACTCCATTTATCATAATGGCAAAGCAAAAACAGAATTGTCTTTGTAAATTTATAGAAAATAAAAAAAACTGAAATAAGTACATTGCATAAGTATTCACACCCTTTACCTTACTTAGCTGAAGCACCTTTATAGACTTTTTGTGTATGATTCGACAAGCTTTGCTTATCAGCATTAGCCAATTATCTTCCATTCTTTTCCTCACCTCTTCACCTCTCAGACTCTGTCAGGTTGGGTGGGGGCAGACGTACATTTTCACGTTCTCCAGAAATGTTTGATTGGGTTCAAGACTAGGGCCACTCAAGGACATTCAGAGAGTTGTCTATAAGTGACTCTTGCTGTGTGCTTTGGCTCATTGACCTGTTGGAAGGTGAACCTTCTGATCAGAGTGAGGTTCTGAATGCTCTGGACTGGGATTTCACTAAGGCAATCTCAATATTTTGGTTCATTGACTTTTTTCTACTTTGATTAGTCCCTCAGTCCCTGCCACTCCAAAAAAACAGCCCCACAGCATGACACTACTACCACCACACTTTACTCTTGAGATGGTATACATAAGGTGATGAGCAGTGTCTGGTTTCCAATTGTGATGCTTGGAATTGAGATTCACCAGACAAGAGATTCTTGTTTCTCAAAATCTGCAAAAAATTCCAAGCATGTTTTCATGTGTCATGAGGAGAGGATTGAGTCTTGCCACACCACCATTAAACCCAGATCTGTGGAGTGTTGCAGTGATGTTTGTTCTTTTGTAGGTCTCTTCTAACTCTGCATATGATCATGGAGCTCAACTGGGGTGACCATTAGGTTCTTGGTCACCAGTCTAACCAAGGCCTTTCTCTACGAATTGTTCAGTTTGGCCAGGAGGCCAGTTCTAGTAAGAGTCCTGTTTGTTTCAAACTTCTTCCATTAAGGGTACTGAAGACTACATGCTTTTATAAACCTTCAACGCATCAGAATTTTTTGTGAAATGTGAAAAAAAAAATAGTTTGAATAGTTTCGCAAGGCACTGTGAATATTATTTTCACTATCGTTACCCACCATTACTCAGGTTTTTACCTTTAATACAAATAGAGCATTACTTCCTTTTCAGCTTCATATAAATAGATATATACACACCTTTGAACCAGGTAATCCTCGACCTGTAGGTCCTGGTAAACCCATCATACCAAAACTTCCTGGTTCTCCCTATGCATGACAGAAAATCTTTTATTATCAGTTATTTGAAAAATGTTTATAGAGTATACAGAGAATGTGGATAGTCAGATGTATTTTATAGAGTTTCTGGGTTTCATGGGTGAATATCCTCACAACCCAGCATAACTGTTAAAGGACTGATTATGAGCAGCCATAAAAGCGTACAACCAAACCTTAAAGACCTTTTATGAACTCTTTAAAAGTCATCTGACATTCCAAACCTCTAAACACAATGACCTGGACATTAACCTCCACATTCTCAATTCAAAAAACAGGCTGTATGTTTTTAAAGGTCCCATATTGTCAAAATCGAAATTTCCTGTCTTTTTTCATGATAACTAGGTCTAGGGGCTATGTAACTACCATATGAGTTTCAAAGTAGCTGTTCATTTTCACGAGCCGCTGTGACTTCCGTAACAATGTGACGTCCGATCTACTCAGTCACCGCCTTCAGTCACCACCCCGAGCACCAATCACGTCCCACCCTCCTTTTGTCAAACCCAAGGTGCGTTCCATTCGACCGTAAGTGGACTGCGAAGTGGACTTCACAGAGTATTCCGCCATCTTAATTGAGATTCCAAATTGAAGGGAGCGAACATGTTCAGTTCGAAGGGCACTGCAAACGGCATAGGGAATAAGGGAACATCGCTACTTCACTTCACAGGAAGTGGACGGGGAAAACTACCCAACTGTCATTGCGCACCGCGTCACTAGTTAGAAGTAATGATGAAGCAGAGCC
This sequence comes from Garra rufa, assembly GCF_049309525.1. Taxonomy (NCBI): domain Eukaryota; kingdom Metazoa; phylum Chordata; class Actinopteri; order Cypriniformes; family Cyprinidae; genus Garra; species Garra rufa. Next base: position 10,633,655 of record NC_133377.1, read on the forward strand.
GTTGAAGTTTTTTTAAAGGCTCTGAAATGGAGCGGTTGCAATAAATGTTGTTTTTATTAAACAAATTAGAGTGTTTATGAATGGTTATAGCGATTCATGTTACATTTGCATATTGTATTTTATGAATGAAAGTAAAACTGGCGGGGTGAAGCTCTGTCTTGTTTTATTTAATGTTACCACAGGATAGTTAAATATAGGCTGTGTGTGGGGAAAAAAGTGCGTGAGATAAGACCACAAAAATCTGTTAATCTGTTAACGGTCTTAACATATACATTTGGACCATATTTTTTAGATACATGCGTTTATATGTATTTAAATTTGAAAGTAAAATAAATTACAATATTTATTCATGTTAAATCATAATCTGCGTGACCCTGCCGTTGATTTGCTTTGATGACGTTCCAGGGCATTCCAAATGAGCGATTATTGTCAGCGAAGTCCACTTCAACGGATGTACCGTGCTAAGGGAGTAGGGAGCAGTGAACACTGCGTAGGGACCCTGTCGATCGGAACGCACCTCCAGACAATATCGTGTCCATAACATTGCTAAGCAACAACAACACGAAAACAAGTCGAGAAAACCCTGTTCAGTCGATAGATGTCGAAACTACATCATTGCACAGGCTTCAGAACAACGTGAATATAAGAGACCAGTGCCACGTCAACTTCAGCCTCTTTCACACAGCGATTCCGGTAAATACACGGATAATGTGTCCCTGTGCTTCAGCGCTGATAGTGAGGAGCTGGCTCTGCCTGATCGCCGCTTCATTCCACTTTGCATGTATTTTTTTTGTCGTGAAGAGTCGCATGATAACGTGCATCATCACTACAACACTGCCTTTATGGTTCTGGCTTTTGTTCACACAGCACTCGTTCCCATAATTTTCCAGAATCAGCGCGCATTGTGAAAGGGGCTTTACTAAAGCAACAGTTATGTAGCTTACTGCATTCGGTGTTTGTAAAAGAAAAAAACATTAATGATCATTCTGAAATATCCTGTTGAGTATCAGCAGGCTAGGCTCTCTCTATGGCTCTGGGCTCGCTTACAGCATACATGACCGTAGTTACCTGTGATTGGCCTGGCTGTACGTCACTCAGAAAACAACAGGCCAATCAGAAGAGAGGCTCATGAATATTAATTAGATGGGCCAAAATTGACCTGTTTTTGACAGAGCTCCTAAAAAAGGAGCTGTAAAAATATATTGAGATGGATTTTGGCACTTATACCGCAAATATTCTTAAGGACATCAACAACTAAAATAAACCTCCAGAAATGTGTACAATATGGGACCTTTAAGTTCTGTCACTCTCCCACCCACCTTGGACCCCGGGGGTCCCGCTGCTCCAGCACTTCCTGGGAGACCCCGAGATCCTCTGTCCCCTCGGTCCCCCTGTAGAGAGATTCACAAATATGATTTACAGTGACAATTTTCCACTTACATTTATAAAAGACGGTATTTGAGATATTAGTCAGCTTTTTGATCATAGCTAAACTCTGTAATGGAGTTGATGAAATATAGTATTTTTAAATTTGAAAATTTTGAAAATCTCCAGGTAACATTTTCAATTTTCATTCTCAGTGGTGATTTGCATTTAAATCATATTACTGTGACAGTAAAAAAAAAAATCTAAATTGGCATGAATTAAAGGCATTGATAATTGTAAGGAATATGTAAAAAAAAATATAGAAATAATTATTACAGTCTTAAATGTTTAATGGTTTTGAAAAGTGACTTTTATGCTTATCAAAGCTGGATTTATTTAAATAAATATATAGTAAAAACAGTAATGTTCTGAAATATTACTACTAAAGACATATTTCCATCAATCAGAGCATCATTGTACCTTCTCACCAGGAATCCCTTTCCCAGGTGAGCCCTCTGAACCTCGAGCACCAGGTAAACCCATCTCACCCTAACATAACAGACAGAAGACAGAAATGCCCAGGTGAGTAAACACATATAACAGGAATTCAGTGCATGTTCTGGTAAATTCCCACAGTTTATTAGATGCTTTATGTTTGCACTCATAAAACAGATAAGAAAGGCTTACATAGCCACATCTTAAAACATCATATAACGTTCATTTATTTTAACGCCCATCCATTGGTTAAACTTTAAATGAAATAGTAACCATATTACGAGAAACCTGTGACCTACCTTTGGACCCACAGATCCATCTTCACCTGGGATACCAGGAATACCAGGTGCTCCATCTGGGCCTGGTTCTCCCTAAAATCATGAAACCAATCAATTTTGATGCTATATACTCAATAGTGTATAATATTTCATTTTAGTTTGTGAGGACATTAAAATTGTACATACCTTTGGTCCTGGTTCTCCTATTCCTCTCTCACCTTGCGGTCCAGCTTCTCCTGGAAAGCCCTGGTCACCCTGGGATCAAATTTGAATATTTTGTATATTTACATAAAATCACAAACCCAATGACACAAAGCCCTTAAAGGACAAGTTCACTTCCAGAACACAAATTTACAGATAATGTACTCACCTCCTTGTCATCCAAGATGTTCATGTCTTTCTTTCTTCAGTCGTAAAGAAATTATGTTTTTTGAGGAAAACATTTCAGGATTTTTCTCCATATAGTAGATTTCTATGTTGCCACGAGTTTGAACTTCCAAAATGCAGTTTAAATGTAGCTTCAAATGATCCCAAATGCATTTGTAAATGATCCCAGCCAAGGAAGAAACATCTTATCTAGTGAAACGATAAAGAAATTACAATTTATAACCTCAAATGCTCATCTTTCTCTGCCTGAGCTCTGTTTTTTTACAGTTCAAGACAGTTATGGTGTGTCCCATTTTTCCAACTCCCATTTTATTTTCTCCCTCAAATGCAAAAAATAATTTTTAAATCATCCTACATCGCTGCAGAAGTACCAACCCAGTGTTTGCAAAGTGAACATGCAAATAAAGTCAAATGAGCGTTTGAGGTTAAAAAGTAAATTGTACATTTAAAAAAAATGGTTGTTTCGCTAGATAAGACCCTTCTTCCTCGGCTGGGATCGTTTACAACTGTATTTGGGATCATTTGAATCTGCATTTAAACTGCATTTTGGAAGTTCAAACTCTGGGCACCATAGAAGTCCATTATATGGAGAAAAATCCTGAAATGTTTTACTCAAAAAAATGTAATTTCTTATCGACTAAAGAAAGAAAGTCATGAACATGTTGGATGACAAGGGGGTGAGTACATTATCTGTACATTTTTGTTCTGAAAGTGAACCTCTCCTTTAAAGGAATAATTCACGCAAACATAAAAATGCTGCATAATGGTTTGTAACAGTGTTATTCTGTAATTATTTCTATACTATTGTAATATTTATTAATGTAATACTAGATTTTTAAAATATTTTTTTTATGTTTACAGTTTTTATTTAATTTAAGGGATTAGTTCACTTCCAGAACAAAAATTTACAGATATTGTACTCACCCCCTTGTCATTCAAGATGTTCATGTCTTTCTTTCATCAGTCGATAAGAAATTACGTTTTTTGAAGAACATTTCAGGATTTTTCTCCATATAGTGGACTTCAATTGTGACCGTGAGTTTAGATGACAAGGGGGCGAGTACATTATCTGTCATTTTTGTTCTGGAAGTGAACTAATCCTTTAAATTGTAGCACCTTTGTTATATGCTTTGGTCAATTTTATTTTATTTATTTATTTTTTTGGTTTTTTGGCAACAAAAAAGCTATTTTTTAAATTCCATTTAACAGTAAAAACGATTTTTTAAATACTGAAAATTATTTTTAATAGCAACAACATGATAGTGAGTTTCTTTTTTGGGTGAACTATCCCTTTAAAATTGCTTTAGGTATTAATTATGATACATGGAATAGAAGTACTTATTCAGAACTCTCGTTAAAGATATCCTGCATTTAATATCAAGCCACTAAAAAGAAAAAAAAAAAAACACAATGTACCTTAGTGCCCACCATGCCCACTCCAGGAGGGCCTCTTGGGCCAGGTGGTCCTATGGGTCCCGGGTCTCCCTACAGTGAGAAATGCCATAACAAAACATATATTCAAAATGAAGGCTTGTACTATGATTGTCTATTAAATAATGCAGGGTGTAACCTATGGATAGATAAGAACTTCTCTTTGCCTTTTCACCCTGGATCCCAAATCCTGGAAATCCCATCAGTCCAGGTAAACCCTGTTCCCCTGTGTTACCCTACAGAAGTGAAGTACAACTTCTCACAGCAGTGTCTTATTGTTGGTCATATTACACCTAACAACATGTTGTTTCTTATTAATTGAAAATATATTTATATTTTTTTTCTATACCTTATCACCCTTGATGCTAATTCCAGGAGGTCCACGTGAACCCTTAGGACCCTCAAATCCTCTGTCACCCTGAAATGTGGTGAACAGTCCGTCTTTACATTATTTACTACATGATCAAAGCATAAAGCTCAACCAGTCACATCAGTGCCAATAAGCAGACTCTTGTAAAATTCAAGATATATGTTTCTTTTATGGTTAATGCTTGCCTTCATTCCTGGTAAACCCTCTCCGGGAAACCCTTGGTTGCCTTGAACTCCTGGAGGTCCTGGTGGGCCCTAACAAACAGATACTCAACTTTAGTATATTGTATATATATATATATATATATATATATATATATATATATATATATATTCAGTGGATAAGATGTCTGATAGTTGCCTGTTACAGTAAAGCTCATGGCTGAGGATGTGTATCTCCCTCTTGTGGTGTTAATGACATTTCATTCACTTACAGTCAATCCCGGCTCGCCGATACCAACAGGTCCAGTCGGCCCAGGTCTGCCTTGGCTACCTTTCTCCCCCTTAGAAAACACAAAGAGTATACATAAATACGATTCCGTTATGATTATACAATAATAATTGCATATTGATACAATACCATTCAAAAGTTTAGGATTTGTAAGATGTTTTTAACTGTTAAAGTCTCTCCAAGGTTGCATTTATTTGATCAAGAATACAGTAAAAACTGTAATATTGTGAAATTGTATTATTATTTAAAACTTCTGATTTCTATTTAAATATATTTTCAAATGTAATTCCCTCCTATGAATCAAAGCTGAATTTTTAGCAACATTACTCCAGTCTTCAGTTTCACATGATCCTTCAGAAATCTATTTAAAAAGTCCATAAACTGCATGCTATACAAAACTTTTAAAAATACTAGCATGCCACAGCCACACTAAATACTGCTTGCAATGTTGTATAATGTATGTTGTATAACCAGCTATTAAAATATATTGTTATTATGTGGAAATCAAACTAATTAAAGGATTCTGAAGCTTGTCATTTGATTACCTTTGCACCAGGAAATCCAACCCCTGGGTCTCCTGGAGGTCCGATGGGTCCGCTAGGTCCTCGCTCACCCTGTATATAGATGTCACTTCCATTTATCATTCATAATAGCACATCACATCCAAATTGTGAGAGGCAGTCTCCTTACTTTTGGTCCAGAGGGGCCCTCAGGGCCTGTGTCACCAGGGTTACCACTCAGTCCCTGCAACAGACAGACATTCAAGTATTACTCTATGTTATATAATTCACTTCAAACTAATTAAAATTAGTCTATCAGTTAATTGTACTGACAGAGTATGTGCCTTGATATGTTAAAGGACTATTCAAGTTCATTTATTATGACAACATTTGTGACATGCTTTGTAAAACAAATTATTACTGATACATTTTGACTTAGATTCCTATCCTGATTAATAATTAATTTCACCTAATAAATAGAACTAAATCAAAATCGAATCCTCAGTCAAGAATTAAGATAACCTACATATAGGAACTTGGCATACATCATTAGACTGATCTTTACCAAATTTTGCACACGTAGCAGATGGTGCTGGCAAAAAAAGTTCAGATAAATTTAGATTTGTCTAAATGCTTCGAAGATATAAGTGAATTAAGTGGGCTGGCATTATTGTTTTCACAAATTAAGCTGTATCTCCTGAACGCAATGCCCAAATTTAAGGAAACTTGATACACATAGACTACAGGATATTCAGATGTCAAAGTTAAACCTATAGGGGGCGTTACAACTCTAAATCCCTAATAATGCCATATCCATATGAGCCATATAGTATGTAATAGCATATCCTCCAATATGGCTCGGCCACAGCCAATCTAATTTTAATGGCTAATAGCTTTAAATCTGAACAGCTGAATAGCTTATAATACTGGATGTTAGTACATTGTGTAAAAATGGGACTGTGCACCAAATTTTGAGAAAATCTGCCAGATGATGGTGCTGTTTAACATGAAAGTTTGTTTCTGCCACTAAATAAAAAATTAAAAGTGATTGCACATTTTTATCTCACAATTCTAACTTTATCCTCGCAATTGTGATTTTACATCTCACAATTCTGACTTTTTTCCCCTCAAAATAATTGTGTCATATAAACTTGCTATTATGATTTTTTTTCTCACAATTGCAAGATATAAACTCACAATTGCAAGAAAAAAGTCTGAAAATTACATGATATAAACTATCATGACATCTTGTAAGATATAAACTCGCAATTGCAAGTTCTCTTACGAGAGGTCTCTCGTACTGTGTAAGTATCTTACGCTAGGGGAAAATCCTTTTCCGCGAGATATTGAAGCCAAAAATTATCCTTAATTTTGTAATAATGCAAAACGCGTTGCAGCAGCATACAGACATAGGCGAGACTGCTCGCGCACCTATTGGCTGTTCTGCGGCAACTGCAGCAGCCTATCGAGCGCGGCCTAGTGTGGCGTCAGACCCAATGAGGACGCTTCGCGCCCACTGCGTCATGTCCCGCCATTATGGCCGTGGTCTAGGCCTATAAATATCGCTCGCAGGCAGCTATTATCTGATTTTTCATCCTTCAAGCGAAGCACACGCATCGCTGGAGCTGGAGAAGAAGCCGCGCCGTCGACAGAGAGCATCTCAGCGGGACGAGTCACGAAGCTGCTGGCTGCGCTGCCTTCTTTGCCTTCCTGCTGCGCTTTCCGGCGCCCGTATCCTTACTAAGCTCTGTGTGTGTTGCCGCTGCGACACACACACTATTTCTAAACTAAAAGAGCAAGCGTCTTTTTAAAGATGCCTTCCTGCGGCTCGTGCCGAGCCACGCTCAGCGACGGGGATCGTCACGTCATCTGTGTTTCCTGTCTGGGAAGGGAGCACGCGGCTATCGCTCTCGCCGACGGCGGATGCCCTCACTGCGAGCCTTTGCCAATGGCGACTCTGCGGACTCGTCTGGCCTTTTATGATGAAGCTGCTCCACCGCCTGTTGAGGTGTCGCGCCGTAAAAAGCGCCGCTCCCAGCGGCCCCCAGAACCTTCCCCCAGCCGACTGAGCTCGCCGGTTCGCCCGCCTGCTTCACCGTCCTCCTCGGCTTCCGTCCCGGATGTGAAGCAGCCGTTGTCCGCCGCTGCTTCCGGTGACGCTGCTGGTGAGGCCATTTTGATGGAGGAAGAGGATTCATGCTCTATCCTAGCGTCAGGTAGTGAGGATTGGGCGAGCTCTACGGATCTTGCCACTTCTGTCCACGCTCCTTCAGGAAAGAGAGCTTCGATTGAGTCAGAACTCATGAGAATCCTCACCCAGGCCACGGCAAGCCTGGGCCTCGAGTGGTCTTCGCCCGAGCTACCCGCTCGCAACAGGTTGGACGGCTGTTTCCTACCTAAAGGGGAGCGTGCTGCACACACAAAACCAGCGCCTTTTCTTCCTGAGCTTCACGAAGAATTGACGAAGTCCTGGAACGCCCCCTACTCGGCGAGAGTGCGTTCATCTACTTCTCTGGCGTTCTCTACGGTGGACGACGCTGAGAGCAGAGGATATGTCTCTCTCCCGCCGGTCGAGGAGGCCATTGCAACGCACTTATGTCCGCCCTCCGCTGGACGGCGCGCTAAGTCAGCTCTACCCTCTAAGGCCTGCCGCCAAACTTCAAGCCTGCTTCGCCGCTCTTTCGCCGCCGCTGGTCAAGCGGCGTCAGCGCTGCACACGATGGCGACGCTGCAAATTTACCAGGCTGAGCTCCTCAGGAAACTGGACGAGGAGGGGCCTGGCGCGATCTGTGTGCCGGATTTACGGAGCGCCACAGACCTCGCTCTCCGCGCTACTAAATCCGCGGCTCAGGCAATTGGACGCAACATGGCTTCTCTCACTGTTACTGAGAGACATCTTTGGCTCACGCTCTCGGAGATGACTGAGGCCGAGCGCACCGCGTTCCTCGACGCTCCGCTCTCTCCGGCTGGTTTATTCGGCTCCTCTGTTAAAGACTTTGTTGACAGATTTGCCGAAGTGCAGAAGGCATCCCAGGCTATGAAGCACTTCCTACCGAAGCGTTCCAGCTCTGCAGCAGGCCGTGCGAAACCGCCTACACAGAGCTCACAGCCTCAGCCTCCACCAGCTGCATCCAGCTCGCAGCGCCGCCATGTTAACGGCGCAAGACATCGCTCCCACTCATCCGGTCGCCGCACCGCCGGACGCGGTCCGAGATCTAGGATCGAGCTGAAACCTGAGCCTCCGAAGTCGTCCTAGCACACGTAAGAAAACGACGGTGTATGAGTCCCGCCGCCGGACCCCCACCGAAGTTATGTGCTCGTTCAGTTCCAGTAAATGTGACTGTTCCAGTTTTTTATGCAGCCAACGAACCGGCAATGTCGCCCGTTTGCCTGCGTGCAAAAGCCGTTCTCACGGCTACCCAGATAAATCCCCAAAAGAGTGTATTTTCTGGTGTCCCGGCCACGGCCGATGGTGTTTCATGTGTAGTAAGTATGCCCACTACCCAGTGCCCATCTCTACACACAAGCACAGCCTGTCACACAGGTCCCGCGCACATAAAATCGACTCAGATCGATTGCGGTTCACATGTGTCAAAAGTGCCCACTTCCCAGTGCTCACAAACACTCCATTTTGCACGCCCCACGGTTTCTGTAAAAACGAAACCGACATGCGTTGTTCAAAGTGTGTTAAATGTGCCCGTTTCCCCACAGCCACATTCACACATTCGTCCCACAGCACACCGAAGCCCCTCCGTTGCTAAACGAACGGAGCGCGCTTCGCATTCAGCCCTTAGCTATTCATGCGGACGCATGGGAAAAGCTTCCAGGGGTTTCGAAATGGGTGCTGGACATTATAAGAGAAGGCTATTCGCTGCAGTTTCGCCGGCGCCCTCGCCGTTACACGGCGCGCGTCGAAACCACAGTAAAGTCAGAAGCAGCACACCTGCTTCGAGACGAACTGGCGAAACTATTGAGAAAAGGGGCCATAGAGCCTTTATCTCAAGCTCAGAGCGAAGGCGGGCTATACAGCAGATACTTCCTGGTGCCGAAAAAAAGACGGGGGTCTCAGACCCATACTAGATCTAAGGCAACTGAACAAAGTGCTTGTGAAGCGACAGTTCAGAATGATCACGACCAGACAAATCCTCGCGCAAGTTCGCCAAGGAGACTGGTTTGTGTCGGTGGATCTGAAAGACGCGTATTTTCAAATACAGATAGCGTCACGCCACAGGCGGTTTTTGAGATTCGCCTTCGAGGGCCAGGCATATCAGTACACAGTCCTGCCGTTCGGTTTATCCCTAGCACCTCGTACGTTTACGAAGTGCATGGACGCGGCGCTCGCTCCCCTCAGGATGAGGGGCGTGCGAATACTGAACTATTTGGACGACTGGCTGATTCTAGCGCAATCGCGCTCGGTGCTCATAGAGCACGCGACTATCTTACTCGACCATCTCGAGATTTTGGGTCTCAAGGTCAACTTAGCGAAGAGCTCTCTGTCTCCCAGTCAGAAAATTTCTTTCCTGGGCACAGAATTGGACTCGCTGTCCATGATAGCGCGACTATCACCACAGCGAGCGTTAGACATTCAGCGTACAGCGAGTTCGTTCCGTTGCGGCGCGTCTGTCACGCTCAAGAAATTTCAGAGAATGCTGGGTCTCATGGCCTCAGCATCATCAGTCCTCCAGCTGGGCCTGCTCCGCATGCGCCCACTGCAGTTTTGGCTGAAAGCGCGCTTTCCACGCCAAGCGTGGGCGTCCGGCCGTTTTCGCCTCACGGTCAATCAGAAGTGCGTCACAGCCCTGAAACCGTGGAAGGCGACCGACTGGTACCAGTCAGGTGTAAGCCTGGGGATTTCCTCGAGGATGAAAGTGGTGTCCACGGACGCGTCCACCTCGGGATGGGGGGCTCTGCTAGACGGCAGGCCGGCCTTTGGCCAGTGGTCAGTGCGGGAAAAACTCCTGCACATCAACTGCCTCGAAATGCTGGCAGTAGAAAACGCACTGGTACGTTTCTGTCCCCAGATAGAAGGGAACCACGTCCTAGTCCGCTCGGACAACATGTCTGTGGTATCCTACATAAATCGCCAGGGCGGCCTCAGGTCCAGGAACCTGTACAGGTTAACGGAACGCCTCCTGGTGTGGGCTCAGTGCAATCTGCGCTCGCTGAGAGCAGCGCATGTGCCAGGGCTTCTGAACATAGGGCCGGACAGACTGTCCAGGAACGATGTTCCGGCGGGCGAATGGTCCCTGCATCCGCAGACAGTACAATTACTGTGGAAAAACTTCGGCAGAGCGGAAGTAGACCTGTTTGCGTCTCAGCACAACGCTCACTGTCCGGAATTTTTCTCCAAGAGCAGGGACGCGCTGGCTCATGTGTGGCCTCGCTGCCCCCTCTATGCGTTTCCCCCCGTTTCTCTCCTGCCTCAGGTGATAGAACGGATCAGGGAAACAGGATGTCCAGTGCTGCTAGTAGCGCCGTTTTGGGAAAACCAGCCTTGGTTCCCAGCGCTGATGCAGCTGTCGAGCTCTGCTCCGTGGCCAGTACCAATGAGGAGGAACCTCCTCTCTCAGGCCCGCGGCTCGATTTGGCATCCTCATCCCGAGTTGTGGGCCCTTCATGTCTGGGCCACCAACGGATATGTGATGAACTCCCTAAAGGGGTGTTAAACACGATTACGCAGGCTAGAGCTCAGTCTACGAGACGGCTCTATTCCTCAAAGTGGTCAGTGTTTTCGGGCTGGTGCACAGCCCGTGGCCTGTCACCCGCAGAATGCGGTGTGACGGAGGTGCTTTCCTTCCTGCAAGAGCTGCTGGACAAGGGCAGAGCCCCGTCCACGCTCAAAGTTTATGTGGCGGCCATAGCAGCATTCTCTAAGACAGCGCTAGGTCAGTCAATAGGAAGGAACGACTTAGTCATCCGCTTCCTCAGAGGAGCTAAGAGACTGCACCCTCCCAGGCCCCCCTCAGTCCCCGTATGGGACCTTTCTACGGTGCTAGCAGCCATGAAAGGTAGACCATTCGAGCCTATTCAAACGATTGACATGAAATACCTGTCTTTCAAGACGGCGTTTCTGCTGGCTCTCGCTTCAGTGAAGCGCATAGGGGACTTACACGCACTCTCTGTGAGCGCGTCATGCATGGAATTTGGGCCTAATGACTCTAAAGTTATACTCAAACCAAAGCACGGATATGTTCCTAAATCCCTCAATACTCCGTTTAGGGTGCAGGTTATTGCCCTGTCAGCCCTACCGGTTTCTAATGAGGAGTCAGATGCGAGCCTTCTCTGCCCAGTCAGGGCATTAAGAGCTTATGTGACTCGCTCGTCTGTTTTTAGACAGACGGAACAGCTCTTTGTTTCCTTCAGCGGGCGGTCCAAGGGACTAGCTGCGTCGAAACAGAGCCTTTCTAGGTGGATAGTTGATGCTATAGCACTGGCATACACCTCCAAGGGCCTGCAGTGCCCTTTGGGTGTCAGAGCACATTCCACAAGGGGCATGGCCTCGTCGTGGGCCTGGTCAAGTGGGATTGCCTTGTACGATATTTGTATGGCGGCGGGCTGGGCCTCCCCGTCTACATTTATTAGGTTTTATAACCTAGAGGTTCCCGCCCTGCAGGCCAGGCTGCTGTCGGTCTGGTGTCAGCTCACTGAGTAAAGCCCTGTTCCCCCTAGCGGGTTGTGGGTGATTGTGCACTTTATGAACCCCGGCTTTTCGCCCTTGGGTTCTCTGGAGTCAGCTCTCAGCATGCACGGCGTTTTGCATTGGGTCCCCTAGCGTAAGATACTTACGCAGTACGAGAGACCTCTCGTAAGAGAACGTACTCGGTTACTAACGTAACCTCGGTTCTCTCTAGAGAGGGAACGAGTACTGCGTATCTTGCCGTGCATGTGCATGCTCTGGTTGCTTTGATGATGAAAAACCAGATAATAGCTGCCTGCGAGCGATATTTATAGGCCTAGACCACGCCCATAATGGCGGGACATGACGCAGTGGGCGCGAAGCGTCCTCATTGGGTCTGACGCCACGCTAGGCCTCGCTCGATAGGCTGCTGCAGTTGCCGCAGAACAGCCAATAGGCGCGCGAGCTGTCTCGCCTATGTCTGTATGCTGCTGCAACGCGTTTTGCATTATTACAAAATTAAGGATAATTTTTGGCTTCAATATCTCGCGGAAAAGGATTTTCCCCTAGCGTAAGATACTTACGCAGTACTCGTTCCCTCTCTAGAGAGAACCGAGGTTACGTTAGTAACCGAGTACATTCTAAAGTTCAGTTCTGAGAATAAAATGGCAAGTTTATATTTATAACTCACAACTGCGAGTTTATATCATGCAATTCTGACTTTATAATTTCACAATTTCAAGTTTATATTTCGCGTTTCTGAGAAAAACAAAGTTAGAATTGCGAGATGTAAACTCGCAATTACGAGAAATAACTGGGAGAAAAAAGTCGCAATTACCTTCTTTTATTTATTTTTTTATTTTTTTATTTTTTTAGGTCTGGCCTATTTTGACTAATTTGTGACAAAATTCAAAATGGCAGACACCCGAAATTGTTATGACATGCTGCACTGAATCTAAAGAGACCAGCTTTGTGATTTTTGGCCAAACCATTCAGAAGTTGCAAGCAAAAATAGGATTTTTTTCATATCTACTGACCACTAGGTGGCCCTCCGCCAAAACTGTGCAGGTAGCCTCAGGTCTTGGTTATTATAGCAGAAATTATTGGTCATCAAATTTGGTGTCAGTACGCTAAAGCTAAAGCAATTTTGGAGAAAATCAGACCAAATGTCTAGAAGGAGTTAGAATAAGTAGGTTTTTCAAGCTATTAAAAATTGTGGGAAATTTTTTTATATATATATATATATATATATATATATATATATATATATATATATACATACAAATTTTATAATTTTCCTGAAAGCGGTTCTATGGGTTGCCATTGATGTTGTCCAACAGGGGAGCCGCAGGATAAGAAATTCAGCTTTTTTCCAGTTTGAATGACTTAAAATGTTTATTTAAACCCTGTAAACTGTTTAATGCAGACCTTGACCCAAACTGGTCAGCTTGTATCCACAAACTGTAGCTGCTTCACAAAAAAAAAGAAACAGACAAGGATCATAAAGCTAGCCATGCCATCACTTATGATGTGTTTTCATTGGACAAATGGCACCCAGACAGTCACCAGAGAAAAGACTGTGTGGGAAACCGAAGCTCTCTAAATCTGAATCCGGTCAAAAAACTGACATCACACCAAAAGCACAGGGACAGAGACTGAAGGAGGAGGGCAGGAGATAGTAACCCCTGTCCTGATGCTAATCCAGAGGAACAAAGACAGCCGTCAGAGAAGAACAATGCCATGCAGGCCTGGATTCACTGCTTTAGCTATGTTACACTAGTGTAAGAACAGCACTTAATCCCTCCATCACATTCCATTAGTGCAGGGACAGGAGAGATCGTCTGACTGTGTGAGCCTGATCGTTTCCTCACTGCGTGTGGGAGGTGTGTTACTCTTACTTCATAATTGTATACTTCATAACAAGCTTGTGCTATTCTGCTGTCTTAATGCAGATTTCTAGATACGTGAGTGAGATCAGAAGTGGTAAAGTCTG
>NC_133377.1:10648039-10731485 GCF_049309525.1 Garra rufa
AAAAAAAGAAACAGACAAGGATCATAAAGCTAGCCATGCCATCACTTATGATGTGTTTTCATTGGACAAATGGCACCCAGACAGTCACCAGAGAAAAGACTGTGTGGGAAACCGAAGCTCTCTAAATCTGAATCCGGTCAAAAAACTGACATCACACCAAAAGCACAGGGACAGAGACTGAAGGAGGAGGGCAGGAGATAGTAACCCCTGTCCTGATGCTAATCCAGAGGAACAAAGACAGCCGTCAGAGAAGAACAATGCCATGCAGGCCTGGATTCACTGCTTTAGCTATGTTACACTAGTGTAAGAACAGCACTTAATCCCTCCATCACATTCCATTAGTGCAGGGACAGGAGAGATCGTCTGACTGTGTGAGCCTGATCGTTTCCTCACTGCGTGTGGGAGGTGTGTTACTCTTACTTCATAATTGTATACTTCATAACAAGCTTGTGCTATTCTGCTGTCTTAATGCAGATTTCTAGATACGTGAGTGAGATCAGAAGTGGTAAAGTCTGAATGTCACAAATAAATGTCTTTATATGTTACACCTAAATCAAAAAGAAAAAAATAACTGAATAAAATTTACATTAATAAAATGAGAATTAATCACATTTTAATTCAAATTCTCATTACCATAATTCAAAAGTTTGTTACTTTTGTAATACAATATTGAAAAGAATCCTGTCTGAATGCAATCATTTAAAAAAATTAAAACCGCATAAATGATGACATGACATAATACATATTTATGTCATATTCCAGTTCAAAACGTTGGGGTTGGTAAGATTTTTTTAAATTATATATATATATATATATATATATATATATATATATATATATAATGTCACATGATTCTTCAGATATCATTATTATTCTGATTTGGTGCTCTAGATATATTTCTTATTGTTATCAGTTTAAAAACAGTTAATATATTTGTGGAAACAGTGATGACTTTTATAAATGTGACCCTGGACCACAAAACCAATCATAATGGTCAATTTTTTCAAGTTTCATACATCTGAAAGCTGAATAAATAAGCTTTCTATTGATGTATGGTTTGTTTACTATTACTATTTGAAAATCTGTAATGTGAGGATGGTAAAAAAACTATTGAGAAAATTGCCTTTTAATATGTCAAAGATCTTAGCCATGCATATTATAAATCAGAATTTAAGTTTTGATATATTCACGGTAGGAAATGTACAAAATATCTTCATGCAACATCATCTTTACTTAATATCCTAATGACATAAAAGAAAAATCTATAATTTTAACCCATATAACCCATTTTAACCATAATAATTTGATCAATAGAAACTGTTTTTGTACATCATTGAAATATTTGTAATTTTTATTTAGTTTTTAATTTTAAAATAATTAGTGTCATAATATGGAGTACTGAAAATAACTGTCATCAAAATAATGTCACAATGCAACAAATGTTAATGATAAATCAGGGTAAATTCATGCATATATCAGACATTTGATAAGAAAGCTAACCTGATCTCCTCGTGGTCCACGTGGTCCTGGAGGTCCATCCAGGCCCTGTAGGAATGAAGGACAGGATCATCATGACACAGTGTGGGCCACGTACAGACCGCAGATCCATAGAATCATTTCCTAAAACCTACTTGATCTCCTTTCATCCCTGGGGCGCCATATTCTCCTTTCCCGCCCTGCAGGACGGAGAGAGAGTGAAAGTAAATTTCATTGTCCAGCTGTCTGATATCATCTATAACACTCCACCATCAGGCTGTTGTCTGTATAACAGTGTACTGATGTTTTAAAAAAAGCATCAGTCAAGATTAAGCACTTGATGAATTCAATGTAATTTAGTCAGATATACTTACCCTTTCTCCTTTTGGTCCTGGTCTTCCCTGTAATGCAAGAAGCAAGTACCTGATCAGTCAGAGACCCAGAAATGAACATACAAAAAAAAAAAAAAAGTATTGTCCATAACTATTTTAGAGTTAATATATCAGGATATAGTACCCTTAGTCCCTCTAATCCTGGACGCCCATTTAAACCTGCCTCTCCCTGTGGATAAACAGAGAAAATCTTATTAAATCAGATTTGAAAACAATGTTCAAAACTAAGACAGAATTTGTGCACTAAAAACTTACTTTAGATCCTTTAAGACCAGGAGGCCCATCAAATCCTGGATCGCCTGGTTTACCCTAAAATTTACAAGAAATTAGCATAATAATCATTTCAATCATAGATTTTTGAAGGGGTCGTCGGATGCCCATTTTCCATATGGTTCTTTAGGGTCTTAATAAGAAGTCTATAACATACTTTGGTTAAAATTTCTCAATGGTAGTGTAAAAAACACTCTTTTTACCTTGTCAAAATCAGCCATTTTAGAGCGAGCTATTCTGTTGCATGTTCCTTTAAATACTAATGAGCTCTGCTCGCCCCGCCCCTCTGTGCCGTGGGATGACAAGCCGTAATGTTTACTTTAGCCACATTTAGCTGCGAAACAATTCGCACGAACATAGACGCATATGTAGATCGGGGTCGGCGCCTTTCTTTTCAAAAACGAAAGTAACTTTAATCTTCTGCGTCTTCAGTGGCTCAGATGTCGGGAGTAAATGACGACTGCTATGTTCATTATTACATCTAACAACAGAACACGCTCAATCTGAGACATTCTTGTCTTCCCCTGCACCTGAGTCGACACAATGGCGATCGGAGTCGGACCGTTTCAGCTCAGTGAGGGCGGGTCTTAGGTAAGGCGCTCATGTCAATCAACTATCGTGGGAGTGGCCTCTATCTGTGTGTTGTCACACCGACAAGAAGCTGAGAATGACCTGATTTTAAAAAGGGGATATTGCTTTTAAAGATTAAAAAAATACCACTGGGTGTATTTTTTATCATTGTAGGGTGGTTGTGTACACAAACTGCCAACACACATTAATGTTCAAACAACATGCATAAGTTAGTTTTGTATCCGATGACCCCTTTAAAGAACATGGTTAATATTCACTGACAACTGAAAGCTTTCCCATTCAGTTCAATAAGAGTCATGGATTTGATCTAAACATGAATTCTGCATAGATTTCTGAGAATGATGGAGTGTTGTTTTGTTTAGTTATGCATAATCTGCTGGTCTTGATC
Organism: Garra rufa; assembly: GCF_049309525.1. Lineage (NCBI taxonomy): Eukaryota > Metazoa > Chordata > Actinopteri > Cypriniformes > Cyprinidae > Garra > Garra rufa. The sequence goes on from NC_133377.1 coordinate 10,651,157, forward strand.
TTTAACTTGTCTGTGAAGCACATTAGATGCACAGTGAGTCCCCTGTGAAAGCTCTGGCACCTGCTACACTTGCAGTGTGGGAAACACTTCCTAGTCTTTCATGTGCTGCCCCTGAATCCACCTGCTCTGATCTAGCTGTAAACCAGAGCTTTCAGAGCGATGGAGTTAACCGCTTCATCAAACACAGCTCAGAGAGAGGATTAGTTCTGTTTAACACTTCTTCCTCAAACCATTTTAACTTTGTTTGCTCATGTGCACAGATCAGACTGTCTTTCACATCACAGGTCTGATGTCTGATGTCTAAACTACCATGCAGAGTATTCACACCACTTACACATACTGGTAGACAAAAATAAATGAATGAATGAATGAATATTATGCAGCATGTATTTATGTAACTATAATAACCCTGTAACCCTGTTATTTATTTTGGTGCATGAATATCTACAAAGATTTTATGGTTTTATTAATCTGGATGTGATATGATGAGAACTGATTGTGGAAATATAAACAGTGTTGTTATAAACTCACTGGATTTCCGGGCAAACCTCTCTCTCCTTTTTCACACTGACAGGATTTGGGTTGTGGACACTGCAACAGAGAAAAAAATAACTTGAGATTAATGATATGAGATCACTATATTATGTTTATTTTATTTTAATTATTTTATTTTGTAATAAAGCAATTTTAACTCAAACTCTAAGTCACATATTATATTTACTCTGAGAAACAAACTTTTACACTTTACAATATTTTTAATAAAACAACTGTACTTACAACTGTGTTCGCAAGTTCACTCTGTAAATGAGAAAATAAAGCATTGTAAATGGAACGAAACAAAATTGTAAACCATTAACAGACATATTTTGAGGGGACTGTGATGTTTTTCATATGTGATAGGCCTATTTATATACAGTACCTTGCGAAAGTATTCATACCTCTATATTTTTTCCACATTATGTTAAACTGCTTTAAATTACTTATTTTCCACATCAGTCTACACTCCATACACCATAATGGCAAAGCAAAAACAGGTTTTTAACATCTTTGCAAATGTATAAAAAATAAAAAAACTTAAATGATTCCATTGCATAAGTATTCATACCCTTAGACTGGGACAGTTAAAAATTTAGCTCAGGAGCATTCATATTGCTTGTAGATGTTACTACACTTCGAGTGAGGTTAACCTGTGGCAAATTCACTTGAATGAGTATGATTTGGAAAGGCATTCACTTGTCTTAATAAAAGGTGTAAAAGCTGAATGCATTTCAGAGCAAAAACCAAGAAAAAAAACTGCCTGTAGAGCTCAGAGACAGGATTGCATCAAGCCACACATCTGGGGAAGAGTTTAGAAAAAAATATGCTGCATTGAAGGTTCATAGAAGCATGTAGTCTCTGTTTTCCTGAATGGAAGAAGTTTGAAACAACCTGGACTCTTCCTAGGGCTGGCCTCCTGGCCAAACTAAGCAATTGATGGTGAAGGGCCTTGGCTAGAGTGGTGACCAAAACCTGATGGTCACTTTAGTTGAGCTCCCTGATCATATGTTAAGATAGGAGAAACTTACAGAAAGACAAACATCACTGCAACACTCCACTGATCTGGGCTTTATGGTGCTTTGGCAAGACTCAATTCTCTCCTCAGTGAAGACACATGAAAACAAAACAAAAAAAAAGCACCTAAAGGACCCTCAGATGATGAGAAACAAGATTCTCTGGTCTGATGAACCTCAATTCCAAGCATCATGTTTGAAGGAAACCAGGCACTGCTCATCAACTGCAAAGTACCATCCCAAAAATAAAGTGTTCACCTTCCAACAGGGCAATGAAACGAAGCACACAGCAAGAGTGGCTTATAGACAACTCTGTGAATGTCCTTGAGTGGCCCAGACAGAGCCTGGGCTTGAACCCAATTAAACATTTCTAGAGAAATCTGGAGAAATGTCTGCCAGACCCCATCCAAGCTGACAGAGCTTGAGAGGTAAAGAGGTGAAGCAAAGAATGGCAGATAATTGCCAAATGTTGATGTGCAAATCTTGTTGCATCATACCCAAAAACACTTGAGGCTGCAAAGGTAATACTTATGGGTATGAATGCTTATGCAATGTACTTATTTCAGCTTTTTTATTTTTAATACATTTATGAAGTAGTGACAGTTCTGTTTTTTGCTTTGTTCTTATGGTGCATGGAATGTAGATTGATGTGGAAAAAAATAATTTAAAGCAGTTTAATATAAGGCAGCAACTAAACAAAACTTTAAAAAAAATGAAGGGGTATGAATATTTTCGCAGGGCACTGTGTGTATCAAAATTAGTGGTTACTGCCAAAGTTTTTAATCACATAGAGATGTGTATGATTTGATGTATTACAGTCCCCCAAGTATACAGATGAGTGCTTGTTCAATGTATATTTTTCCATTTTACCACCTTCTGATCTTTAAGAACTGTATCCCATCCATCTTTCATGTCGTGCTTACTCTAAACACTCACCAGTTCTCTGAAGAGCTTGTCATCCAGCTGTGGGTCAGTGAGGCTGAAAAGGTGCTGCTGAGGTGGTGCACTGGCAATGGACCTTAGTCTACCATTGTCCTGCTCATCTCGGGTGGATCCCGACAGCCCAATGACAAACATGCGGATGTGCTGGTTCTTGGCATCTGTGGCTGCAGTCACAGCACTGGGGCTGCGTGGGTGGTCGACCCCATCCGTCAACAGAAGTGCTGCTCTTAAGCTGCTGGGCGATGTCTCATGGGTGAAGAGCCGAGTTGCGTTTGAGATGGCATAAGCTGAGTAGGTGCCATGGCCGATGTAAGTCATGGTATCCACTCGGCTGTGGAACACGTCAATGTCCTGCCAGTCCCGGAAGTTGTGCTCCACTGAGACGGTGCTGCTGTACTGGAGAAGGGCGAGTCTCACTCGCATACGCCAGCCGGATACCTGAAGCTGCATCAGCCTGGTGCTGAAGCGCAACACAAACTCCCTCTGCCTCTCAAATAGAAGCATTTTGGCTTTCTCTGAACTGTCAACTATAAACGCCAACTCCACTGGACAAAACATAGCTGCAGGTAAAAGAAAATTAAGATATTAAACAGATTACAGTAGACAGGCAAGCAGGTGGAAAGAAGCCAAAGATGAACAGGCAGACACAAGAGAAAGACAGACAAACAGACAGGTAGAATAGTAGAGAGACAGACAGGTAGATTGGTAGAAAGACGGACAGACAGAAATACAGAAAGACAGAAGAGAAAGACTGAGAGACATAAGAAAAAGACGGACAGAAAATTGGACAGACAGACAGAAGACAGCTAGACCAGTAGAAAGATGGATAGACAGAAGAGGAAGATGGATGAACAGACAGGTAGACAATTAGAAAGGTGGACAGACAGACAGAAGAGAAAGACGGACAGACAGACACAATAAAAAGACAGACAGGCAGACAGACAGACAGACAGACAAACAGACAGACATGAAGACCAGTAGAAAGACAGACAAACAGAAAGACTGACAGAAACAAGAGAAAGACAGACAGGTAGACCGGTAGAAAGACAGACAGACAGACAGACAAACAAACAGGTAAAAAAGACAGACAGAAAGATGGTAGTAAGACAAACAGAAGAGAAAGACAGACAGATAGGAAGAAAGACAGACAAGGAGACCAGTAGAAAGACAGACAGACAGACAGACAGACAGACAGACAGACAGACAGACAGACAGACAGGGAGACAAGTAGACTGGTAGAAATAGAAAGATTGCCAAACAGAAAGAAAGACAGACAGAAGATAAATATGGACAGACAGATTGTAGAAAGACAGACAGAGAAGAAAGAGAGACAGACAAGAAACATACAGAGAGAGAGGTAGAAAGACAAACAGATGATAAATACGGAAAGACAGAAAGACTAGAAAAACAGACAGGTGGAAAGACAGACTGACAAGAAAGATGGACAGATAGACATGTAGATAGAAAGATAAATAAACAGAAGAGAAAGACAGATAAACAGACAGTCAGACAGACAGGTAGACCGGTAGAAAGACAGACAGACAGACAGACAGACAGACAGAAGAGAAAGATGGACAGACTGACAAATGAGAAAGACAGACAGCTAGACCGGTAGAAAGATAGATAGACAGACAGTATAAAGACAGACAGACAGACAGGAAGACCGGTGGAAATAGAAAGATGGACAGACAGATGGTAGAAAGACAGATAGTGGAGAAAGAGAGACAGACAAAAAAAGACATACAGAGAGAGAGGTAGAAAGACAGACAGACAAACAGATGAGAAATACGGAAAGACAGACAGACAGACAGACTAGAAAAACAGACAGGTATAAAGACAGAGAGACAAGAAAGACAGTCAGACAGACAGGTAGACCGGTAGAAAGACAGACAGACAGACAGAAGAGAAAGATGGACAGATGAGAAAGACAGAGAGAGAGAGGTAGAAAGACAGACAGACAAACAGATGAGAAATACGGAAAGACAGACAGACAGGTATAAAGACAGACAGGCTAGAAAAACAGACAGGTATAAAGACAGACAGACAAGAAAGACAGTCAGACAGGTAGACCAGTAGAAAGACAGACAGACAGAAGAAAAAGATGGACAGACGGACAGATGAGAAAGACAGACAGAGAGAGGTAGAAAGACAGACAGACAAACAAACAGACAAGAAAGACAAAAACAGGCAGATAGAAAGACAGACAGATGAGAAAGATGGAAAGACTGACAAAAAAGAAAGATGGACAGACAGAAAGAGACAACCAAAAGAGAAAGACAGATAGAAGAGAAAGACAGATAGAAGAGAAAGACAGACAGACAGACAGAACGACAAATAGGGCTTCTTACTTTTGACTTCATTGTAGGTAACAGTGTTGTCAGGCTTCTGTCTGTTTTTTCTTTTGTTGTGCTTTGCAGCACTACAGGACAGTATCAGCAACAGGACACACAGCATCACACCACACTGCATCCTTCCTGCTCATTCACCACCACTCTACAAACCAATCAGATTATTTGTTTCACTCTTTAACACATAACTTTGGAAATATGTCCATAAAATAGCGTATTTATTTTTTGACATCCTAAGTACAGTACATCATGACTACATCAATGTCCACTAGCCTGTGTTATAGTAGTATGACAAACAATGCACATGCAAAATAAAACATTCATTAAAGCAGTTAGCCAGGCGAGGCTGTTTCAAAACAATACGTTTTTTAGGCTATAAAAACTCGGGGAAGTACTCCTGGGGAAATATAAGTGTGCTTTCAAGCCTTCTCCAATTTATATTTATAAGTAGCTAATCCATATATAGTGTACTGCAATGACTAATAGTGCAGTTCGATTTTAAGTCAACCAGTTAAACTGAATGTTACACCTGGACCAAGGTTCTGCATCTGAAAATCTACATCTTGACTGTAGAAATGCTGAGGGGTCAAGAAGGGCATATCCTATGAACTACCCTGAGGCTGTCATGCACTTGGCCTGTCCATTTTAGCCCTGAAGCACCAACAAAATCACTTCAGTGTGACACAAGCATGCTGCTGCTATTCCAGTGAATTTTACTGCAAAACATTTACATTTTATTTTGATGATGTTATCCATTTTTGGTTTAATAGATGAATGTATATTTGATTAAATTATTTTTTTTATGATTAAAATAATGAAATGATTAAATATTATATTCATATCATATTTAACACAATTCTATAAATGTATTATTTTATCTTACTCTTTATCAAGCAGATTTAACCAAGTTCACAATATGTCAACAGCTGTAACATGTAATAAATATTTTTTACCAAAATGTTGACTGCTTAGTAATCCTTAATAATCCAATGCAATCATTGAGGTCCAGTTACATCCTCATGGTGTGCGATATCTCCGTCTAAATGTGCTAGAGGCAGAACAGGCAAAGTTTCATAGAGTCCAGGCATATAATCTGTGAATAATGCAGTAATACCCTCTCTAGACTCTGTCAGAGCTCAATATGCCAGTAGCAATCCTGACAGTAACCGGCTCACTGCTCTGGGACTCATAGAGTTAAACCCCCTTTTGTCAGTGAATAGGGAGGGCGATTATTCTGACAGCCTTGATTCCTGTTCTCCTGTCAAACATTTTATGTGTGTCTTTTCAACCATTAGCTCACAACCACAGTGAAAAAATAACCCCCCAAAAAATAAAGAATTGTGTCTTAAATTGAATTATATTACTAGTGTAGTAATAATATAAATAGCTAGGCTCAAAGTTTAATAAAAGTATGGGCAGATGGCAGAGGAAAATCCTCTGAGAAATCTGCAGGTCTAAACTGGATTTCTGTCGGTGTCCTCAAGCTAAAATAGAAAACAGAAGCCCTCTCTCACCTCAGAAATGGCTTTTTAATATAACTTTATTTGTTTGTTTCCATAGTTCCAATGATTTAACTTTGTGTTTTAGTCTCAATTTAGGCTGAAATTTAATTTTTCATGATCTTAAAATAACAACATATTAAAAAAAATAACTAAAATGTTAGGGCTTTGTAAGCACATGGAAAATCTTTTTGCCAAATTGTGCCTATGTATGGAAAATAGATGTTTTTGTACATTTAAAGATAGGATGAATGAAACAGTTCTGCCTACTATACCTGTCTGTACTGTCCTGAATGAGATATTTCACATGAAACGTGTTTATGTAAGACAAAGTAGTCCAAATATGTTTGTCCTGAATTAGTTAAACTGACAACTGGAGGAAAAATCTTCCAGGTCCTGCAAATTCTTTGGTTTTCCAGCATCTTTCGCATATTTGAACCCTTTCCAACAATGACTGTATGATTTTGAGATACATTTTTTCACACTGAGGACAACTGAGGGACTGTGGGGGTGGGGGTGGGGGGGGGGGGGTGAAAACTTTTGAATGTTATATATTTTATATATAACATTATATATATAACGTAATGTTATATATATATAACTTTTAAATGTTATATATTTTTCATTTAGTACTGCCCTTCAGAAGCTACTCAAAGAAGATATGTTTCCCAGAAGACTAAATAAGTACTATTTTCCTCAGTTTGTCTGATACTAAGATTTTTGTTTTAACAGATGAATGTATATTTGATCATTTTTTTAGGTTTTTAAAACTGCTTCTGTCTATTATTAGTACAAATAATGAAAAAATCCTCCAGGTCCTGAAAATTCTTTGGTTTTCCAGCATCTTTCGCATATTTGAACCCTTTCCAGCAGTGACTGTATGATTTTGAGATCCATCTTTTCACACTGAGGACAACTGAGGGACTCATACACAACTATTACATTTAAATATAACTATAATATAACTATTCAAGCAATGATTCAATGATGTTTAAATAGAAAACGCAATGCATTAAGAGCTGGGAGGGGGGGTGAAAACTTTTGAACAGGATGAAGATTTTAGTAAAACTTTGTTTAAATGTCATACATTTTTCTTTTAGTAATGCCCTTTAGAAGCTACTTAAAGAAGATATGTTTCCCAGAAGATAAGTACTATTTCCCTCAGTTTGTCTGATACTCAGATTTTTGTTTTAAAGGGATAGTTCACCCAAAAATGAAAATTTTATGTTTATCTGCTTACCCCCAGGGCATCCAAGATGTAGGTGACTTTGTTTCCTCAGCAAAACACAAACGAAGATTTTTAACGAAAACCGGTGCAGTCTGCCAGCCAAATAATGTGAGTGGATGGGCACCAGACCTTTAAAAGTAAAAAAAAAACATGGACAGACAAATCCAAATTACACCCTGCGGCTCGTGACGATACATTGATGTCCTAAGACACGAAACGATCGTTTTTTGCAAGAAACTGAACTGTATTTATATCATTTTTTACCTTTGATACACAGCCACGTCCATCTGTCATGAGCACGAGTTTGGCATCCGGCTCGTTACATGTGAACGCACTCTGGCGTAGTATATGCAAACGCCGGAAGCGTTCTGTCGCATGTATAAGACACTTATTGTTTACACAGTGCACAGAGATTGTGGGTATAGCGGCTATTCAAAATGGTAGTTACTTGTGCTTATCCTGATTGTTCAAACCGATTTAAAGCTAAAAGAATATGTTTGCTTGCGCAAACTCATCCGGGACTTTTCACCGATTTCCCCTTACGGCATTTGCGTATACTATGCCAGAGCGCGTATACGTGTAACGAACCGGATGATGAGCTCGTGCTCATGACAGATGGACGTGGCTGTGTATCAAAGGTAAAAAATGATATAAATACTCTTCAGTTTCTCACAAAAAACGATCATTTCATGTCTTAGGACATCAATGTATCGCCACGAGCCGCAGGGTGTAATTTGGATTTGTCTGTGCATGGTTTTGTTTACTTTTAAAGGTTTGGTGCCCATCCACTGCCATTATTTGACTGACAGACTGCACCGGTTTGAGTTAAAAATCTTCGTTTGTGTTTTTCTGAAGAAACAAAGTCACCTACATCTTGGATGCCCTGGGGGTAAGCAGATAAACATCAAATTTTCATTTTTGGGTGAACCAACTATCCCTTTAAGAGCTGGGGGGTAAAAACTTTTGAACAGGATGAAGATTTTTGTAAAACTTTTTTTAAATGTTATATATATTTTCATTTAGTACTGCCCTTCAGAAGCTACTTAAAGAAGATATGCTTCCCAGAAGACTAAATAAGTACTATTTTCCCTCAGTTTGTCTGATACTAAGATTTTTGTTTTAACAGATACATATTTGATCATTTTTTTAGGTTTTTAAAATGGCTTCTGTGTATTATTAATAAAAAATAATGAAAAAATCCTCCAGGTCCCGCAAATTCTTTGGTTTTCCAGCATCTTTTGCATATTTGAACCCTTTCCAGCAGTGACTGTATGATTTTGAGATCCATTTTTTCACACTGAGGACAACCGAGGGACATTCAAATATAACTATAATATAACTATTCAACCAATGATTCAATGATGCTCAAAAAAAACGCAATGCATTAACAGCTGGAGGGGTGAAAACTTTTGAACAGGATGAAGATTTTTATAAAACTTTGTTCAAATATCATATATTTTTCTTTTAGTACCGCCCTTTAGAAGATACTTAAAGAAGATATGTTTCCCAGAAGACTAAATAAGTACTATTTTCCCTCAGTTTGTCTGATACATAGACAACTTTACTATTATTCTCCAATGTACAGTAGAAACAATAATAAAGAATGAGTAGGTGTGTTCAAACGTTGGATGTGGTATCTACTTGTTTTGAGTGTTTTCTTGAACCACGCAGGTCAGAAAACGGTCACGTCACATACCCTATTTCCAACCTTGTCATCTTCTGAAGGTAAGAACATGAACACACATTCCTCCATCGATCTGACAAACCTCAGCTCTTTGAAAAATGTGAAGACAATCAAACACTCTTGATGACCCATTGAGTGAAATACCTCTCTGTCTGACAAGCTACAAAAAAGTGACAATGAGTCACTCAAAATGACTTACAGAGAGGAAGATCGAAAAACATCAGAGGACAACCACAGCAAATACAGCTGTCAGTGACTTATTATTGATATTAATGCTTAGGAGAAAACCCATTTGTCATGGGTAGGCCTCAGAAAGTCAAATATGTTTCCTCCAATGTAAAAATCATAAATCTGCTTAAAAATACCTCAGACATTGTGCTGTTGTAGTTCCATCTTAGCAATATGCTTCAGTATGTAAAGTTCAGATCACATTACATGTACTCTGACAATGTGATGTCATCACGAGTCGTATTTTTAAACAGCACTTAAGATGTCACAAGCTGACAATTGATGCAAGTGATATATGCAGCATGTCTACGATATTTACATCCTTAAGACTTTTGTCCTCATTCTGGCTGTTTTACACAAAGGTGAAAAGTTTACGTCATAAGATATATATCAGTTTCTTCTAACTTGTAAAAGTGCAAAACTTCTAAAGGGCTATTTCTACCTGATTTAACCCATAAACATTAGTTTTGTTGGTATAAATTGATGTATATCCACTTTTTTTCCCTGTAAGAGTGGGCGTGGCTATTCGTACATTTCTGGCTTATTTGCTTCCAGCTACTTTTAGCTGTACATTTTCCTGCTTGATATTGCAAACTGATCCCAGATAGCACACGTATGTCTGCAAGATGTCTTTCAGACATCAGTTTTACATACATTCTAAATAATTCATTCATAAACATCTTAAAGAAATCTAATAGACGTCTATCTGACACAGGGGTGGCAAATTCCGGTCCTGGAGAGCCGCAGCCCTGCAGAGTTCAGCTCCAACCCTAATTAAAACTCACCTGGCTGTAGCTTTCTAGTAACCCTTCAGACCTTGATTAGCTTGTTCAGGTGTGTTTGATTGGGGTTAAAGCTAAACCTTGCAGGGCTGCGGCTCTCCAGGACCGACGTTCGCCACGCCTGATCTGACATCTGATAGGAAACGTCTTATAGACGTATTACAGATGCAAATAGACGTCTCTGAGATGTATGTGTGCTATCAGGGATGTGCCCAGAAAGCACACGTACGTCTGCAAGATGTCTGTAAAAGATCACTTGATCTAGAAAAACATCTGCTTTGTAAAAACATCTGACAGACACTTGGTGAGCTTATATGGAACAATGCCATATTTTCAGCCACAAGGGCAACAAGAGAAGCAATTTAGTCTTCGCTGCTTTTTCTAGCGATAAGAAGAGGAGAAAGGAATGTGAAGATGTCTGTGGATAAATTAAGCTTCCTGAAGACCCACATCTTTGTTCTCTCCACTTTAGCCCTGATGGCTTTGAGGTTTTTAGTAGACCACAGCTACTGAAAGACCTTAAAAACAGCAGAGTCAAGAAACGCTAGATGCCACCCAGGATGTAAACATGCCGACGCTTGTCATTCTCAGCGTGGATTTCACTCGATATTGCCATTTAGACTCCTTAAATCGATGGTATGACATTTGGCTTAAGCCTATGCTTATTTGATCCCCTGCTGATTTTGTACATTTGCCCCACTGACAAAAAATTATCAGTCTATAATTTTAATGGTATATTTGAACAGTAAGAGACAGAATAACAACAAAAAAAATTATAAATTGATTTGTATTTTAATGACTGAAAAAAAGTATTCGCAAAACATGACTTATCAAAACCCTTGTTGGCAATCACAGAGGTCAGATGTTTCTTGTAGTTGGCCAGCAGGTTTGCACACATCTCAGGAGGGATTTTGTCCCACTCCTCTTTGCAGATCCTCTCCAAGTCATTAAGGTTTCGAGGCTGACGTTTGGCAACTCGAAATTTCAGCTCCCTCCACATATTTTCTATGGGATTAAGGTCTAGAGACTGGCTAGGTCACTTCAGGACCTTAATGTGCTTCTTCTTGATCCACTCCTTTGTTGCCTTGGCCGTGTGTCTTGGGTCATACACATCCACGACCCATTTTCAATGCCCTGGCCCTGATGGTACATGGCCCTGTCCATCGTCCCTTTGATGCGGTGCAGTTGTCCTGTCCCCTTAGCAGAAAAACACCCCCAAAGCATAATGTTTCCACCTCCATGTTTGACGGTGGGGATGGTGTTCTTGGGGTCATAGGCAGCATTCCTCCTCCTCCAAACATGGTGAGTTGAGCTGATGCCAAAGAGCTCAAGTTTAGTCTCATCTGACCACAACACTTTCACCAAATTCTTCTCTGAATCATTCAGATGTTCATTGGCAAACTTCAGATGGGCCTGTAGATGTGTTTTCTTGAGCAGGGGGACCTTGGGGGCGCTGCAGGATTTCAGTCCTTTGTGCCATAGTGTGTTACCAATTGTTTTATTGGTGACTAAGGTCCCAGCTGCCTTGAGATCATTGACAAGATCCTCCTGTGTAGTTCTGGGCTGATTCCTCACCGTTCTCATGATCATTGAAAAGTCACGAGATAAGATCTTGCATGTAGCCCCAGACCGAGGGAGATTGACAGTTATTTTGTGTTTCTTCCATTTGCGAATAATTGCACCAACTGTTGTCACCTTCCCACCAAACTGCTTGGTGATGGTCTTGTAGCCCATTCCAGCCTTGTGTAGGTCTACAATCTTGTCCCTGACATCCTTCAACAGCTCTCTGGTCTTGGCCATGGTGGAGAGTTTGGAATCTGATTAACTGATTGCTTCTGTGGACAGGTGTCTTTTATACAGGTAACAAACTTAGATTAGGAGCACTCCCTTTAAGAAAGTGCTCCTAATCTCAGCTCCTTGGCTGTATAAAAGACATCTGGGAACCAGAAATCTTGTTGATTGATGGGGGGCTTATTTCACTCATTAAAATGCAAATCAATGTAAATTTTTTGAAATGCGTTATTCTGGATTTTTGTTGTTATTCTGTCTCTCACTGTTAAACTCTTTTTAGTAGTTTAGTGGTCATCATATTAGTATTTTATTTTCAGTTGTGTATAGTTAGTTTGTATTCTGAATTGTGTTAAAAATACCAACATGTGGAGCCAGTAGCTCATTACATTAAGCCATACATACCCTTTAAGTTACCATTTGTAAAGTGTGACCTAGATATAAAGCTATTAAGAAAGTATTTCACTGATAAACTGTAAGTTTCTGCTGATTTCCACCAAATATGATATGTCAATTTGTTTCTTTTGACATGCTAATTTCCTCTACAAATTGTTTCTGGTTAGGTTTGACAAGTTCATTTTAAACTAACATGTCAGTTCTTCTCTGCTGCTGTGCTTTACATTCCATTTTTCATTTTTAATTATTGTAGTACTTTCATAGAGTCACCAAATTGAAGCAAATTCCAAATCTGCCGCCCACGGCGCATCAATGGGAGTCATGACAAGGAAAAACTAATGGCAAGGCATTTTAATCATTCTTTGCCTTTAAGCGCAAGAACCAACCGCAGAATGAGACTCCCTTCGTTGTGAACTTTAGGTGTTCACTGTAGACAAAATATGCGAAATAATAGGTGACTTCAAAGTACTGCGGAGATTTGCTGTTGCACGGTGCTAAAAGACAGTTTAACGGCCCTGGGAAGTTGCATGCGTGACCACAGGCTACGAAAGGTTTCTTCAACCCATTGTGCTTAAGTGATTTGTTAAACATGTCAAAAGATGATATGCAGAAGCCTTCCCGAGGCAGTGAGTACATCCATGGAGCAAAAAGATCTGATAAAAACACTTTTTTTCTAGCTAGAAAAGGCTATTTTAGAAGAAAAACACATTATGAAACATGTCAGGTACATTTTGTTATGCACATTGCGTGTTTATCTTATTTAAGGGCAAAGGGTCAAGGTAATGTCAACTTGATTTCTAGTATACTAACACTACTAAAATAACTTTATACATAACTAAGCTAGCTCTGGATACTGCCACACTGCTGTGTGAGTGGTACAAACTGCACTTTGTCTGAACTTGCAACAATATGGCAGCTGCTTGACCTCGGGCAACTCCTCACCCACCATTGAGCACTACAGAGGCCACCTATTGATCATCATATAAATATTACCACATCTGAATTCATTTGTTATTCTAATGGCTTTTAATCAGATGGAGGTGGTTTGTCTTGTCAAATATAGGGGAGTTTCTCAACATGAATTGTTGTATTAAAGTAACTGCTTGAGGTATTTGGCTCATTCACCCCTTTTTGACACTTTGTCATTTACTGATTGATGAATTTTGTAATGGTACAAGTTTTTTTTTTCCATGGAAACATTCCCTCACATAATTAAGGAAGAAAATTCCAGGATTTTGGTTCTGGTTTCTCATGAGTGAAATAGTGTCCTCTGCTCACTGTTGTGAAGAAAGACCACGTTTCAAATTGTGATGTTAGTTATCTCACGATTTAAGACTTTTTCAGTGGAGAAAGCAGTATTATGGATAGTGGGAATTGCTAGAAGCAGTGGTTTAAAATTAAAATGTCTTAATAATGGATTTGTTTATTAGAGACATGCAGCTTTTTTACTTTAGAAGACATTAATTGATGGACTGGAGTGGTGTGGATTACTTGTGGATTATTGTGAGGTTTTTATCAGATGTTTGTACTCGCATTCTGACGGCACCCATTCACTGTAGAGGATCCATTGGTGAGCAAGTCATGCACTGCTAAAATTCCCCAAATATGTTCTAATGAAGAAACAAATGCATCTCCATCTTGTTGTTTATGAGTGATACATTTATAGGTCTTAATGTGTGGAAATCCAGAAAAAACACTAAGAGGAAAAAAAATTTGGTTTAAGAAAATCAGAAGTCACTACCGGTCTAGTTTTTCACTTTATTGCCATCTAGTGGTAGAACAAATAAGCAAATATCAGAGAACTGAGATACTTGGAAAAAAAAAAAAAGAGCAAAATAACTAAATCTCCTGAGACTAGCATTGAACAAAAATGACCTGGAAATAACAAATGAATTTCCCTTTGAATGTAGAATATAAAGTAGTAGCAAAATTATGTCTATAGATTTATATGTTACATCATTTACTAAAACGGTCTTAAAAGCCAACTATTTTTTTGTTGATGTGTTACTTGCAATGTGCGGAATAACGTGCCTTAATAGGCTCATCTTGCAGAAGAAGGGAACATGATGTATTAAGAACCCTGAATTTGAAGATCAGGGTAAATTTAACTTATTTAGTCTTGTGGGAAACATGTAAGCATCTTCTGTAGCTTCTGAAGGGCAGTACTAAATAAAAAAGGTATTTAGGCAAACTAAGAAAAATGTACACATCTTCATTCTGTTCAAAAGTTTTCACCCCCTGGCTCTTAATGCATCATTTTTCTATCTGGAGCATCAGTGAGTGTTTGACCCTTCTGTAATAGTTGCATATGAGTCGCTCAGTTGCCCTCAGTGTGAAAAGATGGATCCCTAAATCAAACGGTCATTGTTGGAAAGGGTTCAAATACACAAAAATGCTGGAAAACCAAAGAATTTGTAGGACCTGAAAAACAGCATGCAGTTTAACTGTTCAGGACAAACAAGGGACTTATTAATTACTAAACAAACTAAACAAAAAATAAATAAAACAAACATTCAGAAAACAACACAGCATTAAGAAGTGTATGTAAACTTTGAACAGGGTCATTTTAATAAATTAAAAACTATGTGGACTACATGTAAACTCCTTTTATGTGAAATCTTATTCAGGTCAGTGCTAAATAAAAAATAACATGCATTTTGTATGATCCCTCTTATTTTAGTTAAATAATTAACATTTAGCACATTCTTTAAGGTGAATGTAAACTTTTGACTCCAACTGTGTATCTTATTTAGATAGTTACATTAAAAACGCATTTGTTAAAATAATATGTCACTTCAGTTGGAAACATATTTAAGAAAAACATTTTCTGTACTGCATCTATTAAATCTGGGATCTAGCACACCAACCTCTGATTATAACTAAACGGTTTAATGAAGACAAATTCATTTTAGTAATGAAGGATTCATTTAGTTAGTGCAATTTCAAAAAGTATTTAATTTCTTACATTTTGGCACAGTCCTGTTTTGCTTCATGATTTAAAAACACATACTGTAAAAAGGTGGTATGTTTTAATTTTTGTCAACTATATTTGTCTTAAATGATTTCAAAACATATTCTCACAGCACTGCGAACAAGGGTTTTGCCATTTTATTTCAAGTAACAAAAACAAAGCTGACATTTTTTTTTTACAAACAGTAAATATCAAATAACACAAAAACTGTAAAAGTCAAATAAAAGAGTGCTATTTAACCACTTAATGACACCTCAAACGGGTAATACTGGGGGAAATCATGGAGAACTTTCAAGCCTTCGTTGTACAGCTCCAGATCTGCAAAACAAAAGAAGACTGTTAACATCCCAGTGCTTGCAATAGCACAATAAAACTCAGAATCAATATAATGACAGGTACCGAAAACAATTTTGTCCTCTCGATACTGAGTGTATGAAACAGCCATAATTGCTCCTTTGTTTGACACCGTCCCAATAACCTCCACAATCCCGCTCAGCTCTTCATCCAACTAAACAAGACAGAAAAAAAAAAGTTTATTCATATTTAATAAATGGCAAAAACACAAACAGAGAGATGCAGAATACTGATCTGATCACGCACAGGTTCATTGAGCTCCACTGATGCAGACTTTCCTTCTCCATCTGACAGAGTAAGAGCTTTTCCAGATGGATGGACCTGTCAATACACAAGTTATTGTTACACAACACAGAAATCACTTTAATTTTGAATTATGCATAATAATTCACCTTTTTCTTTAGTTGTTTGTCTGATTGTTTAGTTTTTTTCTTTCTTTAGCTGTTTGGGTTTTTTTGTTTTCGTTTGAGTATGTACTTATTTTTTGAGTCTTTGTTTCATTGTTTAACTTTCTTTTTGTTTTATTGTTTGTTTGATTGCATATTTATTTACTTTTTGTTTCTTTATTCGGGGTCTTTGATTCATTGTTTGATTTTTTTTGCAGGTTCGGTCTTCAAGTGTTTGGTTTTGTTTGACTTCCTTTTAGATTTTGTTTCATGGCTTGATTGCTTAGTTTTTTCTTTTCTTTCTTTGGGGTTTTTTTGTTTGTTTTTGTTTGAATACTTATTGCTTGTTTCTTTGCATTTTTGTTTCATTATTTGTATGATTTATTGAGTTTCTGTCTATGAGTGTTTGTTTTATTTTGAGTTTCACTGTTTGATTGCTTGTTTTTTCTTTGGGTGTTTGTTTTTTCTGTTTGTTTCTGTTCTTTATTTGAGACTTTCTCGTTTTGAAATCATATGAAAACTACTTAAAATCACTCATGGCATTAATCATTTACCCTTGTTTTTCATTATATACAGTTTTACGTTTCAATACAAAGTAAAAACATGAACAAATGCTATTAGTGTGTAATAGGTTAATACCTTTTCCAAGCGTCCAACGAAGCAGATTGGTCGACCGATGTATTGAGACAACATCGACGCATTGATCCTTGGTTTCGGAGACTCGTAAACGCCTGTCATTGTCGGTGTTTATAGCAAACCCCACAAGAAATAAAACCCGAAAGGACACCGAACCAGTTGAGTCTAACAGCAGAATCGCGGGAAAACTTAGAGCAAGTGACGTATTCCTCGATGACACTGTTTCCGTTGCGTCAGCGAGAGAAACGTTTGAAACAAATTGCCTGCTGACTATAGTTCCTAGTTGTGATGTTTTGGAAAGATTTAAGCTTAATATTTCACATACCTGTGAATTTTGTCTAGAAAAAGAAACCATTTAGCATCTTTTTTTTTTCATTGTGTTTATTTTGGAAAGATTTGGAATTCTATATTAACATAAAAATGGAATGTATGACAGAAATTTGCACATTTGATGTGCTTTTTTATACTGAAAATGAAAGATCAAGTTGTAAAGAACAACATTATACATTTGTTTATTTTATTAGGAAAAGTCCATATACTTAATGTAAACCATTTTTTTTTTTCATTTTATTAATGACTTCAAATTTTATGTAAATCTCTTAGAACACACAAAAAAACAAAAAAGCACTGAAAACATGTAATGCTCTACAAACATTAAAATTTGTGTAATTTTCTTTCTTTCTTTTTTCTATTTTTGTTTATTCTTTTTCTCTGGCAGCTAATGTTAATTTGATATGAATATGTAATACCTCTTGTTCTTGTGCCGTTGAATTAATAATAAAAAAAGTTCCTACTTTCAATCATTTTCGCGAATCGGTTCTTTTGAACAGTTCAAAGAATCGGTTGAACTTTTGCGTTGCGAGCCAAATTATAATCATAAACGGTAAAATTACACAGTATATCAAAATACAGTAAAACATTTTGTTACAACAAGTAGGAAAAAAGAATAAAACTAAGGAAATAAATAAATAAAAAAGTATGGGATTGTCATATTCCCTCACAAAGATTTTGAGTTGCTGCCACCTACCTGCGTTTTCAGTTTCATTTTTAAAATATAAATTGAGTCATTTAAATCATTTAAATATCTATATCTATTATTATTATTAACTTTATTTTGTGTATACATTAATCTCATAACATTGTTCTTGTGGCATTGCATTGAATTTATAATAATAATTAAAAAAAGTTCCTAGTTGTGGACTGGTGGTAAGTCCGAAACATTTTCGCGAATCGGTTCTTTTGAACAGTTCAAAGAATCGGTTGAATTTTTGTATTGCGAGTCAAATTCTAATCATAAACAGTATAATCAACTGTATATATAAAACATTTTGTTACACAGAAATACAACAATTAGGAAAAAAAGAACAAACTAAGGAAACTAATAAATAAAAAAGTATGGGATTGTCATCTTCTGTCACAAAGATTTAGAGTCGCTGCCACCTACCAGCGTTTTCAGTTTCATTTTAAAATATTTAAAAGTCATTTAAATATCTATATTCAAAACTCGTATTATTTTAATTTATTGTTTTAATTAATTTTTAGAAAAATGTTTTGTTTGTTTTTTTTTTGTTCAAAAAATGGCATTACAAAGGTTAAGAAAATCAAATATCGCTTTATAATAGGAAGATTAATTTCTGTATTAATATCCAAGAAGGTTTAGAGAAAATATTTAAAACGTTTAATGTTATTAAAGATTATAAAGGGTTTTATACTTAAATACAACCCGATAGGACATCTAAAATGACTAAAATGATCTTCATGAATATGACATTTACCCATAATTACACATTCTTACTATCAGCTCTCTTTACAGTCGGTTCATATCTTAATGAATCGGACATTATCACTATTTGCATAAGATGTAACGATCTATTACAGCTCAGTGATATGTCATATTTACACAATTATTATTATGTTGTATGTGTTTTTTAAACCGAAACGAAATCTCTTCCTACTTTGGTGTTCACACGGAGCGAAAAGGCAGTTGGACGCGGCGTGGGAAGGACTCGTAAACAAAACTTTAGTCGAGAAGCTCAATTTTTACCACGAACAAAGTGAAATATTATCACTATATGATTTGATCTAAGACAGTATTTAACTCAAAGAGACTGTTCTTTTCACTGTTTACAGTATTTGAGCAGAAATGCTGTGTGGCAGACTAGCGTTTGACTCTTTCAAACCTAACGCTTGCTAACTTGCTTGTCTCAAGAGCTGTCAAAGAAAAACAAAACAACAGCCCAGAAACCATTCAGTGTTTTAACTTTAAACAGACCGCGTTATTTCTGTTTTTGAGTTCATGAAGAATAGATGAATTAGATTACCAAAATTCGATAGATTTCGAAATTGCTACGTATTAGCATATCACGTGTGTTATTGGGTAACTTTGACTTTTAACAGACACACAAAATGTTGAAGTTTTTCGGATTCAAGAATGATGGAGGGAAAAAATCTTCAGAGAGAGAAACTGATGGATTTGTCATCATTGGTAAGTCATTTGATCATTTTAGAAGTACCTTTATCATTGTTTACATCTATCTATCTGTCTGTCCGTTCACCTGTTCCTCTATTTTTCTGTCTATCTGTCTATTGCCTGTTTATTATCTGTTTTTCTATTTATATCTCCATTTCTCCATCCAGCCATCCAAAATAGTGTTACAACCAGAATCGTATCTATAAATCCAAACATTGTTTGGTTAATGCTGATCTACCACAAGAGGCCAGTATAATTCAATCCTCACATTTAGTTTGAAAAATGTACTTCATCAATAGTGAAAGATTTCTTGTTGTTCATATTTCATTCAAATTTAATCAGATCATAGTACATCATATATTGGGGTTCTCTGTACCTCTGTGTCCCAAATGCAACAACCTTGTAACCTTGACAGATACGGCGACACCACTTTTTACCACCGTTACCTCCTCCTTTTGTTGTGCTAGTTGCAGTAATGAGGTTTAATGTTTTGATGTAACATATATTTGCACCTTGAGCAGACAGGATCCTTATAATCTGTATTGTAACTCTATTAGAGGGAATGTAGGTCAAAGGGAAAGTGAGATCCCATGCTTCATAAAGTGCAGGATATGTTGACTGAGGGCTCGAGCCAGATTTGAATAGCTCATTCCATGTGCCCATGGAGTTTGAGGAAATATTGCAAACTGGGGAATGGAAAATTACTGCTGAATATTTGAGGATAGATGGATGCTTGGCAAACTCCAATGGTTCTCCAATTTTAGGCTAACCATGCTGTGAGAAAGCTTTGGAAGTGAACAGAGGAGTTCACTATGGGAGGGATCATGATGCTTTTCATTTGGAGTTGATGTTTAATCAAAGCATGCAGTTTTGGATTATCACTTAGTGTGCCATTAATCTTAACTGGTATTAAATTACTGTCTTTGCACTATTGGCAAGATTTTAGAGTAAGCTCAGTTCAGGATTTTATGTCATGGTTATCCAGATGCATGGCCATATTGGAGATACTCAGATGTAAACAACAGCATGGATTGCATGGTTAATGTACTACTGAACATGTTGTTCTGCTAATGTATGCTGTCTAAACCATGGACAAAATGTGTGGAAGCTAATAAATCATATAGAGAAGGACTTAGTGAGCAGAAAAGGGCCCAATGTTTTGACTATAAAGTTAGATTTTCAGTATTAATTAAGATATTACCATAATATTTCACCTACCTGGCCAAAAATTATAGAAACATGAATCAAGATTCTTGCCCTGGAAATCCTGGTTCAGTTTGGCCAAACACAAACGACCTTTGTTCCTCAGACATTTTTTGCACTGTTCTCCTAGATTTGTTATAACTTTTGGCAGTTTAGTAGCTTACTCCAAGTGTTTTTCCCGGTCCGACCGATTAGTACAGGCCAAAACATGACAATAATTGTTCATTTTCAGCAGCAATAATCAGCAAAATTTGCGAGTTTCGTTCGGGTTCAGTGGCATTGTTTACGTTCAGTGCCGCCAGTATGGCCAGTTGTCATGAAAACACAGTATTGACTCTATGGACTAAAGTATACAATAAATGATTATTTATTTTAATCTCTTATTCTTTATGCAAGAGTTTCAGTATGATAAAATGATTATAAATCTCTTAAAGGGGTGCTATTATGCTTTTTCACTTTTTGAACTTTAGCCAGTGTGTTCAACCCGACCAATCAGGTTGTGAACGTATCACTATGCCTTTAGGTTCGGTATCTTTAGGTTCAGTGTCAAAAATGCCAGAGTGAACGCTAAGTGGACCAGGACCAAATATATAATTTTCCTTTTGGGTCTGGACCAAATAAACCAAAGACCCAAATTACAAGTGTGAACACACCCTTAAAGAGAGTAAAAAGGGTGTTGTTTTAAACAACCATTGAGGAATTTTAACCAACTTGTGAATGGGTATCCGGTGTTCCCTTTAAAGCACTGCATTCGGCAGATGTTTTCAAAAATTCATGTTTTTCATCCAAAACTTGATCTCTCCCAGGACCACCCAGTTCATGTTTCCACTTTGACTGTAAAATTTGAAGATTGAAAGGCAATAATAGATATATTATATTGATGATAGAGATGATACAGAAATCTCAGAAGTGTCTATTATATCTGAAGTTATACAGGCAACAGCAGTGAGTATTTTTGTCTTTTTCCTTTACACATTGTCACTTGATTAGGCTTAAAGTTATAGTTCACCCAAAAATAAAATTCTGTCATTAATTACTCACCCTCAGGTCATTTCAAACCTGTTTTAACAATGTCCTTACTACTTTTCTGGGTCTTAAACATGTCAGTTGCTTTGCTTTCGATGCAGGGTCAGAAAGCTCTTGGATTTCATCAAAAGTATCTTAATTTGTGTTCTGAAGATGAACGAAGGTTGGAGAATGAACCTATTTCCAAAAAAAGTGGAGCGTTCCTTTAATTTAAGAATTGTTTGATATTTTGACTAGAAACAATTCAAAAATACTAAGTAAGATAAGCCTTTTTTGCAGTGAATTACCTGAGAAGATGACATCCTTAACAGTAGAGTTTAGCCACTCAAATTTAGTTTCAATTACCCTAACTTTATTTTCAGTTTTGGATTTCGCCTAAAAAAGAAGCTTTTCAGTTTTAGTGAACTTTATTTTGGTCGATCACTACTTCCTTTTGGTATGGAAGGTTTTATAAGGAAGTCACTCTGTCAGTATTTTGCAGCAAATAATACATTATTGGAATTTGGAAATGGTAGTAGGGTTGGGCGATGTCGACCAATTTGGCATTGTACGATGTCCAATGTGAAACATCGCGATGGATGATGGCATCCTCGGCGGGGGGCGGGGTTGAGGGATGGTTGTTGTTAGATAATTAATTCATAACGAATTAATTAATTGTAGCCTATATTTCCACCAGTGCTTAATTTGAGCCGGATTTTTAAAGATCCGGCATTGACAAGTGCATTAGATTGTGACACTGCGTGCCGTGCATGCATACGAGACAGAGCAAGCGCGGGTTTAGACGTATTTGGAGGATGTATGTTGGTCCTTAACATATTTGCGATCAGTCAGCTTTTTTAAGTTCAAAATAGCTCTCATTGACTGCTTACTGCTTAACCCACTCTCTCCGAACGCATTTAATGAGCAGCAGAATGTTTAGAGAGAAAGTGTAATATCAGAAATAATACCAAATCAAGCGAAATATTATTATGTATTAACATTATAAACTCTCTAAACATAGCAATAAGTTAGTTACCCTGACTCCAAAACGAATCATTTAAACGTAACGGAATTCAGAACAGAACAGGAATGAAACAAAATATATTAAGGTACGAAACCAAAACAATGCGAAACTAAAAATAGCAGGCGTTGGGCTCACGTATACCTCTAATTCGGCACAAATCCAAGTGTTTCCATATTCCCAATCTATTTGAATGATAAACTGTTATTTATAATGTATACTAGGCTTTGTATTGTACATTCGTATTTCGATGGAAAAAAATATATATTCTCTTGTTTTTTGTTCCAAGCTCTGTTCGTTATGGTACAACCATGAAAAAGGCATATTTGGTGAAGTTTATTTAATCTAATTTAATTAGTTTATTTAATCTAATTTGTTCATGCCTTTATCAGCAGCAGGGTGGACTATTGTAATGGTCTCCTCACCGGCCTTCCCAAGAAGACCATTAGACAGCTGCAGCTCATACAGAACGCTGCTGCCAGGATTCTGACTAGAACCAAAAAATCAGAGCATATCACACCAGTCCTCAGGTCCTTACACTGGCTTCCAGTTATGTTTAGGATAGATTTTAAAGTACTTTTACTTGTTTATAAAGCACTCAATGGCCTAGGACCTACATACATTGCAGACATGCTCACTGAATATAAACCTAACAGACAACTCAGATCTCTAGGATCGAGTCAGTTAGTAATATCAAGGGTTCACACAAAACAAGGGGAATCCGCTTTTAGCTATTATGCCGCCCGCAGTTGGAATCAGCTTCCAGAAGAGATCAGATGTGCTAATACATTAGCCACATTTAAATGCAGACTCAAAACTCATCTGTTCAGTTGTGCATTTATTGAATGAGCACTGTGCTACGTCCGAACAGATTGCATTATTTTATGTATAATCATTTTACTGTATTAATTAATTTTAAATCATTTTTTTTAAATCATCTTAAATGTTCTTAAATTTTGTTTTTATTGTTGTGATTATTATAAATTTGTATGATTTTTATGCTATTATGATTTTAATTCCTTTTATGTACAGCACTTTGAATTACCATTGTGTATGAAATGTGCTATATAAATAAACTTGCCTTGCCTTGCCTTGCCTAAAATTATTTAGATTTTTTCTGCTGTTTTTGTATGCCTCATTTATTAACGTAAACGAACTAGTTCATGTAATTCGTTTGGAGTTCACTGTAATTTGTATTGTGATCGCTAACAACGTCCTTGTTAATGTTTCCTCATTATAATAAAAATAAAATAAGTAAAGATGCGGAAATTGAAAGCATGCATTAAATTTGGCTATATAGTGTGATTAATGCTGCGCTTCAGGCAGGTTTTTTAGCTCGTAAATCACGACTTCAAATCACGACTCACGACTTTGCAGCGTTCCAGGCAAGTCACCCCAAACTGCCTGAGCGCATTGATTATTCTTACATTATTATTAATTTGTTTGCAACGTTATATTGTCCTAAAGTCTATTTTTTTTACTGTGTACCACTTGCATAAACACCGCACCCGTAGGTGCTGACATAAGTGTTTTCGCGGGCTATGTCACGTCAGAACTTGGAACTGGGAGTACACCGATCTAGTACGAGTTCACGAGTGGGAAGTCACGGGTTTGACTGCCGTTCGGGTGCACTTTCACGGGTAGAAGGTCGGAAAAACACGAGTAACGGGTTGCCTGGAACGTGTCATAAGTGTGTGTTTTTCGCGAGCGGGTTGCTGCTGCGGCGCGGGGCGGAGGATCGCGATGCCCGCTCAGCGTCGTGATGTCTATCGGCCATCGGCGATGGACGAAGGCATCGACTATCGTCCCAACCCTAGATGGTAGTTTTATGAACAAATTAGTAGCAGAGAACATGATCCCTCTCATGATGCAGTTGGAAACTGCAGTCTAGGAGGAACAGCTACTAGCAACCAACACCACGACCCGGTGACCTCCGGTGATTATATCGCTTTTCAGTGTGAACGCCCCTTTAGACGCAAGCCATACAAGCTTTTTCCTAGAACATTAACAAAGGGTTGCATCTCAAAGGGACTCATTTGTGGAGTTGTTGGTAATAACAGGGAGGAGCCGTGGTGTTTGTGTGTGATTGAAGGCCCCAGAGGTGAGCAGACGCTCTGTGATTTTCAGGAGCAACAGGAAGAGGCTGGGTTTAATTTTCAAGAAGGAATTACACCATCTGCACCTCCTCCACACAGAGAAGAGATGTAAACAACAGGTCCTGAATAAGGGATGTGTATATATCATACAGTGTACTGTTAGTGTCTGGTTATGATTCCAAGGTGTTGCAGGTTTCTGTCAAGTAACGTCGCT
Organism: Garra rufa; assembly: GCF_049309525.1. Lineage (NCBI taxonomy): Eukaryota > Metazoa > Chordata > Actinopteri > Cypriniformes > Cyprinidae > Garra > Garra rufa. Next base: position 10,675,958 of record NC_133377.1, read on the forward strand.
GAGTGTGGCTGTAAGTACCCAGATGGACTAATGCTTCATAATCTGTTAATGTAATCAGAATAGTACCCTGTTAAGTGTAGTTAATCCACATTATTGTCTTGGCAGCGAAAGGAAAATCAATTATTCTTGTTGAAAAATCAAGCTGTTGCCGTGAAGGGTCCGTGATTGGCTTTGGGACTCGCTGTGTGCTGAATAATGCGCCTTTCTTCTCGGATTGATTTTAAAATTATTCATTCTTTTTATTTTTTGCTTTTTAGGTGAAACTCTTGAGGAGCAGCGACAGAAGATTCAGTCTATGAATATTGTGCAGCCCACAACAAATGTAATAGTACAGCCATCTAAGGTGAGTTTGTTTTACTTTATAGTGATCCATGAATGCTGCAACTTTACAGTTGTTTGATATATATTTTGATATACATTTTCCTAAGGAGATAGCAATGTCTAAAGAACTATGAGACTGAAATTCTAAATCATTATTCAGTTATAATCTTGAGAACTGCTAACTTGATCTTGAAATTTGTATGAATCTGTACAATATGATTTGTACACATGTGAACATGAAGGTCCACCCCTAACCCCATTCATAAACCTAACTGTCAGTGAGGCATAAGAAAATTGATGGAAATATATAAATATACAAATGAATATGAATTAGCCACCAATTCACCCAAGTGCAAAATAAAATCGCCATGAGATTGTGTTGGAACTGCTGTGACCAGATGATTGAGTCTGTGAGAATCATTCAGTATGATTTGTGAACCGGATGAGCCGGTTCATTGAAAGTACCATCTCAGAAGATTGAACCTAAATATCTAACAAACTCATTGATCCATTCAAAGAGGTGCACAAGTTCACTGGAGGGGAAAATTAGTGAATAACTTAAGGGTTCACCCAAAAATTAAAATTCTGTCATTAATTACTCACCCTCAGGTTGTTCCAAACATGTAAGACCTTTGTTCATCTTCAGAACACAAATGAAGATATTTTTGATGAAATCCGAGAGCAACTGACAACGTAACTGACACGTTCAAGGCCTAGAATGGTAAACAGGACTTATTAAAATAGTCCATGTGACATCAGTGGTTCAACCGTAATTTTATGAAGCTACAAGAATAATTTTGTGTGCAACTGTACAGTGGTGTGAAAACATAACTGTGGTTTATCACACCTGAGTTCAGTTTCTCTAGCCACACCCAGGCCTGATTACTGCCACATCTGTTTGCAATCAAGAAATCACTTAAATAGGACCTGCCTGACAAAGTGAAGTAGACCAAAAGATCCTCAAAAGCTATCATCATGATCATGTTGAAATCCAAAGAAATTCAGGAACAAATGACAAAGAAGTAATTAAGATCTATCAGTCTGGAAAAGGTTATAAAGCCATTTCTAAAGCTTTGGGACTCAAGCGAACCACAGTGAGAGCCATTATCCACAAATGGCGAAAACATTGGTGAACCTTCCCAAGAGTGGCCGGCCGAACAAAATTACCCCAAGAGCGCAGTTACGACTCATCCAAGAGGCCACAACAACATCTAAAGAACTGCAGGCCTCTCTTGCCTCAGATAAGGTCAGTGTTCATGACTCCACCATAAGAAAGAGACTGGGCAAAAATGGCCTATATGGCAGAGATCCAAGACAAAAACTGCTGCTGAGCAAAAGGAACATAAAGGCTCGTCTCAGTTTTGCCAGAACACATCTTGATAATCCCCAAGACTTTTGGGAAAATACTCTGTGGACTGACGAGACAAAAGTTAAACTTTCTGGAAGATGTGTGTCCCATTACATCTGGCGTAAAAGTAACAGCATTTCAGAAAAAGAACATCATACCAACAGTAAAATATGGTGGTGGTAGTGTGATGGTCCGGGGCTGTTTTGCTGCTTCTGGACCTGGAAGACTTGCTGTGATAAATGGAACCATGAATTCTGCTGTCTACCAAAAAATCCTGAAGGACGATGTCCGGCCATCTGTTCGTGACCTCAAGCTGAAGCGAACTTGGGTTCTGCAGCAGGACAATGATCCAAAACACACCAGCAAATCCACCTCTGAATGGCTGAAGAAAAACAAAATGAAGACTTTGGAGTGGCCTAGTCAAAGTCCTGACCTGAATCCTATTGAGATGCTGTGGCATGACCCTAAAAAGGCGGTTCATGCTTGAAAACCCTCCAGTGTGGCTGAATTACAACAATTCTGCCAAGATGAGTGGGCCAAAATTCCTGCACAGCACTGTAACAGACTCATTGCAAGTTATAGCAAATGCTTGATTGCAGTTGTTGCTGCTAAGGGTGGCCCAACAAGTTATTAAGTTTAGGGGGCAAACATATTTTTAAAAATAACAGTATTAACCAGTATTTTTTTGCTCAAACTAAGCAGAGGAAAGCATTACAGAGGAAAGCAGGAACAGAAACGTTTAAATACTGATCTGCTCGGAGTGAACAATCTTTTTTTTTTAAGCACTGCTTTATGCAATCAACCAATATCTGTATTGGTATTAGAATCTGTGAATAATTGTTTGTTAAAATCGGTATTGGTAGCGGCAAAAAAATAAATAAATCCTATCGTTGCATCCCTACTTTAAACTCATTAGATGCAAATTATGCATTATTTGCAATAACTTTACAGTTCACAGTTAAATTCACAACATTGGATGGAAACATAGGAAAAAATGATGTGCATTCTTTCCTTTGAGCTGTGTATTGAGTAAACAGTGAGAACAGAGTAATTAAATCTCAAGGATCGCTCATTGAGTCATCCATGTTAGCGGGCCGCTGTGATTTCCATATGCTGTGTGCTGGACGCGCAACAGCACTGACGAAAGAGAAAGAGCCCCTTGAGTTGCGCTGGCCGAGCGGGTGTGTGACAGGTGCCAGGTGGCAAGACTGAACAGCGCCAACATGTGCTGCTGCCATTCAGCAATCTGTTCCACAGCACCGCCTGGAGACATATGGCTAATGAAAGATGCTCAGTCTCACTCGTTCTCTTTAAATAAGAGGGGCTTTCAAATACCCCAATAGCCTGTGGACTTGTGAATGGGAAAAGTGCATTTTACAATCAGGTGGACAAAATAGTAGACAAACCACATGGAAGAAAAAAAAAAAAAAAGCCTGACAATTTGCAGTTTGATGTGAGTTTCCAAAGAATTACTTGGGCGAGTTCCAAAGAGGTCACATAGTTCATGAATTACAGACACATTTGGCCAAAAAAAAAAAAAACAGCAAAGAGCTTTAAACGGTTACTTAACCCCAAAATGAAAATTTTGTCAATAATCACTTACCCTCATGTCGTTCCAAACTCGTAAAAGCTTCTTTAGTCTTTGTGGCTGTCCCATTGACTGCCAAGTAAATAACACTGTCAAGGCCCAGAAAAGTATGAAAGACGAAATAGTCCATCTGCCATCAGTGGTTCAACCATAATTTTACAAAGCATCAAGAATACTTTTTGTATGCAAAGAAAACAAACATAACGACTTTCTTTAACAATTCCTCTCCTTCGCGTCACCGTAGTGCCATTTTGGATAAACCCCCTGGACGCAAACAGCGTACGCTGTTCTCTGTCTGCCGCAACACATGGATTCGTTTTCTACGTTTATTTGCGCTTTGATTCAAAAGAAAACAGCGTATCCACGTGACGCAGAGAACAGCGTACGCTGTTTGCGTCCAAGTCGTTATTTTTGTTTTCTTTGTGTACAAAAAGTATTCTCATAGCTTCGTATAATTACGGTTGAACCACTGATGGCAGATTGACTATTTCGATGACAGACGCCTTTCATACTTTTCTGGGCCTTGACAGTGTTATTTAGAACAAAGCTCACGGTTTTCATCCAAAATGTCTTAAATTGTGTTCCGAAGACAAAGCTTTTACGAGTTTGGAACGACATGGGGGTAAGTAATTAATGAAAAAATTTTCATTTTGGGGTGGAGTAACCCTTTAATGTTAAAGGGGTCATATGATGTTGCTAAAAAGAGCACTGTTTTGTGTATTTGTTGTAATGCAATGTGTTTATGTGGATTGAGGTTCAAAAAACATATTATTTTCCACATACTGTACATTATTGTTGCTCCTCTCTGCCCCGCCTTTCTGAAACGCTTCGATTCTTACAAAACTCATAGTTGATGAAAAGTGAGGTGTTCACTGATTGGCCAGCTATCAGGTACGTTGTTATTGGCCGAACACCTCAAGCATCTGACGTAAATATTGTGCCCCTAACCATGTTGTGATGCCGTTTCTCGGCACGACGAAACGGAAACAATAAAACCCATTATAAACAAGGCATTTGTTGCATCCAGTGGGGACAGAACTACTTATTATAATGACGCATACGGTCTTTTTACGCATTGCATTGCACCGCGTAAACATAACTCCATGTCTGCATTTTCGATCGTAGAAGGAGAAACAACAAGCACTACTCTACACAGCTCAAAACTTGCGTTTGAATAGTCAGTAGCAAATACTTTAAATATGAAAATGTACTTACAGGCCGTCAATCAGAACCGCAGACTTTCTTTGCAACGTTGGAATGGCCCCACTTTATAGTCTTAAACACTGCTTTCTAGTTGTGTCCTCATTTGGAAGGCTAAACAAAGTACTTTCGCTTTCGCAATGAAACACACTGTGTCTCCACAACATGCCGGTAAAAGTTACACCTTCTTTCTTTCCATATACATATGGGTGGTGTTATGCAAATCTACCCATGCCGTGATATGGACCAGTGGGGGCGTGTTTGAACAAGTCAATTTAGGGAGGTGTAGCTGAGTCTTAACTTTACAGATCTTATCTATGCACAAACAGCTTGTAACACTCCAAAGACAAAGGAAAACAAAAACTTCATCATATGACCCCTTTAAAGTCACATTAAAATCAAGCGTAACAGTAACCCCCTCGGCAACCTGTCACTCTCATGAAACCATCACAGCAATCAGCAAACAACATCGATCTAAGTTCCCGATGGACAAAATTAAGTCACACCCTACAGTTTCACTCAGTAATGTGTCACGATAAGGAACAAAAGATGATTGAAATTTCCACTTCATGCTAACTTTTAGGGGAACACTGGAAAGACAAGAAGGGAAGAAACACCACAATCATATTATGAACAAACACTGACAGGAACAGAGTGTCACTTCACAGGATAGCTGTTAAATGCCATAAAAGCACATCCTCAGAGTTGAATCAGCAGCTCTGTGACTCAGTGGAACCACACAAAATGTGTGTTATGATCTATGCCAGCGGTTCTCAATTCCAGTCCTCGCGCCCCACCGCTCTGCATATTTTGCATGTCTCTCTTAGTTAACACACCTGATTCAGATAACCAGCTTGTTAGAAGTGAACTCCGTGCAGGAACTGTGTTCCGATTGACATGGTCCCTGCACAGTGTTCATTGCTCCCTACTCCCTGAGCGGGGGAAATCTGTTTACTACACTTCAAAGCATTCATTCACATGTTTGCGCTACGCCACCGCATGTAGCGTCTTCACACATAGATGAAACTTAGTAGAGAAGTGTGACATAAATGTATCTGTAAATAAATACATTTTAAATTTACATCTCGAACGCTTTAATGACTTTCAAATGGAACACATACGCTCGCTTCGAACTAATGAACAGTGTTGGGTGTACTGTAATAATATTACTTTTTTCAGTAACTAGTAGTGTAAGGCATTACTCGTCTGAAAATTGTAATGTTATTACAGTTTTCCCGAGCTAGTTACTTGCGTTACATTTGCCAGTAGCACCTTCATCACACACAAGGCACACGACAACATAGAGAACAGAAGGGAAGGGGAGGGGGGCGTGAATGGAACAGTAATTGGTCTGGGTTTGGCACGAGGTATCATTAAATTACCATCACCGATTGGTCGACACCCGGCAGCCAGCAGCAGAGCGGCACTTGCAAACAGAGACCTGCAAACCCGCGGGACCCAACGCGACAGAGTGCGGCGCGGGACAAAACTTGATGGACAAGTGCGTGTGCTGGTGCGGGCGGGTAGAGACTCGTGTGTGTGTGTGTGTGTGTGTGTGTGTGTGTGTGTGTGCGGGATGCGGGAAAATAAAATGATTCGCGGGACTCCCACAATATAGAAATATCTAAACATAAAATATCTAAAAAAAAAAATGTTATTCATCTATTGCACAAAAGCAGCAAGAATAACATATATGATTAGTAAGAGCAAGAATAGGCAGTTTCGATTTAAAACTTGTTTGCAGCATGAGCAATGTAGCCATCTGCTGATTTTTGGAACGCATCGTCAATCAATGGTGTTTAAGATAGAATTCACTCACTGCTCAAAAGTTTTGAACAGTGCTGAATATTGCGTGCTTACGAATCACAACACACGTAGACCTTTATGAAAGATTAATTGTGCATAATATCCATTGTGTTATAAGAGCTTTATGAGATCGCGTATGCACTGGATGCACGCAGTAGGTCATGCTTTTTTGTTTAGAATAACAGTTTTTTGTGTAAGAAAAAAAAATGTAACTAGTAATATAACTAGTAATATAACTAGTTACTTTCTCCAGGGAGTAATAAAGTAAAGTAAGGCATTACTATTTTTGAGAGTAATATGTAATATATTCCTTTTTTGAGTAACTAACCCCAACACTGCTAATGAATAATGGCGGAATATCCTGTGATGTCCACTTCGAAGGGCAGTAATGTTGGAATAGAACAAACGTCTGAAGCGATACGTGAAAAACACAAAATATGCAGAGCGGTGGGGCGCGAGGACTGGAATTGAGAACCGCTGATCTACGCAAAGGTGTTCATCACAGCTTCCATTCCGAAACCTTATGCAGATGCCAAAACTAATAATTCTGATCAATTACTTACCCTTGCGTCTTTCAAAACTGGTATGATTAACTTTTTTCCTTGAAAAAAAAAACATGACATTAACAAATGATGCATTACACTCTTTAAAAAAGTGCTTCACAAAGCCATAGAAGAACCTTTTTTGTCTAAATGGTTCCATAAAGAACCTTTAAAATCTGAAGAACCTTTCTGTTTCACAAATGGTTCTGTGGTGAAAGTAGGTTCTTCAGACTATAAAAAGGTAAGCAAGACATGGTTCTTTAAAGAACCTTTGAATGAATGGTTCTTTGTGGAACCAAAAATGGTTCTTCTATGGCATCACTATGAAGAACCTTTCAAAGCACCTTTATTTTTAAGAGTGTAGTCTGTTTCCAGAAAAGGGTGCCAGATTTTGTAAACCTTCTTAAATTGGCCCTTTAAACAATACCTAATTAGTTTCAAATGTAAAGTAGAAATCATCTCTGCAACCCATAGCTTATAGGAGCCTCCTTTTGCTTCCAGAAGAACAGTATTAACTTCTTGGCTTTAGTTAAACTGTATGCAAGCAGATTGTGTTGTGTTCCTGATAATGAATGCATACCTTCAGAAAATCCCAGAATGAAAAGTGCCAGATCCGGCTGCAATTGCACCCTAAAAGACTCTGAAAGCACATTAAAAACTCCATTCCAATAACTCTGTATCTTAGAGCAAGGAAAAAACTATGGGACAAATCAGCATCTACTAAATTACATTTGTCACAAAGAGACGTTTTGGAAACAAATGTAGTTATTTAAACAGAATGCCCTACACTTTTAAAAATAAAGGTGCTTCACGATGCCATAGAATAACTTTTTTGTTTAAATGGTTCAATAAAGAACCTTTTACATCTGAAGAACCTTTCTGTTTCACAAAAGGTTCTTTGTGGCGAAAGAAGGTTCTTAGGATTATAAAAATGTAAAAAACAAATGGTTCTTTAAAGAACCTTTGACTGAATGGTTCTTTGTGGAACCAAAAATGGTTCTTCTGTGGCATCGCTGTGAAGAACCTTTCAAGGCACCTTTATATTTAAGAGTGTAGCTACACTTTTTCCATACCAGACCAAAAAAGTCAAGAATAAGATTCAATATGAAATGAATCAAATTTTAGTCTGTTTCTCACACATGAGCTATCATATGGTTTCAAACCATTCAAAATATAGTGCAAAACTCATAAGGGCTGCATTTATTGTGCTTTTTAGCCCCGGGGCTTGACAGCTTTCAATAACATTCACTTTCATTGTATGGAAGTTCTGAGTTCCACCTTATTCAGTTCAGTTAGTTATTTGGGTTTTGCTTCTCCCTCAATGCCCTGTACACTGTCTTGTGTTACAGTGAGGAACTAACATTTGAAAGATTATTAATCCCTGTCTAACATGTGTTTGGCTTTCATATAAGACAAACAGGAAAGATAAGGGTGAAAAACCACCTCCGCAACTCTGACAGCCAAATTCTATTTACCTGCATCAGAAACACCAGCTCAAGTTCTAGCCATGAATAGAAAACTTTGCTCATGTAATCACTGACAAACTAACATGTTTTTATGCATTTAGCATGTCGATGTGTGGCTCAAGAAGCTATCGGCGCTGCCCGCCGGTTTTTGAAGTTAACGGGGAGGCAAATCCGGTTCACAACAATAAAATAAAAGTCTATATAATGGCACCTTACCCATTTTTTTCTTGTTGTTATGGAAACGAAAGGTCTAGCTACTCGCTTGTCATTGATCAGCTGTCAAAAAAGCGCTTGACGTAGGGCGTTTTCTACAGAAAAGTTAAACTTTTTCAACTTAAAAAGACGCTCTGAGCTGCGGAAAAAGACACCGGTGGTGGAGTTTAAAAAAGCGCTCAGGGCTTTTTTGAAAAGACGATTTACTCCATAGGGTTATAATGTAAAACAGACGCTGGCAGCTTAAAAAAAGACGCCAAGTGTGAACACGGCCTTACAAGATAAAAAAATCACATGAGAAAAGGTCACAATTGCAAAATAAAAAACTCACAATTCTGTGAAAAAAGTCACAATTACAAGATAAAAATTGCAATTCTGAGAAAAAAGTCATAATTGCAAGATATAAACTCACAATTCTGAGAAAAAAAGTCACAATTACGAGACGACAACTCACAATTCTGAGAAAAAAGTCACAATTACGAGACAAAAACTCACAATTCTGAGAAAAAAGTCACAATTGCAAGAAGTAAACTCACAATTCTGAGAAAAAAAAGTCACAATTGGGAGATATAAACACAATTCTGAGAAAATATGTAACAAATGGAAGATATAAACTCACAATTCTGAGAAAAAAGTCACAATTGCAAGATATATACTCACAATTCTGAGAAACAAAGTCACAATTGCAAGATATAAACTCACAATTCTGAGAAAAAGTCACAATTGCAAGATATAAACTCACAATTCTGAGAAAAAAGTCACAATTACGAGATACAAACTCACAATTCTGAGAAAAAAGTCACAATTACGAGATATAAACTCACAATTCTGAGAAACAAAGTCACAATTGCAAGATATAAACTCACAATTCTGAGAAAAAGTCACAATTACGAGATATAAACTCACAATTCTGAGAAAAGTCACAATTACGAGATATAAACTCACAATTCTGAGAAAAAAGTCACAATTACGAGATATAAACTCACAATTCTGAGAAAAAAGTCACAATTACGAGATACAAACTCACAATTCTGAGAAAAATCACAATTACGAGATATAAACTCACAATTCTGAGAAAAATCACAATTACGAGATATAAACACAATTCTGAGAAAAAAGTAACAATTGCGAGATACAAACTCACAATTCTGAGAAAAGTCACAATTGCAAGATATAAACTCACAATTCTGAGAAAAAAGTCACAATTACGAGATACAAACTCACAATTCTGAGAAAAGTCACAATTGCGAGATATAAAGTCACAATTCCGAGAAAAAAGTCACAATTACGAGATACAAACTCACAATTCTGAGAAAAGTCACAATTGCGAGATATAAACTCACAATTCCGAGAAAAGTCACAATTACGAGATACAAACTCACAATTCTGAGAAAAGTCACAATTGCAAGATATAAACTCACAATTCTGAGAAAAAAGTCACAATTACGAGATACAAACACAATTCTGAGAAAAAAGTCACAATTGCGAGATATAAACTCACAATTCCGAGAATAAAGTCACAATTACGAGATACAAACTCACAACTCTGAGAAAAAAGTCACAATTACGAGATATAAACTCACAATTCTGAGAAAAAAGTCACAATTACGAGATACAAACTCACAATTCTGAGAAACAAAGTCACAATTGCAAGATATAAACTCACAATTCTGAGAAAAAGTCACAATTGCAAGATATAAACTCACAATTCTGAGAAAAGTCACAATTACGAGATATAAACTCACAATTCTGAGAAAAGTCACAATTACGAGATATAAACTCACAATTCTGAGAAAAAAAGTCACAATTACGAGATATAAACTCACAATTCTGAGAAAAAAGTCACAATTACGAGATACAAACTCACAATTCTGAGAAAAATCACAATTACGAGATATAAACTCACAATTCTGAGAAAAAAGTCACAATTACGAGATATAAACTCACAATTCTGAGAAAAAAGTCACAATTACGAGATACAAACTCACAATTCTGAGAAAAATCACAATTACGAGATATAAACTCACAATTCTGAGAAAAATCACAATTACGAGATATAAACTCACAATTCTGAGAAAAATCACAATTACGAGATATAAACACAATTCTGAGAAAAGTCACAATTGCAAGATATAAACTCACAATTCTGAGAAAAATCACAATTACGAGATATAAACACAATTCTGAGAAAAGTCACAATTGCAAGATATAAACTCACAATTCTGAGAAAAAGTCACAATTACGAGATACAAACTCACAATTCTGAGAAAAAAGTCACAATTGCAAGATATAAACTCACAATTCTCAGAAAAAGTCACAATTGCGAGATATAAACTCACAATTCTCAGAAAAAGTCACAATTGCGAGATATAAACTCACAATTCTGAGGAAAAAGTCAGAATTGTGAGACAAAAATTTGCAGTTACCTAAAAAATTATTCAGTGTTGGAAATGGGCTTACATAGTTTTCTATTTGAATATATTTTAAAATGCAATTTATTTCTGGGATGCTAAGCTGAATTTTCAAAATCATTACTCCAGACCTCCTCAGTGTCACTTGATCATATAGAGATCATTCTAATTTGATGATTTCTTGCTCAAGTAACATTTATTATTGTTATCAATGATGAACACCGTTCTGCTAAATCCTACTGAATATTTGACAGTGATATATTTTATTTTTCAGGATTTCTTTTTGATGAATAGAAAATTGAAAAAGCAGTTTTAATTTGAAATGGGAATATTTTGTAACATTATAAATGTCTTCACTGTCACCTTTGATCAATATAATGCATCCTTACTAAATAAAAGTATTAATTTCCTTAAAAACAACAACAAAATCACAACACAAAGAAGTCTTACTGATCCCAAACAGTAGTGTAGTTGAATTGTAGAAGAATTGTTTATATTGATATCTAAAATGATTCACTGCTATTTACAAACAGTTTTAAAACAGTTATTATCTATATACTGTACACACGTGTGCATTATTAGTTGTGTTAAAGTGTGAAGTTCAGCTCTAGCTGTGGTACAGCATGTGACTTCCTTCATCGAGATGTTTCAGGCCTGTAATGAGTCCTCATCCACCTCAAACAAAACCAGATTTCTCATCTCTGTAGCTGCAGGCTTTGCTCTTTTTCAGGGGGTACGGATATGACACAGGTTTCATAATCATAAAATTCCTTGACTCATTCATGCAGTCAGTCAGTCTAACAGTACTAAACAAACTGATATCTGACATACAGATATAAAACCTTTCATCAAAGTAGTCCCAAAACCAAAACAATACCTGTTCTTGTCATAGGACAATTTTTAATATTTTTTGATCCACTTTAAATGTTGTACATGACAGTGCATCTGTGTATAAGACAAGGTTCAAATTGAAATGATAAATTCAGTCTGTGTGGAAGAACTTGACTGTTCTGCAGAAAGCCAAGTCCTAATCCCATCTGAACACCTCTGGTGTGATTTTAAATGCAGACCTTGAGCCCAAAACTTATCACTAAACACCAATGACTTGTACATATGGGTACAGTCATTTTAGACAAATCCAAAACCATTGCAACAGAGATGGAAATACAATTTGTAAATACATTAATTATGTTTCCATCTTTGTTGCCACAGTTTTAGAAGTGCCTTTTCTGTTCTAAAGAAGGGGTGTTTCAATACTTTTGTCCATGTAGTTTTGTACAAGTCAATGGTGTTTGGTGATGAGTTTTTGGCTTAAGGTCTGGATGTAAAGTCACACCAGAGTTGTTCAGCTGGGATTAGGACTTGGTTTTCTGCAGACTAGTCAAGTTTTTACACACTGACTGAATCAATCATTTCGATTTGAACCTTGCCTTATGCACAGAGGCATTGTCATGTAAGAATATAAAAGGGTCCTGTCCAAACTGTCACTATAAAATGAGATACAATCCCCTAGAATATCATTATATGCTTAAACTTTAAGGTTTGTACTCATGGAAATTACTAAAGTAGTCAAACCTGTTCATTAGGAGGGGGTGTCCCATATGGCAAGCTGTTTTAGCCCAAAATATGTTACTTGTCTGAAATTGCATTTTTACTAGTAACAATTCAATTAGAGAGCTCTATAATTCAATTCCTACTGTCCCATATGGCAAGCAGTTTTAGCCCAAAATATGTTACTTGTCGGAAATTGCATTTTTACTAGTAACAATTCAACTACAGAGCTCTATAATTCAGTTTTTACTAGTGGCAATGCCAATTAGAGAGCCCTATGATTAAATTCTTACGAGTTACAAATACAGTTAGAGAGCTCCCCAATTCAATTCTTACTAGTAACAATTCCAATTACAGAACTCTCTAATTCAATTTTTACTAGTAATAATTCCAATTACAGAGCTCTCTAATTTAATTATTACTAGTAAAAATGCAATTACAGAGCTCTACAATTCAACTTTTACTAGTAAAAAAAAAAAACACATTAAAGATATGTTTAATTGCAAAGCTCTGTAATTGAATTAAAGAGCTCTAATTCAGTTCTTACTGGTAGTAATTGAATTAGAGCGCTCTAACTGGAATTGTTACTAGTAAGAATTGAATTGGGGAGCTCTTTAATTGTATTTGTAACTCGTAAAAATTTAATTAGAGAGCTCTCTAATTGGCATTGCTACTAGTAAAAAACTGAATTATAGAGCTCTGTAGTTGAATTGTTACTAGTAAAAATGCAATTTCTGACAAGTAACATATTTTGGGCTAAAACGGCTTGCCATATGGGACAGTAGGAATTGAATTATAGAGCTCTGTAGTTGAATTGTTACTAGTAAAAATGCAATTACGACGAGTAATGCTTAGTATATTTTAGGCTAAAACGGCTTGCCATAGTCCCAATACTTTTGGCAATAGGTTGTTTGCACATGACGTCATTGATGTGGCACGAAATGCAGCTGGAGGACACAAAGTGATATTTCTTCATAGGAAACTTAAAATGCCTATGTTTTGAGTTGTTTATGGATGCTCAAATCGGTCAAACCGAGAAACCACAAGGAGCTTTTATCATGTATGAAAAATTTGCTGTTCATAAGGGAAGGAAGGCAATACATTGACTGAAAAACGCAGGGGAAAAGTGGCTTGTAAACCTCGGATAATGTCAGATAATCCTTGAGAGTGCAAATGGTTAAAAAATATAATAATATGTAAAGATATTAATAAAGTGAAATGGAGGAAAGTCTGTACTGGTTTAGACACTATTACAAGAAAAAAGGTATAAACAGAAAATCACAACAAATGTTGGATATGACCCTTATGTTACGAAGAGGATTTTTTTTCAACTAAATCAAAATAGTTGCCTGCCATCGAGGCGGTGAATATAAGCTAACTAAGCCTAATTGCAAACAAACTATTTTGAAAGTGATTCCCATATTTATATGAAAGATACAGGATATATGTCACTCCTGATTTTATATATATATGTCACCCAGCTTTAATGAAAATGGGTAAAATCTAAACTCAACCAGCATTAATGAGGATTTAAAGAGCTTGCTCACAGTGGCAATTTGGTAAAGGCACAATAGTTGAGTCACACATGCTGTGATGAATATAATAACAGTGCTGCTCCCCAGGAGATCCGGTTTCTCAGTTTTCACCGCAGATTCTCTTTCTTTTTGTTCAGCCATCCAGTGCCGGGAACAGAGGAATTACAGAGACGCCTCAGCCTTCCTCCCAGCCCACATCTGCCAAGATGTCCTCAGAAACACACGCTGCAGACGCCACTCCAGCCCTCCCTGAGCTTCTAGGAGACATACCTTTCACTTTAGCACCACACATCGTGGCCATGCAGGCGGGCCTGCCCTTTGTCACAGATATCACCTTGCCTCACGACATAAATGACAAACTAGCCAACTTTCGTTATGACTTCACCTTGGAGAACTCAGTGCTTTGTGAGCCGTGAATCTTTGGCTATCAGTTATATCAGTTATGTCATTGACACATGGTGTACTATGAGCCTTTGGTTGATTCTCTTTTGCCTCTTAAGATCTAGTTTAGTTGACAAAATCAGTCACTGACTAAAGGGTGTTGGGCTCAAATGAACATATTGTCCTTTTAGTTTAACCAAGTTAGAATCAAGACGGTTTACAGTCTCTCAGGATCTTGCATTTGATTGTGCGAGAGGAGCGTTACTGCCTTGTTTTAGCGCAGTAGACGAGTATGACCTACGGCTTTACATTTTTTCAAATGTAGTTCAAATTTTACGGGTGTAAAATCAGTGCAATTTTGACTCAGTGGGGTCCTGTAGCATGAGATGATATGCTGAACTGAAATAGGGTTGTTTTGAAATGGCTATGTTTCTTAGTAGTTGATGTTTCAGATGTCATTGTCTGCATTTGCCTTCCTCAGTTTTTTTCTTACTTCTGCAAAGACTCGCTGGAATTCATGGAATCGGTATTCATGGAAGGCGTTTGCTTGCAGATCATTGACTAAAAGCAGTTATTTTATAGTAATCTATTGCTCGATCATCTTTAAATATATCTAACATGGTTCAGTAATAGAAGTATTTAATTAAAATTCAAATTATATTTTAAATATGTATATTAAAATGCAATCATGGCCTTTTGGCAAGTCCACCATTTACTGTACCTCGACATTGAGTGCTAATAAATCTTAAAGGTAAAGCAAAAACTAGGGATGCACGATATGTATCGGCCGATCATGCTTGCGCGTTTTGTCAGTAAAGCCGGTTCTGTAATCAGCGGTAAATGCCATCAGGTGCGTGATTTCACGTTGAGCCGTATATACTACACACAGCCGTTGTTTACAGACGAGCTGCGCACATTCACACTGATAATGAACATTGCTATGCGCAGCTCGTCGGTAAACAACGGCTGATTACAGAACCGGCTTTACTGACAAAACGCGCAAGCTTTATCGACCGATTGGTATCGGTGCATCCCTAGAAAAAACACTGCTGACATTGGTCAGTCAAACGGATAGCCCCACCCTAAACTGTTGCTGTTGGTCAAATCAGTGTTGCTTTGCCAGGTTGGGATGTTTAACAGAACAATATTGTGACCCAGATAGCACACGTACATCTGCAAGATGTCTGTTAAAAGTCCTATTATGCTCTTTGTTTTGGGGGTGCACTGGATGCTCTCACGCTTGGTGGTTCGAAAAACGCATTATTTTTCACATAATTGACATTATTACGATAGCTTTCTCCCCAGGCTGGCACAAATGGCTCGATTAGTTCTGGTTTTGATGAAGGTCCGCCTTCCGAAAAACGAAATGTGTTGTGATTGGTTAGCAGTCCCACTGTTTTACAATTGGCAAACAGTTTTTTGCCAGTTTCCTAAAGCAGTAAGTTCTGTGTACAACTGCGCAAGCTAGATTAAAATAATCCTTACATTTTTTATAAATATGGATATTTTTCTTACAAAAACACATCGGATCGCTGAAGGAGGCTTTTACTGACCGCTCCAGAGCCATGTGAGGCACGTTTTATTATAGATAGACTTGTTTTGGACTGATGGAGAGAAACGTTTGTCTATGAGGTTCTAAAGCTTGGTAGAGGATCATTTTTAATATAACTCTGATTGCATTCGTCTGAAAGAAGGAAGTCATATACACCTAGGATGCATGGAGGGTGAGTAAATAATACGCTGTAGTAGTGTTGGTCCTATCGTCAGCCTGCGAGATCACCAATACATGATATTATCATTATTGTGCTAATGTATTTAATTATTTACATGCCCAAAACCAGCTCCAGCATAAGGCTAGTGAAGCTATACGATTGAAGCTGTACAATGAATAAATCTCTTACCACACAGTGCACAACAGATGATCATCACTCTAGTCAATGCTTGTGTTTACATCAGCCATGGCTCTGCATGTGTTTCGACCCTCTATACCGCTCAGCTCAACAGCACGGCTACCGGAGCAGTTTGCGGACACTTTAGTCAATGCTTGCATTTATACTCGCTGAAGCATCCCAGAAGCAGCTGTCCATGCTACATTGGTAAAGTTAGGCGAATCCCCCACCTTGTCCCTCCCTTCCCGCCAACGATTCAATTTGTGTAGACGGGATTTATTTGAATAAAATTCTAATTGATCGCGTT
Organism: Garra rufa; assembly: GCF_049309525.1. Classification (NCBI taxonomy): domain Eukaryota; kingdom Metazoa; phylum Chordata; class Actinopteri; order Cypriniformes; family Cyprinidae; genus Garra; species Garra rufa. Next base: position 10,692,516 of record NC_133377.1, read on the forward strand.
GTGACATCATAGCATCTGGAAAACAAAGGGATTTTTTTATTAGATTTGTAGCTTTGTAGATGTTTTTATTCCTAAACATACACACCAGAAACTGGCTAAAATTCAAAAAGCGAAAAAGCATAGAATAGATGTCTATTTGACATCTAAACGAAGCGTCCAATAGATGTATTGCAGATGAGCAAACTACGTCTTGCAGAAGTAAATTCAGACGTCAAATAGATGTCTCCGAGATGTACGTGTGCTATTTACATCTGAGAATAGACGTAGTTTGCTCATCTGCATTATGTCTATTGGACATTTCCTATCAGATGTCAAACAGACATCGATTAGATGTCTTTAAGATGTTTATGATTTAGAATGTATGTAAAACTGACATATTACAGACGTCTACCAGAAGTTTGTATACAGCAGATGCATTCCAGATCAAGAGATCTTTAACAGACATCTTGCAGACATATGTGTGCTATCTGGGTAGTAACCCTGATAGCAAACGTACATTTTGGAGATGTCTATTTGGCATCTGCAAGATGTAGTTTGCTCATCTGCATTATGTCTATTGGACGTTTCCTGTCAGATGTCAAATAGACGTCTATTAGATGTCTTTTAGATGTTTATGATTTAGAATGTATGTAAAACTGACATCTTACAGAGATCTGCCAGACGTTTGTACACAGCAGATGCTTTCCAGATCAAGAGATCATTAACAGACATCTTGCAGACATACATGTGCTATCTGGGTAAGGTAGTGTTTGCACTTTTTTGGTCTAGAATATAGTTAATTGTAGTTGTCCCTGCATTTTATGGTGGTATATGAAGTATTTAACATCATAAAATGACAAACATCACTTTGTTACAATGAAAGAATTGCGCTTGAAATCACAAGACCGTTCTCATTATATAGACCATTATTATATCTCTGTTTGTAAAAGCGTGCTTTTGTTCTTTTGTTGGTGTGAATATGCATACCTCGACTGCTGTTTGGTTTTATTGCATGAAGAAGATCTGTCTACACATGACACACCCTGTTTTAGGAGGAAGATATGTATTTTGAACAAAGTTTGATTGCAAAAACATGCACATGGGTTTTAGTAGGATTTACTGAATAGGCCACAGGTTGTTGCGCTGCTTTTCTATTTCTTTCATCTGAAATTTCAGTTAATGGATGGGTTTTATCATAGTGCGTGCTGCTATTTACACAAATGCACTCAGGAGTTTTGCTGTGTCTCCTTTACATCCTCTGTACTTTACTTGATAGCGGTTAAGTTTATTTACTCGATACCACTCAAATCTCACTTTTGTTTTTAAAAAAATATGTATTTTTATTAGTCTCTGTGTTTCTGACAATGTATCTCCTTTTTAAAACACTGTATTGAAGTAATCAAAGTTTGCATTGTGTTGTGTTTGCTTTACAAAAATGTCTGTAAAATAATTTAATGCCACTTCTTCAGGTAAATATTTTGCCATCACCTTAACTCCTTTGTTGGATTCTTTATTGATTCATATCTGGAACAGAATGCGTCATTGATTCTGATCCCTCATGATGTTTATGCTAAATATTGAGCATGGGCGCAATGTAATATGATGTTGTTTTATTAAAACCTTATTTGATAACTTGCAATTTGCAATTTTGTGTATTCATATCTTAGACCCTTAGATGTAAGAAGACCCTTGTCGATATATATGGGCCATTCTACAGAATTGGTCCAAAAAATTTGTATGCAAATTGTATAAATATCCAAGGTGCATATTTCTAGGAATTGTGCAGTTCTCATTTTGTATTTTCAGGAAGTTTTGCAATTTGTTCTCAATAACAGTCACATTTTTAACAATATTTCAAGTGTACTTTATGAGATTTGTATTTTGAGTACTGTTTTTCTTTGTAAAAGGCAAGAAGTTGACCATACTGATTTCAAAGTTAGGGATTCTTTAGTTTGAATATACATTGAAACAAAAACTCTCGTAACATCCTAGTTGATAATTCAGAATACTTTATTTTTGACAAAACATCCCATGTTTCAGTAGTGACTGCACATTTCTGGTAGGGACAGTCATGCTTTGGTAGCAAACACATCATGTTACATAATTTTAACTTGCATACTGACACTACTAAAACAAAACAAATGGCATAACTGTACTAAAATTTTATTTTCCCCAAATAAAGGATTGGTAGTGACAAATTTATGGAATAACACCAAAAAAAAAAAAAAAACAATGATGTCACTACTGTAACTCCATCAAATGTTTAGGTAGTGACAAATTTCTAAAAAGAAATAAAACAAAAACAATGATGTCTCTGCCAAAATTTCTCCAAATGTTTCGGCAGTGACAAATTTATAATAATAATAATAATAAAAAAATAATAAAAAATAATGTCACTTCCAAAACAAATGTTTTTGTAGAGACAAATTTATATATAAAAAGAAAAGAAATTCAAATGTCACTACCGAAACTCCACCAAATGTTTCGGTAGTGACAAATTTATTAAAAAAAAAAAAAAAATCAGTGATGTCTTTACCAAAACTTCTCCAAATGTTTCGGTAGTGACAAATTTATAATAAAAAAATAATAATTATGTCACTACCAAAACTTCACCAAATGTTTTGGTAATGAGAAATTTATGGGAAAAAAATAAATAATTTATGGAATAACACCAAAAAAAAAACAATGATGACAGATTTATACAAAAAATAAATAAATAAATAATGTCACTACTGAAACTCCACAAAATGTTTCGGTAGTGAGACATTTTTTTTAATCTAATTTATGGAATAACACCAAAAAATGACAAATTTATAGGAAAAGAAACTATTATAATGACACCAAATGTTTCGGTAGTGACAAATTTCTTTAAAAAATAAAATTAATTTATGGAATAACACCAAAAAATAAAAATAAAAAAAATCAATAATGACGTCTCTACTGAAACTACTCCAGATGTAGATCTCCAGGTAGTGACAAATTTATAGAAAAAAAATATATATGGAATAACACCAAAAAAAAAAAAAAATCAATAATGACAAATTTATATAAAAAAAAAACTAATTATAATGTCACAACCGAATTGCCACCAAATGTTTTGGTAGTGACAAATTTAAAAAAATAAAAAATAAATAAATCAATGATGTCTCTACCGAAACTTGTCCAAATGCTTCGGTAGTGATAAAAAAAAAAAGATATATAATATATATGATATATAACCAAAAAATGACAAATTTATAAAAAGAAAAAAAAAATTAAATGTCACTACCGAAACTTGGTAGTGACAAATTTATAATAATCTCATAAATGATATATCATTGATCATAAATGTAGAGGTGTATTTAAAATCAGTCTCAGGCATTGGACTAAAACATACACTGTTTCAGTAGTGACATGAAAATGCAGGACACATTTTATTTACATAGTTTCTTAAATTGCAAAGAAAATTTTAAATAAATATATATTTATTTTTTAACTTCATTTTTCAAAGAATCAAAAAGATACTTTTAAAAACAACAATTGAAAAAATATTTTAATATTTTCATGAATTGAAATTTAGGAGTTAGGGTTCAGGATAGCCACGTCCCAGTGGAAAGTACCTAATAAATGATGATTTTATATATAATTGTACTAATATTTTAAATATTATTGTGGGTTTCAATAGATAACAGAAGGATCTTAGTAAACATCTAAGATTTAAATACTTTAATGTTTTTTGGTTGTGGGACAGCAGTTTGGACCAATTCTGCAGAAGCTGTATGAAAAATTATTTTCTAGGCTATTGAAACCAACACATTAAAACACTGTTAGAGAAAAACACATTTATACTATACTTTTTTACTCAAAACATCGTTTTAGATAGATACACACAACATGTGACAACAAGCCCCGGTTCATTTTACGTCTTCCCACGCTCTTTACAGTTAAAAGTCCGTTACACTGACCATCTGCTTTATCAAGTACTGATGTTTGTGCCTTCAGATTAGCCTTGTCAGTTTACAACCCCAACCAATAGCAAGGCAGAATCCCAAACGTTCTAAACCACAATGAATCCATTGGCTCTTCCCGAGTCAATCATTTTCGTCAGACCAATCATATTTTAGTTCGAATGCCATGCACCAATCACAGAGCGCTATAGCGCCGGACGCTCCCGCCCACGCGTCTCAGTGACTGCGCGGCTGAAGTGTCTGTCATTTGGAGTAACACCAGGGAAAGAGTGGTGTCAAGACAGACGACACTCGGGATAAGCGTCAACTTTTTGAGGTTTCCAGACTTTAAACACATTTTACAGACTAGTTACCATCAACTAGTTATTTTTCATGACTAAAGAACCAAATTTTCGTTCAGGGAAACTACAAATTCAGCGCACTAACCGACACGCTGAAGCTACGCACTACACCAAACATTTTAACCGTTTTAATTAATGACTCAAGTTTAGTTAATGAATGCCTGGGGAAGAATTTATTCGCGTATTTTGCAGTGAAACTAAAAATTGGTTAGGCACAGTCATGTCAGCATCACCTGTGCACTCAACTCGGGTCAGACGCAGCAATGACGGGTCCCCCATCAACACCTCCTCCTCCTCCTCCTCCTCCTCCTCAACAGCATCATCATCATCATCCTCCGCCGGCAACACGAGCCGGTTGCAGCCCATTCGCGCCACGGTGCCCTACCAGCTCCTGCGTGGAAATCAGCAGCACAGCCCGACCCGCCCTCCTCCCGCGTCCTTCTCCTCCTCCACCTCAGTCGGAAGCAACACAGAACCGACAGCATCAGCCCAACACAGCAGCTCCAGTCCCGGCAGCCCGACGCTCGCCAGTCCGGCAGGAAGCGGCTCGCTGGACGGTCGACTGATCCCGCGGCAGAGGCGCTCTCCTCCGGAGCACAGGAGCTCACCCGAGCGCTGCCCTCATTCACCTGTTCTTAGAGGTAAACAGCAGGCCCAAATCCTGTTACATTTACTGCCATTCATTTAGCATCTTCACATACGCTGCTACTGGAGTCGTTTAATTGGGTCAGGCTGTTTATAATAAAAACACATCCATTCTTTATTTATAACTGTTATTATAACAGAAACCCATTTGCATGACAGTGAGCGCATATATAAACTGCTTTAGAGCCAATGAGCTAAATCTGTCAGACTAATGCAGCCAAATGCGTTTAATACAGAATGGACATCATAATAGTGTTTGTGCATCATAATCGCGGCTGTGTTTTAAAACGTAGCGAGCTGCCTAACGTTAGATAGTCAACGTAACATATCCTACGTTCACCGTCGATTGGAACGCACGGTTCCATTCCGAACGCGTCCTGCGCACACGCCCCCTCTATTTAGTCCGCTCGCTAGGATTTGAGACACGACCCGCGTTGATTCAGCTCCTGCTAAAGCTAGCACTCTTGTAGCTTCGTAAACACACGCGTAACTCCCAATGTTTGCGTTGTTTCTGTGTCTCCGGTTCTGTATGAGCTCATATATGTGTTTCTCACGGTTGTAGTTAATTCGCTCTTGTTTACCGCGCAGGGATGGAAAGAATTACGTGGGTAATTGGAGGCTGAGTGGATGTGTGTGTGTGTGAGAAGGCCACACAGGGGGCCTTGTCACAAACACAACCTCAACCCTGCTGTTCTGCTTCATAACACATTATTATGAAACCTAAATGGTGCAAATTGAGCGTCTAAAGCTTTATTTAACGATTTCCATGGCTACTTTATGTGTTGACTGTATATGTAGGATAAATGAATGAGGGTGACATCCAAGAATCTGTTCATTCATTCCCAGGGCTGCCTTATCATATTCATATTTAGGCCAAAACACTGGTTTGGTATTAGCCAGCATTGTCATTAAAGGAGTAGTTCACTTTTAGAACTAAAATTTACTTGCCCCCTTGTCGTCTAAGATGTTCATGTCTTTCTTTCTTCCGTCGATAAGAATTTGTTTTTTGAGGAAAACATTTGAGGATTTCTCTCCATATTGTGGACTTCTATGGTGCCACCGAGTTTGAAAGCAGCTTCAAAGAGCACTAAATGATCCCAACCGAGGAAGAAGGGTCTTATCTAGCAAAACAATTAGTTATTTTCTAAAAAATGTACAATTTATATACATTTAACCTCAAACGCTTGTCTAGCTCTGCATGTACTCTGTGTATTCTGGTTCAATACAGTTATGTCAAAAAACTCCCATCTCATTTTCTCCAGCTTTAAAATCACCCTACTTCGCTGCAAAAGTACCGAAAAAGTGTTTACAAAGTGAACATGCAAAGAAGGTCAAACACCCTTTACAAAAAAGGTAAAACAGCAATGCAGGACAAATTTGAAGTCGGAGGAGAAATTGATATGGGAGTTTTTTCAACACACCCTAACTATATTGAACCGGAATACAGTTGACACAGAGCTAACCAAGATGAGAGTTTAAGGTTAAAAAGTAAATTGTCTTTTTTTTTTTTTTTAAATATCCAATCTTTTCGCTAGATAAGACCCTTTTTCCTTGGCTGGGATCATTTAGAGCCCTTTGAAGCTGCGTTTAAACTGCATTTTGGAAGTTCGAACTCAGGGGCACCATAGAAGTGCATTATATATGGAGAGAAATCCTGAAATGTTTTCCTCAAAAAACATAATTTCTTTACATTTCTTTAAATTTCTGTTCTGGAAGTAAACTAGTCCTTTAAAAAGAAACTGACTAATGAGGGTTTAACGATAATAATAATTGTACAGTGGCTCCAAAAATGTATAAAGAGACTATATATAGAGGTCAGCGATTTGGATGCTTAAGAATTATGCTTAGAATTAATTTAAATTGCATTCAATCATTATATTAAACTAAATATCATTTATGCGTAATGTAATCACATTCAGACAGTGAGTCCAAATATTTTTGAGGCCAGTGTGAACAGAAGGAAGCTGTGGTTTAAGTGTGCAGTCATTTGTGTCTTTATTTATGCTCATAGTTATATTCATCTTGTGCCAGAACTATTGGACTGACATTTATTGTCATGAATCGCTTGACATTATTTTGATCTTTGGTTATGAATAGGTGTCACTGTAGAGAAACAGGTTAATGGTGAATGTTCATCACTTTTGGAGGAGAATCTAATAGTTTTATACCTATTTTTAACCTCTAGGTTACCAGGAAGTGCGTCTGATATTATGACTGGTATTTTATCACGACTTGTCATGATGATTTATTGTGATGTAATTTCTGAAAGGCCAGAGTAATATTGCAAGAGACTTTAAATCTATTTAACTCTAACTGACTAATTATCACATGTTTGTGAGTGCAATACGAGTAATATGTGAAATATCATTGCGTCATTGTTTGCATAGAAGATTAGCTGTCTGTTAGACATGTTTTCATCGTTACAGAAATATGTTTAAGAAATTCAGGAAGCAGATCTAATGTCTGTTAACTGTTTATGTTTGCTTTGCCTTTCGTTAGCTTTAATATGCCAAGAAAGCAAACTTTCTCTCTTGAGTTCCTTCGGTTTAGACATTTTTGTTTCTAATTTTAAAAAGAGACAGACATTGGAGGAAAAAAAAAACAAAAACAAATCTTCCTTTGCCATTCAAGTTTGAATTACAGTTTGCAAAACACTTACCAGTCAAAAGTTTAACATTTTAAAGATGTTTCTTCTGCTCACCACGCCTGCATTTATTTGATTTAAAGTACAGCAGAAACTTAAATATTTTTACTACTTAAAATGATTCGATTTTAGGATTTTGATGAAAGATCAGAATAACAGCATTTATCTGAAATAGAAATCTTTTGTACCATTATAAATGTCTTTAAAACATCCTTGGTGAATAAACGTACAATTTCTTTCCCAAGTTATAGTGTATAATGTTTTTATTTCAGATAAATGCTGATCTTTGTATCTTTCTGTTCATTAAAGAACCCTGAAAACCATTGTACTTATTTTTTTTTAAATATTGATGATAGTAATACTTTATACATTTATTTATATATATATATATATATAGAAAGGAGACAGATGTCTCCCAGAAGATAATAAGATGATGTACAAGAGGCATCATTGTGGAAAAAATTATTACTCATCTTTTATTTACATTTGAACAAAAAGTGGCATGTCCGAAATTTTTCATATCCTTCTCAATAATCAATAGAAAAGCCTTTATTGGCTATTACAGCAATCAAACACTTCCTATAATTGCTGACTCCTTTTTCATGGTGCTGTTTACTGTGATTAGGTTCCCTGGGCCACCAGCTGAAAAACACCCCTAAAACATTAGGTTACCATGTTTGAAGGCTACATCATTGTGGCCAAACAATTGAATTTTTGTCTCATCTGACCATAAAACAGAAGACATCTTCTTTGTCCAGATAAGCATTTGCAAAGGCCAAGCGTGCTTTTGTGTGCCTTATCTGGAGAAGTGGTGTCCTCTTTGGTCTGCATCCGTGGAACCCAGCGGTGTGCAGTGTCCGTTGGACTGTCTGCCTTGAGATGTTGCCACCAGCAGAGCCCAGATTCATCAGGATGGCCTTGCTGGTGATCCTTCCGACCACGTCCTCTGAGATTTTTCACAGTGCGGAACGTGTTGTATTTTTTAATAATACTGCACTGTAGCCACTGGAACTTCAAAACATTTAGAGATGGTCTTATAGCCCTTTCCTGACTTGAGAGCAGCCTCAATGCGCAGCCGCAGGTCCTCAGTGAGCTCCTTTGTCTTAGCCATGACTGTCCACAAACCAACAGCAGAGAGCTTCTGTTTTTCACCTGTTGATTTGATTAAAACAGCTGTTCTCAATGAATCAGGGTAATTAGGATGCTTGAGAACAGCTTGGACTATTTGGAATGGTATAGAACTTTGGATTTTCCCATTGACTGTGACAGTTTGCAAAGGGTATGAATAATTTTGGACATAACACTTTTTGATAAATGTAAATAAAAGCTGAGAAATATTTTTTTCCACAATGATGCCTCTTGTACATCGTCATATTATCTTTTGGGAGAAGCCTGTCATTTCTGGTCAAAAAAAAAATCCTGGTTGAATAAAAATAACTTTAAAGGTCCACTGAAGTGCCTTGAAACACGCAGCGTTATTCTATGTGGTGACGTACTTTTAACTGAAACAAAAACATATCGCCCAGCCCCGCCCACTAATTTTGAATAGCCAATAGCGTTCCAAATATCTGCTCGGGCCAGAGCCGTTGAGTTCGGTAAAGCCGCATTTGTAAGCTTATGACAGCCACAGACTAATAAATTACCCCACAGATTCAATATGAAACTCTTGCTAAAACGAAATAGTGATCATAATCATGCTGAGGCTGTGTAGTTTAATACATGCCGACCGCACATATGAGCGCATATGATCTGCTCCGGGTAAATGCGTCTCTGTGTAGGGGGCGGGACATTACGGACTCTAGAGAGCATTTGATTGGACAGAACGTTTGATGAGAAACTGAAGTGCACGGTGATATCATCCAAATCCTTGATTCATATTGGCGGAAGTGACGAGACTGTAAGTTTTGAATGCCCATATCTTGTAAACGCGAATTTTGTCTTTGTTTTGCAGCACACTAGCTTATAGATAACCTTAAGGCTAATATATTCATACTAAAAGCCAAAAAACTTTAATTTTGATTTCAGGGGGACTTTAAGTCAAAATTTGCCAGGGGTATGAATAATATGAATAATTTCGGGCTTGACTGTGTGTATATATATATATATATATCAAGGATCTTGTGACACTGAATACTGGAGCAATGATGCTAAAAATAAGCTTTGATCACAGGAATAAATTACATTTTAAAATATATTTAAATAGAAAGCAGTTATTTTAAATAGTAAAAATATTTCAAAATATTACTATTTTGCTGTATTTTGGATCAAATAAATGCAGGCTTGGTGAGCAGAAGAGACTTCTTTAAGAAACGTTAAAAACTTTTGACTGGTAGTGTATATTTGCTTATTAATGTATTTTAAGTAATACAATAAAATATAAAATTAATTATAATATAAAACTAAATCATTTTCTAGTTATTTATATTATTATTCTAATGTGCGGTACTGATCAAAGTTGACAAAATGGACATTATTGTTAATTTGTAATATTCAGCATCAGAAGTTTAGGTTAAACATGTATGTAGAAAGTTTCATTTTAATTTTAAATTTCATTTTAACATCATGCGATGTAGTTGTAAATTAAGATTATTGGAGTATGTTTTGCAAGAAAATAACTATTTTCTAAAAGTGTTAAACTCAATGCACTTGTAAAACATTTTCTCAAACCTTTTGAAAGTCTTGATAAACTAATCAACCTTGCTATGCGTTTAGTAAAAAAGTGTGGCCCATTCCTAATAAGGTTGTAAATGCTGAATGTATAATAATTGAATGGACTTCAAATGAAGTTTCACACTGTATGAAATGCCATGTCAACTACTCACTGACAGAAATGGCTTTTAATCTACAGTGGCTTCTTGTAATTACAGAATCGTCAAAGATTCTGTGGCCTTGAATTCTTGAACATTTTGCTATGAGTTAAACGAAGAGATATTTTTAGAGTCGTAACTCTTGTTTCAGACATGCTGTCTCTGAGCTCTCATCATTCAGCGTCGTGTTAAGCACTATTCGTTTGATGGGCTGTGAGCGTAGACTGGGCGAGTTAATTTCTCATAATACATCAAGACTTCTGTTGTACTTCAGCTTTTGTCTTTTGTCTGAGACAGCAGTATTTTGTCTGTGGCTTTGTGTTGAAGTTCAGCTGACAGGTAGCGGCGGTCTGACTCAGGCCTCTTATCACACACACCCGTCCCAGAGCTGAGAGCATCATCATGACAAAACACACACTCTCTCTCGCTTTTCTCCTCAACAGCATATGCTAGACTTATTTAAAATAGATTACAGTGCATAAAAATGACAATGGATGAAAAATATCTCCTATATTTATCAGTTTCCGTGTTGACCCTTGTGTCTGTGCCAAAAAGGACTAGCACGCAAGTGTACTGCCTAGAAAGGCTAATAATCATGTCTTACTTATTATATATAGTGCATACTATAGAGACAGAGCGACACGCGTCATAATCTGAAAACCACGCCCACCGGGGAGGAAAACAATCCAATGCTCTCCATTGACTTTATATTGCAGGAAGCTGCCTCCTTTTCATTTCTGACTTATAACAAAAATCAGAACAATGTCTAAAAGCTGCTATGTGGCAAGGTGTACAGTAAACAAGCCAAAAAACACATAACTACGTTTTTATAAGCTGTCGACCTAAAAAAATGAGTGTTTAAGAACACAAAAGTAGAGCGCAACATGTCATATTACTCTGAGAACTACGCCCACTGGAGGGAAATTTAACGGCAACAATAAACATTCATTATTTAACCATGTCAAAGGATTATTTCACCACCCTGAAAGGAGGAGATATATTGAGAAACTAAATTTTATTGGTCTATGTCAGTGTACCTTTTCCTTTCCTTCCTTTTGTTGGAGAAATGATCCAACTGAATGGCCCAACGTGAAATACCCTGACATCTACAACTATTTATGTCCCTAAACACTCGTTTTTTGGGTCGAAAGCTCATAAAAATGTAGTTCTGTGTTTTTTAGCTTGTTTACTGTGCACCTTGTCTCATAGCAGCTTTTTGACATTGTTCTGTTTTTTGTTATAAGTCAGAAATGACAAGGAGTCTGCTTCCCGCAATACAAAGTCAATTGGGCATGGCCTAAATGCACTCTGTCTCTATATAAAAAGCATGACGATAAGCTTGTTTACAAATTTTTTTTAAAGGAATGGTTCACCCCAAAAATAAAATTAGATGAAATGTAGCATTTCATAATTTGCTCACCAATTAATCCTTTGCAGGGAATGGGTGCCATCAAAATAAGAGTCCAAACAGCTGATTTAAAAACAAAGTAATCCACACCACTTCAGTCAATCAATTAATGTCTGTGTTTGTAACTTTAATATGAGTCATTTATTCAAAATATTGTTTTCTCCATTGAGACAGTTGAGGAGTCAAGAGAGAAATATGCACAAATCAAGCACAGTTTACAAGCAACAGTACGGTTTTAGAAAAATATGTGGGTGGATTTTGATGTCAGAGGACAGCAGGGGATGGACTTTTCCACTGGAATAAGTGCCCTTATGGATTATGGAGTCGTATTTTGGCCAGAAGTTTAAAGTTAAAATGTTGTAAAGATGGATTTGTTTCTTAGAAACACAACTGTTTTTTTTTTCCTTGACAAGGAAATTGGAAATTTGTGGATTATTGTGATGTTTTTATCAGCTGTTTGGACTCTCATTCTAACGGCACCCATTCACTACAGAGGATCTATTGGCGAGCAAGTGATGTAATGCTGAATATCTCCAAATCTGTTCCGATGAAGAAACAAACTCATCTATATCTTTGACTTAGGGTGAGGACATTTTTAGCTGATTTTAATTTTTGGGGGGTGAACTGTTCCTTTAAATCACAAAAAAATGACAAAAATGTTTACAATTGTAAAAGAGTGTTTTGGTGACAAATGTAACACCAGTGCATGTTTTTAGGCTTACTGGTTTGTATCTGTGTTTATTTTAAAGCTTTGAGCATTGAGGTACTACTATCAGTAATATAATGGTAATTGATAGTTGGTCAATATCTGATTGCATTTTTTCAATTTGCCATATGTGGTTCAATCTGAAAATATCTCTGGCTTCAGGCTTTTCCACATTACATTTGAAACGGACTTTCTCCTTGCCCTGACTTCACTTCTTATTTGCATTAATTATTAAATAAAGGCTATTTCTAGAATGTAAGTGTTTTTGCACCATAAAGGATTTTGCAGTGTCATCAGAAAAGACCCGTTTCCTACTTTTTATTTTTAGTACAGCAGCTTTGCACATTTGTACCATATTGTACAGCTGTAACTGATTTAATGGATTTATTTTTCCATTATACTTGCGGAAATGTGTAGACCCTTAATCATAAACCCTACATTTTATTATATGATTTTTTGAAGGCATAAAAACCCTGAAAGGTCTGAACTAGTGTTGTCACGGTACCAAAATTTCAGTATTCGGTACCAATACCAGTGAAAATCCACGGTTCTCGGTACCAATTTCGGTACCAAAGTAAAACGCAATAACATTAATTGAACAACACACTATTTTTTATTAATAAAGTTAAAGAAAAATAAAATGTGCAAAAAACAATGTCATTCGTTATACTTATCTAAATTTAGTTTCAGGTTTTTCCAAGTAATAAAAGTATTTCAAGGATTGTAAACATTTTAATAATTACTTAACAACTAAATAAATTACAGGCATTCAAAAAATGTACACAAGCTTCATCCAAAAGTTTGTTTCTGCTGCTTCTAAAAATATCTGTACTGTTGTCTGTTTTAGAGTTTGCTGGGGTGTTTAATGGTCTTCCTCAATCTGCAGCTGTAAAAAGAAAATATAATACATTTAAGTAAAGCAGTGGGCTAAGTCTGACCAGATGCAACATTAGATCATTGACACCAGCAAAAATATTAATTTTCAGTAAATAACAAACCTCAGCTTTTATAATAAATTTAGATAAGATTACATATATTAAGTTAACTGTCTATCACAGATAGAAACTGCAGTATTGAAAACTCTTTACAATACGATTTCATTTGTTAGACAACATGACCTTACAAAAAAAACAGTAGTTATATGGCAATTATTCTTCTTAAGGTTAGGCTCATTTCAACATTTACTAATCCATAAAATCATGTTAAACTGTTAAACATGAACAAACATGAATGATCATGTATTTGTATTGAAGAACATTTTGAATTAATGTTGTAAAAATATATTGTTCACTTAAGTTTGTTAGATAATGCATGAATTTGATCTTATTGTAAAGTATGACAAAACTAAACTGGAGATCAAACGTGATTTATTTGACTGTACTTTTATTTATTCCAAACTGCGTTCATATTTAATAATAAAAAGCTTTATAAACCTGCTAGAGTTATCCAGCCAAGAATAAGAACGTTTTCTGACAGACTGATATTAAGGACATAAACATTGTTAACGATACATTTGTACATTCTTTAACACACATATTTTGGATAAACAGGTCATTTGTGTGTATAAATAGTACATATATCATGTCTTTCTTTTTTCTTTTACCCTAATAAAAATTATGGGAGCGTTAAATAGCTCAAAATCGTTCTAAGGCCCAGCATATTAGCGTTAACCGCTTATGCTAATGATTAACTACATTACAATCCGACATTCGAATTAAAATATGCAATAATGTTCTTAACAGAAGCTCTAAATATGAAATTAAATTGAAACATACCGTACTTGAACTCTTTAATTTGATCCTGCAGTCAGCCTTCACTGTGTTTTGTTCAGTTTGATGCGTTTCCTTCTTTTGAGAGAACCTAGCCTTCTTCAGCCGAAAATCGAAAATGTTTGGAGCATGCCTGGCTCTTCCTTGTCAACAAGTGGATTCAGAGCGACCGCATCAGCAGCAGCGCCGAAGAGAGCGCAACTGCGCAGTGCGCACCTTTTAGATAGCGCGTCAAGAACCGAGTCGACCGGATACTAAAAAAAACCTGGAACCGTAACATTTTAATTTTTTTAGTACCGACTTGGTACCGAAGTACCGGGACTTTTGACAACACTAGTCTGAACACAGAATCACATTTTCCACATATTATTCCAACTCAGTTTTTGCCATGAAGATAGCCTTAAGATATGCTGACATGGCCATAAAAAATAATAATAACTATTAGTAGAAAACCTATCATTGTTAGCTAACAAAATATCAAACCACGTGCATTTATGAAAATACACCAAAATAAGTAAGATGTATTACAAAATAAAAAGTATACTGTTAAAAATTAAAACAAAATATATTTGGTCACTTTATAAATGCCAAACACTCTTAAAAATAAAGGCTCCAAATGGGTGTTTTTGCAGTGATGCCATAGAAGAACCATTTTTGAGTTCCTCAAAAAACCTTTCAGTCAACAGTTCTGAAAAGAACCATTTTCTGAAGGAAAAAAAAAGCATTTTAAATCCTTTTCCACTATAAAGAACCTGTCTGCATTTCAAAGCTTCTATGCATGAAAGGTTCCTCATGGAACCATCAATGCTAATAAAGAGCCTTTATTTTTAAGAGTGAACATCGGGGAAAATCTAGCATCATTTGGTTTGACAACTTGGTTTGATATTTTGTATCTATGGCAATGACATTTTTAAGTGTAGCTTAAGTGTTCAAGCACTTTTTTGGGCTGCTATACATTCTTCCAGGATACACAGCATATGCCTTATAAACAACTCAGATTCCTGTTCTTGGTTCTATTAATAAGCCTCGACAGCTGTAAGCTCTGACTCCAGTTTTGCTAATGACTGTAATCTTGTTTTGCATATGCAGTACCACACATTAGTTGTTCCAACGCTATAATTGCCACCCAAACTGAAATCATTGCAAATGAAAAGCCGTTTATTGTAGACCATGAACCATTTTCAATAGGTAATGCATAACATTACCAACATTTCATTACATAACAAAGTGATCTTTTGCACTTACAGTATCTCACAAAAGTGAGTACACCCCTTACAGTTCAGCAACCATTTTTGTATATCTTCTCAAGGGACAATACTATAGAAATTAAACTTGGATATATTTTAGAGTAGTCAATGTGCAGCTTGTATAGCAGTATAGATTTACTGTCCTTTGAAAATAACTCAACATGCAGCCATTATTGTCAAAATAGCTGGCAACAAAAGTGAGTACTTGTCAAAATTGTGTCCAAAGTGTCAATATATTCATTGTGTTAGCACCATTGTTTTCTGGCACTGCCTTAATCCTGCTAGGCATGGAATTCATCAGAGCTGAACAGGTTGTTGCTGGGATCCTCTTCCACTCTTCACAGAGCTGCTGGACGTTAGACACATGGTGCTTCTCCACCTTATGTTTGAGGATGCCCCACAGGTGCTTAATAGGGTTTCGGTCTGGAGACATGCTTGGCCACCCCATCACTTTCAGCTTCAGCTTCCTCAGCAAGGCAGCTATCATTTTGGTGGTGTCATTTGGAGTTATTATCATGTTGGAAAACTGCCGTTCGACCTAGTTTCTAGAAGGAAGACAACATGTTCTGCTTCAGAATGTACAGTACATAATGGAATCCTTGTTTCCCCAAAACCAGCAGCACTCATGCTGCCCCAGACCATGATGCTACCACCACCATGTTTGACTGTAGGCAAGACACAATTTTCTTGGTACTCCTCACCAGGGCATCGCCACACATGCTGAACACCATCTGAGCCAAACAAGTTTATCTTGGTCTCGTCAGACCACAGGACATGATTCCAGTAATTCATGCTCTTGGACAGGTTGTCTTCAGCAAACTGTTTGCAGGCTTTCTTGTGAGCCAGCTTTAGATGAGGCTTCCTTCTGGGACAATGCCTATGCAAACCGACTTGTTGCAGTGTGCGGCGTATGGTCTGAGCACTGACAAGCTGACCTTCTACTTCTGCAACCTTTAAAGCAATGCTGGCAGCACTCATGCGTCTGTTTTTTGAAGCCAGGTTCTGCACCTGACGCAAAGCAACTTCGTTGATTAATCCTTGCAAGGCCTGTTCCGAATGGAACCAATCTTTGAAAGCCTCTGTATGACCCTGACCACTGTAGTGTAAGTCAGTTTCAGGGTGTGACTGAACCTCTAATAGTTTTGGCCATCTTTGTGGAAAGCAACAATTGTAATTCTCAAATACTCAGAGAGTTCTTTGCCATGAGATGCCATGTTGAACATTCAGTGGTCAGTATGAGAGAATTGTACTTAAAGCACCTAATTGTAACTGCTCTTATACAAGATACACAACTTTGTATGGTTCTGTCAAGCAGACAAAAACATAAACATGATGAATAGTACATATGGCTTTGCATGGTTAAACAACATACTGCTGTTATCACTTAGGGTGTACTCACTTTTGTTGTCAACTTTTGACAATAATGGCTGTATGTTGAGTTATTTTAGAGGACAGTAAATCTATACTGCTATACAAAATATATTCAAGTTTCATTTCTATAGTATTGTCTCTTGAGAAGATATACTAAAATGGTTGCTGAAATGTGAGAGGTGTACTCACTTAGTGCTCCCATTTTGGATGTTTTAAAACTTCTTAAATGCAAATTATATTATCAGCACAACACATTGACTAGATAAGATGTCTTAGTATTTGGTTTGCCGCCCTTTTGCTTTAAGCTGTATGAACTCCAGAAGTTTGTCTACAACTTTATGTTTTCCAGCAAGATCTTGAGCTTCAATGGAAGAATAATCTGACAGTCTGTGTATTAGAGTGACACAGAAACTAAATGTTTCATAATGAATCCCAGCTTTTTAGGATGTTTCTAGACATCCAGAAGTAAAAAAGATTGTCTGAATACTGATGTTGTTGTGATTCAAAATATGACGTGCGCGGTTGAGTTCGTTGGAGAGTGTTGCACGCTCATGCGTTTGGAGGGGAAAAGTTCACATTTGCATGTCCCCCTGCCTCGCGCTTCGTTTTTGTTTCCTTGCGCGAAACGCTTCGTTCGGCCCAACAGCACTCCGACTGTGCTGATGGATGTCATACAATAGCGCCTGTGTTTTCTGCAATGCAAATCGACTCCCAACAGGGATTGTATTTACCTCTGAAAGCCTTAAACTTCCACATATTCAGTGTTCGTGATGTTATTGGCTTGCATTTCCTTTTCCTTGGCTGTCAGACTAATGCGTGGTATCCCGCTGAATAAAGTTTGCTCACCCTGCTTTGCCCACAGTAACCCAATCACGAGCGAACGCCAGGAGCGTCGATCATCAATTCCCATTAAATCACATTAATGCCATAAAAGAATTCCAAACATGTGAAGACATCATAACCTGCAGGCTGCAATTCTGCAGCGAAGCAATTACTCTGTTTTATTTCCCCACCGTGCTGCAAGCAAAACCACCTGTCCCTCGTCTAATATGACCTAATTCACAGCCCCGAGCCAAACTGGCTGTATTGGGATGATGTTTGTCAAAATGTGATTGTGTGAATAACAACAGAAGGTCTTTCAGTGTTCGTCCACCCACACATGCTCTCTCTCTCGGTTTGCAAGCACAGTGTTTTACTAAATGTCACTTCTCACACATTTACTAACGGCATTTACTGTGCCGTTTACCACGCTCACAGCTTTGAGAGACAGCATGGCTAATGGATAAAACTGATAATAATTCATAATTACAGTAATCAACAACACAAAAGTCTTTGTGATGTGACATCACTTGATTTTAACACTGTAAAACATGAAATTATAGTCAGAAAAAAATCTTTTTTTTTTTTTTTTATGGAACAGTTTATTGAACCTATAAAACAATATGATATAGGAGAATATGGAGCTTATACTAGGGGAAGAAACTGAGCAAAAATATGCAATTTGGCTCAGTTGCTGATATTAAAATGGTCTAAAAGTAATGCAAAATTTTGAGAGCTTGTAATGAATAAATTAGTATTGCAAACTGCTTTCATAAAATCACATAAATGTCATTTGTCACTCTGTATTTCCCAATAACATGTTTTAGATGACATTTATATGCTGAGTTTTATGATCAGAGCTCTTTAGTTTTTATTATGGAGGGCAAAAAATCATTATATAATGCAGTGCAATACATTTCCAAAAAAAAATACCCAAAGTAAACCTGACTTGCTTTAGTCTAATAAATATTCATCTTGAAACATTATAAACCAACAATATAAAATATATGTTTACGTTAACTTTAAAAATCAGTAAAGATTTCATGGCAGGAAGATACATGAACCATGACCTGAAGGGGGAAGTACAATTTTACTAAAAGGGCATATCATTTGTTTAAAACGTATATATGTATATCAGTCAGACAACAAAAGGCATGTTTTAGACTGTGTTCGTTTTTTTCAGCCAAGTTTTGATCATGTTGATAAATTAGAAGAAACCTTCTAAATTTGTTATTCAAATGATACAGTAGGCTTAAAGGTAGGGCCGGGTAATATGGCAAAAAAAATGAGCATGATCAAATTTTGTCGCTATATATATCACAATAAGTTTCCAAATTTTTGGTTATTTCAAGTTTAAAAGCAGATATTTGCTCCTAAGTAAAATTTGTAGAAACCAGACTGCTAATTGTGCTTTTAAACTACTTTTTATGATCAGAAACTTAAAAACTTAACACTTTTTTTCTTAACAAAATAAATATCTTAATAGGAAATTAATTTCTTAGTTTCTGCATGTACTAATGAGTGATATTGTTTCAAACCAGGAAACAGTTTGTGTTGCCTGACTTTAAAGCAAATCTTCAGCACAGTTTGCAGTGCAGGCTGCAATATTAATAATATTACATCTTTTTTTTGTCTCTTAGCAATACACATTTGACAGTAGCTTGAGTGGACTACAACTATATGTGTACTGTGTATGTTTATTATGTATATATAAATTAGGGTTGCAAAGTGGTGGAAAATTTCCGGTAAATTTCCCGGAAACTTTCCAAAAATCCCAGGAAAAATCTAAAAAATCCTGGAAAGTTTGCAAAATTTCTGGAATGTTTCCAAAATCTCTGGAAATTTTCACAATTTTTGCAACCCTAATATAAATACACACACATACATGTATATATACAGCCATATCTCATGTCTATGAGTGTGATATTGTGTTTATACAACAGTTCGATGGTACGAGTGTGTAAATAAATGAATAAAATAACAATGGATTGTCTTTAAAAGCCCTCTTTTGTGCAGAACTACTTCCTTCTGCCACAAATTCAAATCTAAAGTTGATAGTTTAACAGCTGAGCCAAAGCCTCAATTACTAATTCCAAAACGTCACTTTAGAACTAGTAACAAAAAAAACACTGAGTTGCTTCCTTAAAAGCTTATTGTGTCACTGTATTATGTAAAGTATTATGAGAGGCAAATTACTAGCATCTGATACAGCATTCATTCTTCAGATCGGTCTCTTATTCATTATGAACATTAGTATATTAGAATATCTGCTGAGGAAAGCGTTATCTTTGTCGTAATGTTAATATCCTTTTATCTGTTAAGGGTGATTTTGCTGTGTCAAGCTGTTGTTTAAACTAAAAATAACTTATGTTTTTAGCGTTTACTTTTAAAAGTAAAAGTCTTTACTGCTGACAGTCTCTTGTTGCCATCTACAATGGAACTGAAAACACCATCACAGACACAATTTCTCAAAACTAAACACTATTATTAAATTTTATACTACGGGGCCGTTGAATGCTTGAATCTGATTGGCTGACGAACGTTCTAGAGGTGTGCATTATTTTCAGGGAAACGCACGGCGAACGTAGTTCCAGGCAGCTTTTGACCGCATTACATGTCTATATCACTTCGCCACACGATTTCAGTTATTTCAAAGGTCCTTACAACCCTAAACTGTAAAACAACCAAAACCCACAATGACACTGTCCAAACGAATAAACAGTAAACAACAGGATAAAAAAACGACAGTTTATTTCCATGTTTTTCCACAATATTACGTTTTATTATATACGGAAAGCATAAACTCTATTTCTCTTGCTCTCTCTCACTCACAGATGCACACACATACAGTTAGCGCTGCTCTGACGATTAACAACTTAAAAACGACATGAGTTCTCACACGCGAGGTAACAACGGCATGTTCTTGAAGAAAATGGACTGAAAGTTTAACTGTTAGTAGAGACGATGCTGCCAGTCACCTTTGAGAAACACACAGACTTGAGAGAGGTAATTTATGATCTTAAACTCTCTCACCCTCTCTCTTTCTGTCTCTCTGCTTGTCTGTCGGTCTGTCTAAACTTCATTATTAACTGCATTATTTTGCTATCAACGGCTCAAGCGTCGTTACTAGCAGTGTTGGGCATGTACCTTTAAAAAAGTAATTAGTTATAGTTACTAGTTACTTCTCACAAATAGTAACTGAGTTGCATCATTATAAAAGTAACTAATTACCAGGAAAAGTAACTATTGCGTTACTTAAAAAAATCTAATTTAATATAACTATAAAATAAATCTAAAACATTGTACACTAATCTACACTATTTTAATGTTGTTGTGGGACAACGTGAGAGACAACTATCAAATTCAACATATTATAATTACTATTGTGGAACAGTAAAGCACAATAGATGGTTTAGAACTTTAAATATCGTTATCACCTGTGTTATTAGCCACTAATTTTGTGGCGGCACGTGACGATGTGAGGTGCTTCGGTAGATTAGAATTACCTGTCACCGACGCAGAGAGACTTTTTTTTCCCTGGGCATAAGTTGTACGTTACATAAACATTTTTGCCTTTCACCTCAGCGAGGGAAAAGTAGTGCTTATACTTCCAGTTTGCAAAAGCTACCTTTGAACTTGTTGGACTTGCCATCGTTGTGATGTTGTGGATATTTGTGTGTGAGACTGACCGTGCGTGTGCTTGTGTGTGAACAACCGCACTACTCTGCCTCTGATTGGCAAACAATGGAAATTAACTCAATCTAAGCCAATCATCGCGTTCTCAGTTACACCACGTTTACAGACACACCAATCATCATCACTGGTTATGTGTCCCGCCTCAGCCCCGAACATACACAAACACACACACACACACACACACACACACACACACCCCAGAGAAAGAGAGGTCCTATGGCTGAGAGAGACGCT
Organism: Garra rufa; assembly: GCF_049309525.1. Classification (NCBI taxonomy): domain Eukaryota; kingdom Metazoa; phylum Chordata; class Actinopteri; order Cypriniformes; family Cyprinidae; genus Garra; species Garra rufa. The sequence continues at coordinate 10,714,129 of NC_133377.1, forward strand.
GCTCGCATGAAAACTGCTTCAGTGTTGTTAATTATAGTAACGCGCATTTTATTGTCATTAACGGTAACGGCGTTGTAACGGGGGAAACAGTAATTCGTTTGATTACTCGTTACTGAAAAAAGTATCGCCGTTAGTAACGCCGTTTATTTATAGCGCCGTTATTCCCATCACTGGTTACTAGTTCTAAAATGACGTTTTGGAACTAGCAACGAAGGGTTGGATGCGCTGCATAAGAAATTAATCCTACTCACAGTAGCATTTCAAGGATAAAACGGAACGAATGTCTTGAAATATACCATCTGATCGATGTGTATATATATATATATATATATATATATATATATATATATATATATATATATACATATATACATATATACATATATACATATATATACATATATACATATATACATATATACATATATACATATATACATATATATATATATATATATATATTAGGGCCGGGACTCGATTAAAAAATTTAATCTAATTAATTAGAGGCTTTGTAATTAATTAATCGAAATTAATCGCATTTTAATCGCATATAAATATTTGACCTGAGAACAGTGAGAAGTAAGATTTTTACATGGATTTTTAGTATACCATTGAATAATGACTGAATACATAAACTGAAGCAACAAAATATTGTTTATCTTTGTTCAACCAAGTCCAACAGACCAGTGCAATATTGCCATTAAGTGTAGCAAGAGGCACGTTCTTTAACGAGTCTTTCATGCCGAGAACTCTGCTCTTGTGTTTGCTTAATTATGCATTTAAACGTTAATGACCAAACCTATCATTGTAAATGTTGCTGCACATGGAATATAACGCGGATAACATTTAAAAAATATTTTTTATCAGGTTACACACTGATTATTTATCACTCAAACCCCTTTGTCTACCAGTCCATTGGTCGCGCATATCCTCCATGTTTGTAGTTTTTTAACACTTTTTATGCGTGTTTGTAGTTCTAATCGAATCCTCGTTCACGGCGCAGTGTGTTGCGGGCAATATTAGCCGTTAAGAGTGTGCATTGATCGTTAAGTAGTAAACCATCCGGGAATCTTTGGAATACCTTTTTAAACAAACTACGATTTGGGACATACAATACCATTTAGGACGAACGCATCTTGTCTGAATCTGAATGCTAGTTGGTGCTCCAGTATAATCGGTCCGCGGAATCTCATCCAGTGAGAAACGTTCCGCGGTGCAAAACTAAGTGCGATTAAAATGCGTTAAAAAATTTTAACGCGTTATTTTTGTGTAATTAATTAATCTAAATTAACGCGTTAAAGTCCCGGCCCTAATATATATACATAATAAATATACACAGTACACACACACATAGTATGTAATCATAAAGTTTTATTTTGAATGCGATTTATTGTGAATACATTTAGTTTAAATGCACAAACTCTATAGCTTAATTGCAAAAAACACTGTAATTATGTTCCATTGCTGCTTTAATACATTTAATGCGTTTATATTAATAATATAATAAAATTCGATATGAATATCCCACATTTCTGCCACAATACCATGGTGCAGTTAGTGTTACTACAGTAAATCCATGGTAAATGATGGCGATCTGTATCGATATGCACAGTGTGTGTCAGTTTGTCTGTCAGCACTTTTTCATGCGGCTTTAAATTGGTTTAAATCACAGAGTAGTTTGTGTTTGTGTCAGAATTGTCTGAGATTTAAACGCTTAAATGTTCATGAAGAGTCCTGTTTTGTTCCGCTTTTGCCACATTATATCAAACATTTTTCAAACTCTTCTTATCATTTTATCAAGGAATTTATATTGTGATAATTACCGTTTATCATTTTATCACCCTTCCATAATCCTGATTCACTGATTATTCCAACAAATAATCAACAAATTAATCAGTTAAAAAAAGGCTGTTAGTTGCAGCTCTGAATCGGTCAAAAGGAAAGATGACGTGAAGATATTTCTCTCTCCATCTCTCAATCTGTCGGCCCTGCCCTGCTGTGGGGGTGTCAGTATGCTCTCCTGAAACGCTTCTTGGCATAAGCCTGCCCTGCCTCTTTCCATCTGCTCTCAGGAAACTGTAAAACAGGCCGAGAGGAAGCGGTGCAGTGCCAGGCCTCCATGAGCAAATGCCTTCCACACTCACTGAGCAACATTTGGGCAAGTCAAACCACACGCCAAGACAAACTCGGCCACCTCGTGTTTAACAATACCAGCTTGACGTGCAAATAAGCATAGCTAGCGTGGGATAAGAATAAGCATTTGTTTTAGTGAATTAATGCCAAGGACCACAGCAATCTGACTGCTTTTAGCTTTTTAACAGGCCAAGCTTGCAGTTCTAATGCATTGCACAGTTTGGTTTAAAAACAATGTTAAGAATAATTACAGGTTGGAGCTGTGGCATAGTAGTTAGCATATATGCTACAACGTGTTGAAATATGGCACTTCTTTGTACAAGGCTTTGTGTTGAGAAAGAAACTCATGCAGGTTTGGAATGACATGAGGCTGAGCAAAGGATGATCAGTGTTGGGGAAGTTACTTTTTTTAAAAGTAATGCATTACAATATTTAGTTACTTCTTTAAGGCGAGACACTGCAGGTGAATGGGGTAAAAAAACAACAACTAATAGTTATCACCTTACTTGCCCGGTTGATTACATTGATAATTGCAAACATTTTTTGTATTACAAGTTTTCTAAAATGTTAGGTTTACACATGCAAGTAAGGCATTATTTAATGAAATATGCACTAATTTCCATACATTTCTAGTACAAAAATCTAAACACTGGATGAAGTCAGTTTCAAAATTCTTGTTTTTTTTTTTTTTTTTGACATATTAGAGTCAAAAGTTTTTACAAAGGGGATTTTAGGTATCTCATTTCGTCATGATTGGAACAGACAGGAAACGCTATATTTTTACCATTTTTTTGTGTTGTATCAAGCAAATTATATATGAATAAATCCCTCTGTAAAAACCTTCAGGATATAGACTGGAATAAAAACGTAAAGTTTGGTGTAAGTGTTACTGAAGTGGAGATTTATGGTTCAGTGTAGGAGAAAAACTCATTTTAAGAAAACTGCCTTTAAAAATATGCAAAATCTATTGACACAAATAGATAGTGTTTTTCAGAGGTTTTCTTTCCACTAATCGGAAAAAAAAAACACTTTATAAAAAGCAAAAAAGCCTAACATCTCAAACTTGATAGGTACATGAAAAAACATCGTTTTTGCCAGCAGTGTCTCCCCTTAAAAAGTTACATTTTATGAAAAGTTATGTGTTACATTACTTTTGCGTTTCTTTTTCTCATCTGGGCTGTGCGTGCTTGTATGTTTTTAATATAAAAAATTATATGTTTGGCATATATAAAAGCCCTTTTACATTAAAATTAACACAGTTTGCATTTCACTTTTTTTTTTTCATTTTGAGGAATACTGAACCTGTTTTTGTCAAGTAAGATGAGTAAATGCATGTTCACATTAAGTCTAGAACTTAAGCCTACAAAACCATATTTGAAAAAGTAACTTACTTTACTAAATGTAATTACTAGTTACTTGAAAAAAGTAATTTAGTTTCTTTTTATGCAATTTTTGTACAGTAAACTGCTAAAGTTTTTGCCAAGATTTTGTGCCATAAACTAAAGGCTAAAAATGATAGGCCTCTCTAAATATCTCACCCCAGCTTCCTGTTTTAATCAACTTTTTTGTTGTTGTTGTAGCAACTTCTAGTAGTTTTGTATATCTGTCAGGCTGCTGTAATCAATAAATTTGGTTGAACATGACTAAATGTCTAATATTTTGTCATTTAAACTTAAGGAATCAAAAGTTTAATGCTTTTTACAGATCAGTTCCTTTTTTAACACAGTCTGAGGTTGTTTTTAGATCTACTGTATAACAGACCTTGTGAATGCACTGCTAAATCTGGCCCGAGTCCAGATGTCAGAGCCAAACTGATACAATAACTCAGCATAAGCTTGTTTTACAACTTCTTACTTAACCTGCTATCTGTCATTCACTCTCTCTCTTTAGCTTTTCCCATCTATCACATCTTAACAGAGAGATCTTTCATTCCTCTCATATATATTCAATACAACGATGATTGATAACACCTTACAATACCTTAAATGAATAACATTAACAAGCATTACATTACATGATAGTTAAGTGAACATTAAGATCTGTCAACATGATGCCACTTACCACAGAAAAAAGGTTTTGTCAAAATAAATGCATGACACGAAAGTCAGATAAATTCATAACATTTATATTTTAATGCATATGAACTGCACAACTAAAATCATTATACAGTAGAAGTCAAATGTTTACACCTTGCAGAATCTGCAAAATGTCCTAAACAGTTAAACTGCCCGCTGTTCTTCAAAAAAATCTTTCAGGTCCCACAAATTCATTGGTTTTTCAGCATTTTTGTGTATTTGAACCCTTTCCAACAATGACTGTATGATTTTGAGATCCATCTTTTCACACTGAGGACAACCGGGGGACTATTACAGAAGGTTCAAACGCTCACTGATGCTCCAGAAGGAAGTATGATGCATTAAGAGCCGGGGGTGTGAACTTTTGAACAGAATTAAGATGTGTGCATTTTTTTTATTTTGCCTTTTTTTTTCATTTAATACTGCCCTTCAGAAGCTACAGAAGATACTTACATGCTTCCCAGAAGACAAAATAAGTTCAATTTACCATGATGTTCGAATTTAATGACTCTTAATGCATTGTTTCCTTCTGGAATCAGTGAACGTTTGAACCTTCTGTAATAGTTGCATAGTTTTAACTTATTTTGTCTTCTGGGAAACATGTAAGTATATTCTGTAGCTTCTAAAGGACAGTACTAAATGAAAACAATATGATATTAAGACGAAATAAGAAAAATGTACACATCTGCATTCTGTTCAAAAGTTTTCACCCCCCGGCTCTTTTCCTTCTGAAGCATCAGTGAGCATTTGAACCTTCTGTAATAGTTGCATATGAGTCCCTCAGTTGTCCACAGTTTGAAAAGATGGATCTCAAAATCATACAGTCATTGTTTGCAAGGTGTATGTAAACTTTTGATTTCAACTGTATTTATAAGTTACAAATTAAGAACTTAAAAGGCTTTCCCAAATGATTTTTCTGAATAAACATCATCTTTATAAAACATACTTTGCAAAAAAAATGTTAACATATTCATTAGGCCTATGTTTGCTGTTTAAATACGTTTATTTTGTAGTTCGCCAGGACTTTAAAAGGAGTTAACCTAATTTTCCAGTGACTCAGTCTCTAGTTAGGCACTTCCTAAAAGGCACACAGTGAGATAAGGGCCAAGTCTAAATATGTTCTTCTAGAATGGACTGTAATCCATTAGCTTTGCTCCGAATGACCCTGTTTATCACCATAGCAACAGGACACTCACCGTGTCCAAAGCGTCTCTCATGCACAAGTTTGTCTTTTAGTCGTAATCTCATTCTGTGAATCCTGCTTAGTACCTTGGATCTAATTATTTACACCACATATCTGAGAACATGTGGTTTACGTTTTGCCCACTTGCTCTGACATTTACTCGCAGCTAACTTGGATCTCTGATCTTGTTTATTCTCCTCTCAGTTTCTTTATTACTGTCTCTGTTGGTTTCACTTGATGCTCGCTTTGCTCGTCTGATGTGGGCTTCACACCATGCAAACACATGGACGATGATAATATAATTGAGGGAGGTGTGAACAGCTTTTGGCAACCTGCAACTGAGTGAGATGTCATCAGGCTTAAAACAGCCTATTGTGTGAACCGACTCCGTAGCTGTAAAATAAGCAGTCGGCTTGGGTCACAGCGTAATCACACATTTAATGTACTTAGTTCTGTGCATGCTTTCTGTCAAAAGTTACTTTCACTGTGCAGGGTGAGGTTGCACAGATGCACATAAATGCAATATAAATTGCTAAACTGTTCTTATGAGAGGACCAGACTGGAAGTCGCTGATCAACAGGTCAAGAATGCAGATCATACCTATTGTTTTGGATTCATCCTGAATATCCATCCAGTTCGAGTTTGGTTTATGGGTTAGCAAAAAAACATGATGCAATTTACTAGGATTTACCAGACTAGAACTTGCCTAATTTTCAATGCTGGTCCAACCTGGCTTGTGCTGGTCTAGCTGGTGGAACACTATAGCCATGTTGTTAACATCAAAATTCTAAATTTTAATAGTGAAGATGGTGATGGGAATAGGATATGATGATTAGTCATCCAACAACCAACTACATGGTTAGTGTAGATGACTAGTAGGTGTATTAGTGAGGTCAGACAGACCACATAAATCTGATACATTTCAAAATTGCTTATTGAGATGATGATTCACCTGACTAGAAGTTGCAGGTCTAAGGAATGCACTGAGTTCACCAGTTGGTCTGGATTCATACTTGTCAAGGCTGGATTATGCTGGTTAGTATTAGTCTATCTGTTGGTGCAGTATAGCCATGCTGTTGGCCAGCCAAACTATGGTATTGAATCTGGTTGACAGGGATGGGACGGATTATCTAACTAGTCCTCCAAAAACTGTCTAGTTTATTAGTGTAGTTGTACAGAAGCCCATAAATGGGATACAATGCAAAATTGCTCTTTTGGTCTAATTGACCATGAGTAATGAGTTTTCTAGTAGTGGAGTTGAACAGAAGCAAAATAAATATGATGAAATTCAGGATGATTCGCTAAACTAGAACTTGCTAGCAGGTCAAGGATACAAAGTTTATTTACCAGTTGGTCAGGATTTATCCTGAATTTCCCTGCTGGTCCAACCTGGCTTGTGCTAGTCTAGACGGTGGACAAACAAATCATACTGTTTATCAGATATTCAAAATTTTGGTAGTGAAGATGGTTGATGGGAATGGAACAGGATGGCTGACTAGTTATCCAACAAACAGCAACATGGTTAGTGTAGTGGCAGATCCACATAAATGATCAAATTCAAAATTGTTTTTTGAGGTGATGATTCACCAGATTAGAAGGTGCATGTCATTGCTTTTTGAGATGTTTCACCTGACTAGAACTTGCAGATCAACAGTTCAGAGGACTCAAAGTTCACCAGTTGGTCTGGATTCATGCTTATCAAGACTGGATTATGCTGGTTAGTGTTAGTCTAGCTAATGGTCCAGCATAGCCATGATGTTAACCACCCAAACGATGGTATTGAAACACATAGGCATGGGACAGATTATTCAACTAGTCCTCCAACAGCTGACTAATTTAGTTGTAATGTGATCAAATGCAAAATTGTTCTTTTGGTCTGGTTTACCAGACTAGAAGGTCAAACTGCTAGTGAAGTTCATTGATAGGACAGCCAACTAGTCACTCAAATTTACTGCTCATTTACCAGGCTAGAAGATCAGGGTGCTAGTAAAGCTTATTGATAGGGAAACCAACTACTTGGCTTATATGGTTGACTAGTGAGTTTACTAGTAGTGGGTTTTAAATGAAGCAAATAAATATGATGAAATTCAGGATGATTCACCAAACTAGAACTTGCTAACAGGTCAAGGATACAAAGCTTACAAGTTGGTCTGGATTTATCCTGAATTTCCTTAGTGGTCCAACCTGGCTTGTGCTAGTCTAGATGGTGGACAAACAAATCATACTGTTTATCAGATATTCAAAATTTTGGTAGTGAAGATGGTTGATGGGAATGGAACAGGATGGCCGACTAGTTATCCAACAAACAGCAACATGGTTAGTGTAGTTGACTAGTAAGCATGTTAGTGGGGTCAGACAGATCCACATAAATGATCAAATTCAAAATTGTTTTTTGAGGTGATGATTCACCAGATTAGAAGTTGCATGGCATTGCTTTTTGAGATGTTTCACCTGACTAGAATTTGCAGATCAAAAGTTCAAAGGACTCAAAGTTCACCAGTTGGTCTGGATTCATGCTTATCAAGACTGGATTATGCTGGTTAGTGTTAGTCTAGCTAATAGTCCAGCACAGCCATGCTGTTGACCAGCCAAACTATGGTATTGAATCTGGTTGATGGGGATGGGACAGATTATCTATTCTAGTCCTCCAACAACTTGTGTTTTGCTCTAATTTACCAGGCTAGAAGACCAGGGTGCTAGTAAAGCTCATTGATAGGGAAGCCAACTACTTGCCTTTAGGGTTGGGTCGATAGACGATGCCATCGTCCATCGCCGATGGCCAATAGACATCACGATGCTGAGCCGGCATCGCGATCCTCCGCCCCGCCCCCGCAGCGCCCCGCCCCGCCCCCGCCGCAGCAGCAACCCGCTCACGAAAAACACAAACTTAATCTCACTTTAAAGCCAAATGAAATGCATGCTTTCCATTTCTGCATCTTTATTAATTTTATTATTATTATTATGAGGAAATAATAACAAGGAAGTTGTTAGTGATCACAATACAAATTACAGTGAACTCCTAACGAATTACATACAAGTTCGTTTACATTAATAAATGAGGCATACAAAAACAGCAGAACAAAAATCTAAATAATTTTAATTAAATTAGATTAAATAAACTACACCAAATATGCCCTTTTCGTGGTTTTACCATAATGAACAGAGCTTGGAACAAAAACAAGAGTATATCTTTTTTTCAATCGAAATACGAATGTACAATACAAAGCCTAGTATACATTATAAATAACACTTTATCATTCAAATACATTGGGAATATGGAAACACTTGGATTTGTGCCGAAAAACAGAGGTGCGTGAGCCCAACGCGCTATTTTTAGTTTCGCTTTGTTTTAGTTTCTTAACTTTATATATTTTGTTTCATTTCTGTTCTGTTTTAAATACCTCTACATTTAAATCATTCATTTTGGGTCAGGCGTCAGGGTAACTAACTTATAGCTATGTTTATAGTGTTTATAATGTTAATACATTATATTTCGCTTGATTTGGTATTATTTCTGATATTACCCTTTCTCTCTAAACATTCTGCTGCTCAGTAAATGCGTTTGGAGAGAGTGGGTTAAGCAGTAAGCAAACAATGAGAGCGTTATTGAACTTAAAAAAGCTGACTTTTCGAAAATATGTTAAGGACCAACACACATCCTCCAAATGCATCTATATAAACCCGCGCTTGCTCTTGTCTCGTCTGCATGCACGCACTGTCACGATCTAATGTACTTGTTAATGCCGGATCTTTAAAAACAAATACCGGAACGCAAAAATCCAAAATCGGACATTTTCCAGAACAGGATCAGGCTCAAATTAAGCACTGGTGGACACGGTAAGCTACAATTAATTAATTCGTTATGAATAAATTATTTAACAACAACCATCCCGCCCCGCCCCCCGCAGACGATGCTATCGTCCATCGCGATGTTTCACATTAGACATCGTACAATGCCAAATTGGTCGACATCGCCCAACCCTACTTGCCTTATATGGTTGACTAGTGAGTTTACTAGTAGTGGGGTTTGAATGAAGCAAATAAATATGATGAAATTCAGGATGATTCACCAAACTAGAACTTGCTAACAGGTCAAGGATACAAAGTTTACAAGTTGGTCTGGATTTATCCTGAATTTCCCTGCTGGTCCAACCTGGCTTGTGCTAGTCTAGATGGTGGACAAACAAATCACACTGTTTATCAGATCCAGATTATTCAAAATTTAGGTAGTGAAGATGGTTAATGGGAATGGAACAGGATGGCCGACTAGTCACCCAACAGACAGCAACATGGTTGGTGTAGTTGACTAGTAAGCATGTTAGTGGGGTCAGACAGATCCACATAAATGATCAAATTCAAAATTTCTTTTTGAGATGATGATTCACCAGATTAGAAGGGGCATGTCATTTTGAGATGATTCACAAAACTAGAACTTGCAGATTACCAGTTCAAATGACTTAAAGTTCTTAAAGGAATGGAACAGGATGGCCAATTAGATGTCCGACAACCAGCAATGTGGTTAGTGTAGTTGACTAGTAAACCTATTAGTGAGGTCAAACAGATCCACATAAACCTGAATCTTTTCAAAATTGTTTTTTGAGATGATTCACCAAACTAGAAGTTGCAGGTCAACAGTTCAAAGGACATGGAGTTCACCAGTTGTCAAGGATGGATTATGCTGTTTGGTGTTAGTCTAGGGCCAGCATAGCCATGTTGTTGACCAACCAAACTATGATATTGAATCTGGTTGATAGGGATGGGACAGATTATGTAACTAGTCTCCGAAGTTGCAGGTCAACAGGTCAAAGGACACAAAGTTCACCTGTTGGTCTGGATTTATGCTTGTCAAACCTGGGTTTGACAAATCTAGCTGGTGATCCAACATGTAAATGCTATTAATCGTAAAGTTTTTGATGGGGTTGATGAAGATTGGTCTTGATGGTCAATTTAACCACTGTTAGAAATGTCAGCTAGTAAGTTTATTGGTCTACTTTAATACATATATATCTTTTCAGCAGGGCTTTAAACATCTCCATTCCTCTTGAACTCAACACCATTGCTTTTGCTTTCCAAGACCATGCTTTTCATAAAGACATGAGCAGTTTGCCTGCAGCTGCCAGAGTTTGTCTTCTGAAAGCCATAAAGGTGATCCATGGATCTGATGATGTATTCATAGTGCCATAGGGAGGTGTAAATATTGTCATCTCTGCTGTAGGAAAGTGTCACGCTCTGACTGTCACTGATTAGATAAGTTTGCATGCCCTTGACCCAGTTCCTCCCCTTCCTCCATCTTTGTGGGCTGAGGGATGTGCATGAGGTATTTTTATCAGGTGCGTCAAGGATTGATGTTCTGCTTAAACACAAAGTGCAAACAAGTTATCCCGCATCTGTATGAGCAGAGCGGACTAATAAGATACTGCCTTTCAAGACAGCATTTTAAGGCATAATACGTACACTATTAACATTTAAGCTGTTCCAAAATGTAGGTAGTGTAATTATGCTGCTATGTAAAGAGCTTGTTAACCTGAAAATGAAAATTCTGTGATCATTTACTCTTTTACTCATTTTCCCTTATGCCAAGAAAACTTTCTTTCTTCTGCAGACCACAAAAGGCAACAACAAATGATACTCTGTGTCCAAAACTACTTTGATTCCCAATTACTTGTACAGTACTTATTACAGAATATATATAATATGTGTTTATGTACTTGTGCATTAATGTCGCATCAGCAGATATCCTTTATTGCAGAGGGCAATCCCGGATGCATTGCAGTGAGATCAGTGAACAAATTCATCCAAGGTCGTTTTGAGTTAGACATGGTTTTAACAGTTTGGGAAACCCACCAACTAGTTGATTTTGAATATGTGTAGTATTTATGGTGTGGATCAGTAAACAGGCAGCATTTTATGGGGAAATAATTTTAGGGCTGCGATCACCCCAGTCGATCTGCTCATCACCCATCTGTTTCTCTTTCTGTTTGTTCCTTGTGGCAGTTGAGAGGTCAAAGTCGCAACAGGTGCGGAGCACAGGTGCTATCAGACGGACTTCCTCTCTGGATGCTATCACCGGGCCCTACCTGATAGGGCAGTGGCCACGTGAATCCCACCTGCACAACCCCTCGTGCATGAAAGACAAGTCCACGCAGGTAGGCACTTCCACCCGCCATGCTCGAAATTTACCCTCTGGCTTCAAAGCCTGTGTGTTCAGGTGTGTTTGCAAACGTTTGCTTGACAGCATTTATAGCTCCATCATTCTTCTGGGGATTTGTGTGTTTGCTGTGTGACTGAGGATTTTTTTTTTTTTTGTGATTTCTGTAAGCTGATATCAACTGGTTATTCTCAGTAGGTATAAATGATAAGAAGTTTAAATGTTTAGTGATCTTCAGCTTATTAATGACCAACACAGTCTACAGAGAGCAGTGCAAATTAGAAACTATTGCAACCATAAGGATTAATTGCTTTAAAAATTAAGATTTCAGTTCAAAAAAATCAAAATATTGAGAAAATCAGCTTTAAAGTTGTCCAAATTAAGTTCTTAGCAATGCATATTACTAATCAGAAATTAAGTTTTAATATATTTACGGTAGAAAAATTACAAAATATCATCATGGAACATGACCTTTATTTAATATCCTAATGATTTTCGTCATAAAAGAAAAATCTATTATTTTGACCCATATAATGTATTTTTGGCCATTGCCACAAATATACCTGTGCTACATAAGACTGGTTTTGTGGTCCAGGGTCACAAATGCAAAATGGATTAAGACATGCTTTTTGGCATTAAATAATGGTGCAAAAAACAGTAAACTGAGTAAATTACACTGCATGTTATATTTAAAGAGAGAGTTCATCCAAAAATGAAAATTCTGTCATTAATTACTCATTCTCATGTCATCCCAAACCCATAAAACCTTTGTTCATCTTCGGAGCACAAATTAAGTTTTTTTTTTGTTTTTTTTTCCCATGAAATCTGAGAGCTTTCTGACCCTGCATAGACGGCAACACAACTGACATGTTCAAGGCCCAGAAATGTAGTAAAGACATGGTTAAAATAGTCCATGTGACATCAGTTTGTTCAACCATAATGTTATGAAGCTACGAGAATACTTCTTTGTGTGCAAAGAAAGCAAAATTAATAGTATACTTGTAGGTTCATAAAATTAGACACTGCATGTCTTTAGTAAATCCTAACAGTATTTATTTAATGCCAAAAGAGGGTGTGCACTAGTGCAAGCCATCCCTTAATATTTGTGATCCTGGACCACAACACCAGTCATAAGGGTCATTTTATATATCACTCGAAAGCTTTTAATACACTGATACATTGATGACAATATTTGTTCAAGATGCAACTATTTGAAAATCTGGAATCTGAGGGTGCAAAAAAAATTAAATACTGAGAAAATCGCCTTTAAAGTTGTCCAAATGAAGGTTTTAGCCATGCATATTACTAATCAAAAATTAAGTTTAGATATATTTATGGTAGGAATTTTACAAAATATCTTCATGGAACATGATCTTTACTTAATATTCTAATGATTTTTGGCATAAAACAAAAATTGATCATTTTGACCCATACGATGTATTTTTGGCTATTGTTACAAATATACCCATGCTACTTAAGACTGGTTTTGTGGTCCAGGGTCACATTTTAATGTAATATTCATAAATAATTTTGAAATCCTTCATTGGTCTAAAGGTGTGGGAACTTTCACAGAAGTATAGAGTGTCAAACTGTAGTTACCTTTAGCAGTTGGCATGAAGTGGTTATTGGCACTAAATAAACCATTAACCACAGACTGGTAACCTACACTTTCACACTTTACACATGGGTTATTTGACCCACAGCTGAATTGCAAAAGCGCTCCAACTGTAATACATCATCAGAGACTGTAATGATCAGCAGTTGTGACTTTAATGGAGTTTGAGTAGTCAGTGGTGAATTGATGAACATGAGCTGCTTTGTTTTCTGCTGACTTCTAAAGGAGCATCCGGGGAAGTTACCACACAAGGAGGAACACAAAAGGAAGATTTTACATGTTAAAGAGAGAGTTCACTCATGATTTACTCATCCTCAACCCATTTCAGGTGGATATGACCTTCTTTCAAAAAGAATACAATCGGAGTTATATAAAAAAAATATCCTGGCTCCTCCAAGCGTTATAATGGCAGTCTTGAGAGTTTGAAGTCCAATAAAGTACATCCATCCTTCATAAAAAGTACTCCACATGGAAAGGCCTTCTGAAGTTAATCGATTCATTTGCATATGAAAAAGATTCATATTTAATGCTTTATAAACCGTAATCTCTAGCTTCCGCTAACTGTCCAGCAGAAGATGTAGGACGTAGGCGAATGTGGAAAGAGCAAAACAAAACTCCAGTCATGAATTAGAAGTACAAAACAAGGTGTTAATAATGAAGATGTTAATATAAGCCAAGATGAGACTGGTTTTCCTTTTGCAGTAAACAAAAGACTAGCATATTTTCACCGGAGCTATGGATATTGGATAAATATGGATATTTTTCTTAAACAAATGCATCAGTTTGCTTCAGAAAGCCTTTATTAACCCCCTGGAGCGGTGTGGATATACCTCTCAATTGAGATTACAGTTTATAAAGTTTTTGATATATGGAAATTTTTCTTGCACAAACGCATTGATCATTTCAGAAGGTCTTTATTATTCCCCAAGAGCCATGTGGAGCAGTTTATATGATGGATGGATGCACTTTATTGCACTTCAAAATCTCAACAGCCTTTCATTACCATTATTAAAGCTCAGAAGAGCCAGGACATTTTTTTTAATATAACTGATTCATCTGAAAGAAAAAGTCATAAACACCTAGGATGGCCTGAGTGTGAGTAAATCATCCCATTTTTGCATATGAATAGTTTAAAACTGCTTGAATGTTCAAACTGGTAAAAACACATTCAAATGCGAAGTTTTCTTGACAATGCAGCTTGTCTGATCGGGCCAGTGACCCAATCCATCAAGCGTCCCAAGTGGTCATCAGCCAGTCCATACTGTCTGTGTGCACATGTTTGAGGTCATTGTATTTCAGGTCAAGCATAATCAGTCAATCTGAGGTGTTACAGAGCAAGTAGCCTATTCGACTAGTCGATCACAATGGCAAGTCCCTCCTGAGAACACGGCGTACCTCACGCACACCTGGCCTATGGTCAGGTGCTGATTTACCCTCAAATGTCAGCAGGTGTATCAGGCGGAACACAATCGCCACAATCCCACAGTTCCACCCACCATCTGCTGCTACACTGAAGGTGAGATTTGGCACCTGCGGGAGTGCAGTGTGTCTAAAGGTAATGACTCTGCCGTGCCTCTTATTGTGTGCTTCAGCATGCGGCGAGTGTCATATTAACCGTTCAGAAAGACGAGATGCCGCAGGAATGTCGTTCCCCGTGTTTGCCGGCCTCCACCGTTACCCTCAGTTTTTGAAAGAGCTCGTTGTGCATCTGTTCAGAATGAACTTATTCTATAAAGGCCAGTTCACACCGCACTGACAGACATCGACCGACGGCAACAGCGTTTGTTGCCATTGCTCTGTGTTTGTTTTTGCCAATTGAGCATGTTGAATTGGTTTTGTAGGGTCTTGAAATGTCTGAGAAGTGACGTGCTGTAATCTGGTAACTGTCAGTTGGTCTTGTCCATGCAGTGTGAATTAGCCTTATGTATGAAAATCTGTTGGAATTTTGTGCTTTAGAGCTAGTTCTCTAAAATTGTGTCACTGTGTACTCAATGACATGTAGTTCAATGCTATCGTCTATGCAACACAAAAGTAGTTCTGTCATGACAACTCTCAGAAGATTTTAGCATGGTAATGGATATGACAGTGTTAATGTAGTTGGTCTTGCCGGAATAGGTCTGCTACACTGCTGCTGCTTTTGGTTATTGCTGTAGTTGTGAATTATTGCTGCTGCTGTTGCAAGCAAGTACAGGAACTTGCTACTGCCAAAGCATATGGTGATATGTTGCTGTGAGTATTTAAGACATACTGCTGCTGCACAAATAGCTTATAAAATAACCCGTAGCAGATCTATACAGGTGGAGCTGGGGAAGGTGATAGGTTTCAGAAAAACTCTGAAAGCATGCTGCAAAATGCTCAAGTGATGCCAACCAGCCATTTAAAGGTAAAGGTGCAAACTCATTGGCTACGTGCACAACATGAACCAATCAGCTTGTGCCAAGTCATTTAAGGCTGTGCATATCATCAGTTACGTTAACAACCTGTTAGTCTGCGTCATTTGGAGTGTCGTGAAAGAACTCGTCATATTTTAGGCAGAAAGCTTCTGATTTTTTTATAAAACAAAAATGACTATTTATGCCATATTATGGCTTTGTGTGAGGAATAAGGTTGGGTATCGTTTGAATTTGGTTTGCTTATCGGTTGTTGGCAATTACTAGTTTTGATTCCAATACAAAAATAGGCCGACATGTTTGCTGCATTAGTGCACGCCTCTATTTGATTGTCTCATGTCATTGTTCGGTATAATTTATTCAGTCTTTTCGCTTATTATTCGGTTGCCAAACATTCGGTGCATCCCAGTATAAGGGTTTTTTATGCATCTTTGCATACCTTTCTTAATAATGTGCTAGTTAGCAAGTTTCGCAGGTAAATGCAGCTAAAGTAAACATTACAGCTTGTCATCCCACTGCAGAGAGGGGCGGGGCAAGCAGAGCTCATTAGCATTTAAAGGAACATGCAACAGAATAGCTCGCTCTAAAAAGGGCTGATTTTGACAAGGTAAAAAAGAGTTACACTACCATTGAGAAATTTTAACAAAAGTGTGTTATAGACTTCTCATTAAGACCCTAAAGAATCATCAACTTGTGGAAAATAGCCATCCGATGACCCCTTTATGGGGCATTGAAACTGATAAAAGTTTGCAGCTACAAAGTAACCAGAAATCGCTATTTTTTTAATGAAATTTGCCGATTTGAATGCAACATGATTGACAGAGCCTACTGATATTCATTTCACAGAGCCAGTTAGCCAATCATAACAGACATCATTTACATAAAGGAGCTTTACCCTTCAGCCTTCTGGCTAACAAAATGTGGGAAATAAGTACGCAGAATTATATTGTGACTGCTCTTGTGCAAGAAATCTTGAGTAACATTATAAGTGGACTCTAAGGCAACAAAAGAGCAGAGCATGGCTCCTTTAACACGTGCAGGTCAGAGGTCAGCCGCTGTGGTCCGTTTGGACTTGTGGGTCATGAGAGCAGTGGAGGAGTTGCAGTGCGTCACATGACCCGCCGCATCCTGTTTTCACTGCTGCATGGCAACGGAGGCCACACACTCTCTGCGGCTCTGCTCTGCTTACTGACACCGAGATACTGTAAAGATACTGAAGAGTATTTATGTGCTTACTATATTTCCTTGGTGTGAAATTTCATGCAAGGTTACAAGAAGTTCTTTATACATAACCAGTCAGTTTAAAAAAACGGTGGATAATTTTGTTCACCTGCCAAAGCGTGGGTGTTACCAGGACAGGCCGTCTCAAGTCTCACCTTTTATTACTCACCGGTGTCAAAGAACTACAAACGACTCTCATTTTAGCACGTCTTTAAAGTTTGATGCGTGCACAAAAGCACTATAGATTGGGGCGACAGCTCTGTTGGGATTCAGATTTTTTTCCACTCCATTATTGAAGAGTGTCTTGGGTTTAACCCCTCGTCCTCTTTGTCACAGTGATTCGTACTGCTTTCCTCTGCAGTAACACTGTCAGATCAGGTGAACAGCAGTGACTTTGGGATGCTCTATGCTCAGAATAACCGAAAACCTGCATCCTTACACGTTTTCTTAAAGGGATATTTCACCCAAAAAAGCAAACTATGCCATTTTTAACTCTGTTTTGGTACTCCCAACTCATATAGGTTTCTTTTATTGCAAACTCACAAGGTGAGGTTTTGTTGCATATTTATACTGTTCTTTTTCAATACAGTTA